>NW_026652285.1:106204912-106259209 GCF_009828535.3 Hylobates moloch
GGCCTCTGTGTGAAATGGGCACAGCAGGTACCCAGGGCCCTGAGATGGCTGCATGCCCAGCACTTGAGTACAGCTGACCCTCCCCTGGCTCAGGGCCCATGCAGTCCCCTCCACGGTCCTAGCTCAGAGCTCCATGCTCGCCTGTCGTGACGCTAGGAAGTCCCTCCCATAGCCATCTCCACTTCCCTGAATGGTCCAAGCTCCCACAGGCTTACTCGGCAGAGAGTGGACCCGCTTCTCTCAAACACCGGTGGGGCCATCCAGGGTCCCAGCGCCCTGCCACAAAGAAGGCAAGCAGTGGGGAGGTGGATGCTCAGCCCCCGCAGGTCACGTGCAGCCTGGACAGCTGCCCTCTGTGTCTGTCACCGGGAATCTTTGGCCCAGAGTGTGGCCCAGCTGGCCTGGCTCCTCCCAGGCCCTGGCTGCCTCAGATGTGAGCTTGCAGGTGGCCACTCTGAGGCCCCTGCTCACACCCTCGCCACTGCCACCTGGACATGGGGCTATCCCACGGTGACAGGCACACGCATCAACACAGGTGTGTCCTCCTGTGGAACATTTAACTTAAGCCACACCAGGCCCTGCGTTATTTCTCCTCCCCCAGCCCACGGCCTCCCTTCTCTGTCCCTCCAGGGCCAAAACGCAGATCACGGTCCTCATGATCTGTCCGCCTTGGCAGCCCGGGGTGTCATGAACCCGGCCAGCTCTGCACCCAGGTGCTGATCACTGATGTTCTTATTGCGCTTGCGACAGGCCTTTGTCAATGGCCGCCATCCCCACATATCCACGCCCAGCTGTGTCCCCGGCCCTCCTGCTACCACGGCCCGAGAGGGTCAAGCAGTGCTGCCAGCTGCGCCCCAGGAGGGACCTGCTGACTTCCTGGCCCCGCCGCCTCTTCTCCAGGTGAAATGGACCCTGCTATACCCCAACAGCCAGTGGCGTCCTGCCCCCGCCTCTCCCCTCCCCTCCCCTCCCACCACTTGGTGCCTGGAGGAGCCCAAGGATGCTGACCCCTGTGTGCTATTATGGGCTGGCTCACCTTAAGGAACCCCATTGCTGAGGGCAGGTGGGCACGGAGAGTTCCTAGCACAAGGGAGCAATCGCTAAAACCTTCCCCAGTGGTGAGCTGGGATGAGACGCCCATGGGAGGGAACACACTGGTGGGTGCAATGCCTCAGACTTTTGAGCAGCTGGGGGTTCATCGTTAGATGGGTGGCCATGGATGGCTGTTGCAGGGAACCCTGAATGCACTGAGGAAAGTCAGCGAGCAGCTGAGGGTCATTAATCACCCTTTCCAGTGAGGCAGGAAAGCCAGAGGACCTCTTTGGCAGCCTCTATAAAGAGGCTTTCAGCTCTGGTGGCTGCCAGGGAGAAAAAGCTGAGATCTGGCCCAGCCCAAGCTGAGGAGCTCCAGAGAAGGGCAGATTCACAAGCTTAGCAAGTCTTTTCGGGCAACAGCAGGACCCTGACTGGGACCCAGTGTGGCCACAGGCTCAGGTCAGGGACACCTAGGGCAACACACCCAAAAGTCATACTCCTTGTGACCCCTCTGAAACCTCTGGGCCTGGCCCGGTGTAGTGGCTCATGCCTGTAATCCCAGCACTTTAGGAAGCCAAGGTGGGTGGATCACCTGAGGTCAGGAGTCTGAGACCAGCCTGGCCAACATGGTGAAACCCCGTCTCTACTAAAAATGCAAAAAAATTGCCGGGCGTGGTGGTGCACGCCTGTAATCCCAGCTACTCGGGGAGCTGAGGCAGGAGAATCACTTGAACCTGGAGGCAGAAGTTGCATGAGCCAAGATCACACCACTGCACTCTAGCCTAGGCAACGGAGCGAGACTCTGTCTCAAAAAAAAGAAAAGAAAAAAGAAATCTCTGGGCCTGTAAGAGGCTGGCATGGGCCCCTTGCTGGAAGCTGCCCTGAGGCCCCTTCCTGGATGTGGTGCCAAAGGTCGGCTTCAGGCAGATGGCACCTTGGGCTATTGGTCTGTTCTCTGAACTAAAATTTAGGAATTTTAGGCCAGGCACGGTGGCTCACGCCTGTAATCCCAGCACTTTGGGAGGCCAAGGCGGGTGGGTCACGAGGTCAGGAGATCGAGACCATCCTGGCCAACACAGTGAAACCCCATCTCTACTAAAAATACAAAAAAAATTAGCCGGGCGTGGTGGCGGGCGTGGTGGCGGGCGACTGTAGTCCCAGCTACTCGGGAGGCTGAGGCAGGAGAATGGCCTGAACCCGGGAGGCGGAGCTTGCAGTGAGCCGCGATCTGGCCACTGCACTCCAGCCTGGGCGACTGAGCAAGACTCCGTCTCAAAAAAAAAACTTGGCCGGGCGCGGGGGCTCACGCCTGTAATCCCAGCACTTTGGGAGGCCGAGGCAGGCGGATCATGAGGTCAGGAGATCGAGACCATCCTGGCTAAGACGGTGAAACCCCGTTTCTACTAAAAGTACAAAAAATGAGCCGGGCGTGGTGGCGGGCGCCTGTAGTCCCAGCTACTCGGGAGGCTGAGGCAGGAGAATGGCCTGAACCCGGGAGGCGGAGCTTGCAGTGAGCCGAGATCACGTCACTGTACTCCAGCCTGGGCGACAGAGCGAGACTCCATCTCAAAAAAAAAAAAAAAAAAGGAATTTTAGCTTTCTCTCAAAAAAAAAAATAATAATAATAAAATAAAGTTTTTGTGAAGCCCTGAATATTCCTAGGTTATTTTTTAATTTTTAATTTGTGTGATACATAATAGATACATATACTTATGGGGTACATGAGACGTTTTGATGCAGGCAGGCAATGTAGAATAACCACACCACGGAGAATGGGGCATCCATCCCCATTTCTAGGTATTTGATATATTTTGAAATTATTGTAAATGGCATCTTTTTTTTTTTTTTGAGACAGAATTTTGCTCTTGTTGCCCAGGTTGGAGTGCAATGGTGCAATCTCAGCTCGCTGCAACCTCCACCGTCCAGGTTCAAGCGATTCTCCTGCCTCAGCCTCCCAAGTAGCTGCGATTACAGGCATGCACCACCATGCCCAGCTAACTTTTTATATTTAGTAGAAACGGGGTTTCATCATGTTGGTCAGGCTGGTCTCGAACTGCCCACCTCAGGTGATTTGCCTGTCTTGGCCTCCCAGAGTACTGGGATTCCAGGTGTGAGCCACCATGCCTGGCCTGTAAATGGTATCTTTTAAACATTTGTTTTCTGCTTTTTGCTGTCATTTAGAACAGTAGTTAATTCTGTAGATTAATTTTCCATCAAGCAACCTTGTGTCAACTTTGTTGGTGAAAAAAAAAAAAAAAGCTGTAAAATATTTAAAGAAGTTTATTCTGAGCCAATGAGTGACCATGGTCCAGAAAACAATCTCAAGAGGTCCAGAGAAAGTGCAATCGAGGTGGTTGGGTTACAGTTTGGTTTTATACATTTTAGAGAGACAGGATATATAGGTAAAATTATAAATCAATACATGGAAGGTTACATTGGTTCAGCCTAAACAGGTGGGAGGTCTTAAAGCTGAGGGGGGCTTACAGATCATAAGTAGATTCAAAGAATTTCTGATTGACAACTGGTTCAAAGAGCTAAGCTTTGTCTAAAGACTTGAAGTCAGTAGAAAGAAATGCTTGAGTTGGCTGGGTGTGGTGGCTCAAGTCTATAATCCCAGCACTTTGAGAGGTGGAGGTGGGCAATCACCTGAGGTCAGGAGTTTGAGACCAGCCTTGCCAACATGGTGAAATCCCATCTCTACTAAAAATACAAAAATATGCTGGGTGTGGTGGCACACGCCTGTAATCCCAGCTACTTGGGAGGCTGAGGCATGATAATAGCTTGAACCCGGGAGGCAGAGGTTGCAGTGAGCCAAAATCATGCTATTGAACTCTAGCTTAAGCAACAGAGTGAAACTCTATCTCAAAAAAAAAAAGAAAGAAATTCTTGAGTTAAGATAAGGGCGTTATGGACACCGAGGTTCTTATTATGTAGATGAAGCCTCCAAGTAGCAGCCTTAGAGATAATAGAGGGTGAATGTCTCTTCTCAGACCCTAAAGGTGTTAGACCAAGCTTGTCCAACCTGTGGTGCGTGGGTCACATGAGGCCCAGCACAGCTTTGAATGTGGCCCAACACAAATTCATAAATTTTCTTAAAATATTATGAGATATTTTTGTGATTTTTTAAAGCTCATCAGCTATCGTTAGTGTCAATGTATTTTATGCATGGCCCAAGATAATTTTCCTTCTTCCAATGTGGCCTAGGGATGCCACAAGATTGGACCCCCCTGGCTAGGTGCGGTGGCTTACGCACCTAAGAAGAACTTCCCCCACAGAAGACGGCTTTGCAGGGCCATTCCAAAATATGTCAAAGAAATGTATTTGGGGGCTGGGCACAGTGGCTCGTGTCTGTAATACCAGCACTTTGGGAGGCTGAAGCCGGTGGATCACCTGAGGTCAGGAGTTCGAGATCAGCCTGACCAATACAGTGAGAGTTCGAGATCAGCCTGACCAATACGGTGAAACCCCGTCTGTACTAAAAATACAAACATTAGCTGGGCATGGTGGCGGGCACCTGTAATCCCAGCTACTCAGGAGGCTGAGGCAGGGGAATTGCTTGAACCTGGGAGGTGGAGATTGCAGTGAGCCACGATCGTGGCACTGCACTCCAGCCTGGGCAACAGAGCAAGACTCCATCTCAAAAAAAAAAAAAAAAGAAAAAAAAAAAAAAAAAAAAAGAAATATATTTTGAGGTAAAATAGTTTCCTTTTCTTCAGGGTCTGCTATCTGTCATGTGGTGCTATACAAGGGTCTGGTTGGGCCGGGCGCGGTGGCTCATGCTTGTAATCCCAGCACTTTGGGAGGCCGAGGCGGGTGGATCACGAGGTCAGGAGATCGAGACCACGGTGAAATCCCGTCTCTACTAAAAATACAAAAAAATTAGCCGGGCGTGGTGGCAGGCGCCTGTAGTCCCAGCTACTCGGAGAGGCTGAGGCGGGAGAATGGCGTGAACCCGGGAGGCAGAGCTTGCAGTGAGCCGAGATTGCGCCACTGCACTCCAGCCTAAAAAAAAAAAAAAAAAAAAAAAAAAAGGGTCTGGTTGGAATTTGGTATCTTGTTGCCATAAAGAGTCTGTTTTGGCCGGGCATGGTGTCTCATGCCTGTAATCCCAGTACTTTGGGAGGCCAAGGCAGGTGGATCACGAGGTCAAGAGATCGAGACCATCCTGGCCAACATGTTGAAACCCTGTCTCTAGTAAAAATACAAAAATTAGCTGGGCATGGTGGTGCACGCCTGCAGTCCCAGCTACTCGGGAGGCTGAGGCAGGAGAATCGCTTGAACCCAGGAGGCAGAGGTTGCAGTGAGCTGAGATCACGCCACTGCACTCCAGCCTGGCGACAGAGCATGATTCTGTCTCAAAAAAAAAAAAAAAAAGTCTGTTTTGTCAGTCTCACGACCTCTATTTTAATGATGCTGGCCAGTGGTGCCTAAACTCCAAAAGGGAGAGGGGAGAACGAGGCATGTCCAGCCTCCCTTCTCGTCATGGCCAGGAATGCTGTTTTTCAGGGTTCTCTGGGGTCCCCTTAGCCAAGAGGGGGTCTGTTCAGTCCACTGGGGGGCTTAGGATTTTATTTATTATTATTTTTTATTTTTAAAGCTTTTTTTTTTTTTTTTGAGACGGAGTTTCACTCTTGTCTCCCAGGCTAGAGTGCAATGGTGTGATCTCGGCTCATTGCAACCTCCACCTCCTGGGTTCAAGAAATTCTCCTGTCCCAGCCTCCCGAGTAGCTGGGATTACAGGTGCCCGCCACCACGCCCAGCTAATTTTTGTATTTTTAGTAGAGACAGGGTTTTATCATATTGGTCAGGCTGGTCTCAAACTCCTGACCTCAGGTGACCTGCCCGCCTTGGCCTCCCAAAGTACTGAGATTACAGGCGTGAGCCACTGTCCCTGGCCCTTAAAACTTTTTTGAGATAGGGTCTCACTCTGTCGCCAAGGCTGGAGTACAGTGCTGCAACCACAGCTCACTGCAGCCTTGACCTCCCGGGCTCAAGCATTCCTCCCACTTCAGCCTCCCAAGTAACTGGGACTTCAGGTACGCACCATCATGCCTGGCTAATTCTTTGTATTTTTATTTAAAAAGGGGTTTTACCATGTTGCCCAGGCTGATCTTGAACTCCTGGGCTCAAGTGATCCACCCGCCTTGGCGTCCCAAAATGTTGGGATTACAGGCGTGAGCCAACATGGCTGGCCGGGATTTTACTTTTGGTTTGCAACCTGAAAGGAAGAAGCTGAGGAAAAATTAATGTAAGCAGAGAGTTTATTTGGGCCAAGCTTGAGGACTGCAACCTGGAGCATGCATTCAAGTTGCCCTGAATATCCACTCCAGTTAGTAGTGGTCACTAGAGGATTTTTAAAGGAAAAGAAGGGGAGTTCCTGAATTGTTTACCAAAAATTTACATTAAAATAACAAGCTATTGATTGGCTATCCATTGTTTTTTATACACATATTCCAGGAACATGAAGACAATGGGTGGGGCAGCTAGCCAGGAACAAAAAGACTTTTTTTTTTTTTCTTTCAGACGCAGTCTGTCTCTGTCGCCCAGGCTAGAGTGCAGTGGCGCAATCTCGGCTCACTGCAACCTCCGCCTCCCGGGTTCAAGCGATTCTCCTGCCTCAGCCTCCTGAGTAGCTGGGATTACAGGCACCCACCACTACGCCTGGTTAATTTTTTGTATTTTTAGTAGAGACAGGGTTCCACTATGTTGGCCAGGCTGGTCTCCAACTCCCGACCTCGTGATCCACCCGCCTCAGCCTCCCAAAGTGCTAGGATTACAGGTGTGAGCCACCATGCCCAGCCCTATCTTATTAATTTTAATAATTTGTCTGAGATTCTCCTGAATTTGTACTGTTAATTGAAAAAAAAACCCCACAATATCCAGAAATACTCTGTTGCCCAGGCTGGAGTACAGTGATGCAATCATGACTCGCTGCAACTGCTGCCTCCTGGGCTCAAGCAACCCTCCTGCCTCAGCCTCCTGGGTAGCTGGGTCTATAGGTGCCTTTCACCATGCCCAGGTACTTTTTGTAGAAACGGGGTTTCACCATGTTGGCCAGGCTGGTCTTGAACTCCTGAGTTCAAGTGATCTGTCCCCCTCGGCCTCCCAAATTGCTGGGACTACAGGTGTGAGCCACTGCGTCTGGGTGACTTTCTTTCCCATAAAGGGTAACAGCCAGCAAGGTGGCCATCCCATAGGCTGGAGAGTGTGCCTCTGAAGGAGGACGGGTTGGGGCAGGAGCTCCATGCTGAACAGGTTGGCTAAACATACACATTCAACAGGTTATAGGAGGAGCTATGAATATTCATGAAGGTCCTGACAACATGCATACTGAACAAACATGCACGTAACATACAACTCATGTTCACCTTGGGGTGGATGGAGACTTAGCATCAAAATGTATTAAAATTAGGACTTATACGCCGGGCGCGGTGGCTCAAGCCTGTAATCCCAGCACTTTGGGAGGCCGAGGTCTGGCCAATATGGTGAAACCCAGCCTCTACTAAAAATAAAAAAAATAAAAAAACTAGCTGGGCATCGTGGCACACACCTGTAGTCTTAGCTACTTGGGAGGCTGAGGCAGGAGAATCACTTGAACCGAGGAGGCGGAGGTTGCAGTGAGCCGAGATGGCGCCACGGCATTCCAGCCTGGGCAATAGTGGGAGACTCCATCTCAAATAAATAAATACATACATACATACACACATAAAATAAAATTAGGCCTTATAGTCAAAAGGTCTTTCCAGGACACAAAGGCACACAAGCATGCAGCCTCTCTAAACCAGCCAGAACCAATCCATAGTCAGCGGTCTTACCTGGAAAAAGTTGCTGAAATCAGTCTCTTGTTCAATGAAAGCTGTAGTTGGCTGGGCATAGTGGCTCACACCGGTAGTCCCAGCACTTTGGGAGGCCACGATGGGAGGACTGTTTGAGCCCAGGAATTTGAGATCAGCCTAGGCAACATGGCAAAACCCCATCTCTACCAAAAATACAAAAAGTAGCTGGGTGCAAACTCCACCTCCCGGGTGGACCTACTGGTACACCCTACTGGTGCACACCTGTAGGCCCAGCTACTTGGGAGGCTGAGGTGGGCGGATTGCTTGAGGCTGGGAGGTTGAAGCTGCAGTCAGCCAGGATTGCACCACTGCACTCTAGCCTGGAGCACAGAGTGAGACGCTGTTTCAAAAGAAGAGAAAGCTAGTTATGGTGGGTGGATGGGGTCAGTTAGCATCTGGAGCTGGATGAGCTGCAAATTGTTTTAACGTTGTTTATCTTGAGGTCAGTACTTACTTAGCTGCTAGAGAAAAGGAACAACCTCGTGGCAGTGAGAATAGAGTATATTCTTTAAGTGTAGAGGTGTAGGACTTAACCTGTGCCTGGCATGGCCCTAAATCTTATTCATTAATTAATTTATTTATTTTTGGAATTAGAGTCTCACTTTGTCACCTAGACTGGAGTGCAGTTGTGCAATCTTGGCTCACTGCAACCTCCACCTCCTGGGTTCAAGTGGTTTTCCTGCCTCAGCCTCCCAAGTAGCTGGGATTACAGGCATGCACCACTATGTCCAGCTAATTTTTGTATTTTTTGTAGAGATGGGGTTTCACCATGTTGGCCAGATTGGTCTCGAACTCTCAGCCTCAAGTGATCTGCCTGCCTTGGCCTCTCAAAGTGCTGGGATCACAGATGTGAGCCACCGTGCCCAGCCACAGGTCTTATTTATAATTTGGTATGTTATCGCCATAAAGAGTCTGTTTTTCAGTCTTATATTTTTTCAGTCTTACATATTTTAACACAAACGCTAGTGACTTGTATCTAAGTCACAAAAAGGAGGAGTTATAATGATGCGAGTCGGCTCTCCTATCCCATCGTGGCTGGGAACTCAGTTTTAAGTTTTTTCTGAGGTCCCCTTGGCCAAGAGGGGATCCACTCAGTCAGTGAGGAGTTTAGGATTTTATTTTTAGTTTATATTCCCTTCTTTTGGCCAAGATTTGCCAGAGATGGCATTGATGACCAAACTTTAATTTTGTCCTATATAGTTGCTGGGGCTGTGTGCTACCTGCACTGGGTCCATCTTGTCCGTTGGTGGGACACCATGGCCAAGAGACTTAGAGCCAAAAGACTGAAAGACAGCGAATTAAATGTTTTAGGACAGATAGGAAAGGAGATGGGCAGGCATTCATTCACCCTTAAAAACCTTTTGTGCAGCCAGGTGCAGTGGCTCACGCCTGTAATCCTAGCACTTTGGGAGTCCAAGGCAGGTGGATCACGAGGTCAGGAGTTTGAGACCAACCTGATCAACATAGTGAAACCCTGTCTCTACTAAAAATACAAAATGAGCCAGGCATGGTGGCACACACCTGTAACCCTAGCTACTCGGGAGGCTGAGGCAGGAGAATCACTTGAACCCGGGAGGCAGAGATTGCAGTGAGCCGAGATTGCACCATTGTACTCAGGCCTGGGCAACAGAGTGAGATTCCATCTCAAAAAAATCAAAACAAAACAAACCAAAACAAACAACAACAACAAAACCAACCTTTTGTGCAACATAAGAGCCAAAAACCAAAATCCAAAACGTGAGGTTACAAAATTGACTTATCTCTAAGTTTTATGTGTTGAGCTATCAGCTACTTAGGTATTTGTGAACCATCTTTGATTCAGAGGGTCTGAACAAATTTTATCCCTCGAAACCAGCCCTTACAATCTCATGCGTTTACCTCTTCTGCAATTGTCCCTGGGCCTAGAGGGAGGGTGCTTGATATCAAATCAGATTGGGGCCAATGGGATTTTAAATCATTTTCAGATTCTGGAGATATCAGGTAGAAAAAGAGAGGTAATCTTCATTTTTTACTTAATGGTTGTAGCTATAAAATAGCTCAAAAGGAAAAACAGTTTTTTGACTCTGGAAAACAAAACATAAGTAAATGTTTCGAACAGAAATATAAGTCCTATTTGGTTTTGACAACGACAGGAAAAGGAAGCTTACAGGTAACTAAATATTCAAATTATTTAGTTCAAGGCATAGAACAAATTATACTAGCTCAGAGGCTTTTTTTTTTTTTTTTTTTTGAGATGGGGTCTCACTCCGTTACCCAAGCTGGAGTGCAATGGTGCAATCTCATCTCACTGCAACCTCCGCCTCCTGGGTTCAAGAGATTCTCCTGCCTCAGCCTCCTGAGTAGCTGGGATTATGGGCACCTGCCACCACACTGGGCTAATTTTTTATATTTTTGGTAGAGACAGGGTTTCATCATGTTGGCTAGGCTGGTCTCGAACTCCTGACCTCAAGTGATCTGACCGCCTAGGCCTCCCAAAGTGCTGGGATTACAGGTGTGAAAACCGCACCCAACCAGATAGAGGCAAAAGTGTTAAATGGGTCTTTGAATACAGGCCTGTTCTTGTGTCTCTTGAAAGCAGTATAACTTCAGTTGCTGTCTTTTCCCAGCTCGGAAGACTGGGAGATCATGTAAGATTTAAACGCTTTCAAATTTGTTGAAACTGATTTATGGTCCGGCACGTGATCAGTTTTGCTAAACGTCCTGTGTAGGTACTTGCAAAGAAAGTGCGAGGCAGGTGGATCACAAGGTCAGGAGTTCAAGACCAGCCTGGCCAATACGGTGAAACCCTGTCTCTACTAAAAATACAAAAATTACCCGGGCGTGGTGGCAGGCGCCTGTAGTCCCAGCTACTCAGGAGGCTGAGGCAGGAGAATCGCTTGAACCTGGGGGGCGGAGGCTGCAGTGAGCTGAGATCATGCCACTGCACTCCAGCCTGGGTGACAGAGTGAGATTCCCTTTCAGAAAAAAAAAAGAATGTGCGTTCCACAGCTGTGGGCTTAGGGCTCACACTAAGCATCTTCTTTGGATGTCTGTTATGCTCGTTTTCTTTTTTTTTCTTTTTTTCAGAGATGAGGTCTTGCTCTTTCGTCCCAGCTGAAGTACAGTGGCATGATTTTGGCTCACTGCAGCCTCGAACTCCTGGCTCAAGGGATCCTCCTGCCTCAGCCTCCCAAGTAGGTGGGACTCAGAGGTGAGCCACCACACCAGGTTCCATTATGCTAGTTTTCTTAATTGGCATTGGAGAAAACCATAAAATTAGGGGAAAAGGGTAGATACTAAAAGAATGTTATTGGAGTATGATTAGAGGTAGAGTGTGAAAAGGAAATAGACCTCGCTTTCCTGGGGCTGTTGAGTCCAAATGAGCAGTATAGAGGCCTGGCTTGGTTGGGTGAGATGGAGAAAGTAAGAAAGAAAGTACTATTTTTGAGATAGTAAGCCCGGACATTTAATTAATTAAAAATAATTGTATCAATTATTGGGAGTAAGAACACTAATAAAAACAGTAACAGCAGTGGCAAAAGTAACCACACAAGCAGAAATACGAAAACCACCAAGATGATAAGACCATACAGTCCGGCAGTGTCTTACTAACAGGGTTGTAGGCGTCCCCACTCCTTCTCTTCCTCCTCCTCCAGCTCCTCCTCCACGTCTTCCTCCAGCTCCTTCTCCACGTCTTCCCTCCTGCTCCTCTTTCTCTTCCAGTACCTCCTCAGCCCCTTCTCCTCTTCCAGCCCCTCCTCCCACCTCCGCTCCCAGCCCCTCCTCCTCTCCCAGCCCCTCACCATCCAGCCCCTCCTCCTCCATCTCCTCCTCCTCTCCCAGCTCCTCCTCCTCCCCCAGCTCCTCCTCCTGCTCCTCATTCTCCTCCACTCCTCCTTCTGCTCCTCCTTCTCCTCCAGCTCCTCCTCTCCCAGCCCCTCCTCCTCTCTCAGCTCCTCCTCCTCTCCCAGCCCCTCCTCCTCTCCCAGCCCCTCCTCCTCTCCCAGCTCCTCCTCCTCTCCCAGCCCCTCCTCCTCTCCCAGCCCCTCCTCCTCTCCCCAGCTCCTCCTCCTCTCCCAGCCCCTCCTCCTCTCCCAGCCCCTCCTCCTCTCCCAGCCCCTCCTCCTCATCCAGCCCCTCCTCCTCATCCAGCCCTTTCTCCTCTCCCAGCCCCTCCTCTCCCAGCTCCTCCTCCTCCTCCAGCCCCTCCTCCTCTCCCAGCCCCTCCTCCCCCCAGCCCCTCCTCCTCCAGTGCCTCCTCCTCCAGCCCCTCCTCCTCCTCGCGCAGACCCTCACCATCCAGCCCCTCCTCCTGCAGCCCTTCTTCCTTCAGCCCCTCCTCCAGCCCCTCCTCCTCCTTCAGCCCCTCCTCCAGCCCCTCCTCCTCCAGCCCCTCTTCCTCCTCTTCCAGTTCCTATTCGGGGCGGGCCCAGCCCGGCCTCGCGGAGCGATCGATGGCTCGGGCTCGTCGCACACGCCTGCCCAGCCTCTGCGCTCGGCTCGCCAGGCCTGCGGCGCTGCCATGGAGACACGGCCCAGCGGCCCCAGGCCCCGCCCTGGGAGCCCCGCAGCGCGTCGCCCCGCTGCCCGCATCTCAGAGGCCCACGACGCGCGGTGACTGGGGCGGGCGACGTAGGGGACCCGGGGATGCGGGCAGACGATAGGGGGCTGGAGGATGGGGCGACCCAGAGCGCGCGGGGTCTGGGGTGCGGGGATGGGGGCCGCGGGCCATGCGACGGGGACCCCAGGATGCGCGCAGGTGGCGGGGACGCGCGATGGAGGCTCGGGACGCTGAGGCTGACTTACGGCGGGCATCCCAGGAGGGGAGGTCCCTGACGCTGCGCAGCTGGGAAGGCGTTCGGGAGTGGGTTGCGATGCTTCCCAGTTCGTTTTCTCCTGACATCGTTTTTGTTTGGGTCCAGGGGCCTCCCGGGAGCTGGATGCTCCGAGCAGAAAGGCGGCCCTGGGGGCCCATTCCGGTCCCGCGACTGACGCCTGGCGGCGTCTCCGGGAACCCGCGCCCTTTCAAGCGCCGCTGGCTCCTGTTTCACAGATGGAGACCCTGAAGCCCCAACAAGCAGCCACCCCAGCACTACCCAGTGACTGAAAAAGCTGGCACTGGGTGCCCGTCTCACTCTCCACCCAGCTCCCAGGTTGCCCCACGGGACGTAAGTAGCTCGATCTAGGCCGCTGACCCCCAGAGAGTTGATGCTACGCTGCAGACTGCTGCCGCTGCCGGGGCGCTTGACTTCCCCTCTCCTGACAGCGGTTTCGTTCCTTTGCAGCAGCACGTTTGGGGACAGACGAGACCTGAACAAACGCTGGGGCCGGATCCCCAGGGTGGGTCAGAACAGCCGTTGCCCTGAAAGCTGGCCTGGACAGATGCGTGCAGGGCGTGCCACCGGAGCTCCTTCCAGCTTGCGTCTGGGGCCACCATGTCCCTTCCTTAGGTCGCTGGATCCATCTCTTCAAGCTCAGTGGTCCAGACCGTGGTGGCAGAATCACCCCCCAGGGTGTGACGCCTCGTCCCTGTCAATTCCACACAGCTGCACCCGGAAGAGCTGTGGCCAGGCGCCGCTCTGACCTGTGTGCCGTCCCCTGGATGGGTCTCAGGTGTCTTCAGAATGGCGAGGCCGCCTCATTTCCTCACCCCACAACCCTCCTGAGGACGTTGCCTGCAAATGGGCTGAATTCCTAATTTCTACCAGTTAAACGAGGGATCCTGAAACCCCAAAGCTGGGAAAGCTGTCCGTTAATTTAGGGCGACACTTGTGGCAGCTGTCCACACGTGGGCCGTCTCAGAACAGCAGGGTTCCCAGGAGTCCAGCGGGACAGGGGAGGGGATGAGTGGCCGCGTCCCCCTGGCAGAGAAGGCCTTGTCTGAAGGCTACGCCCGCCTCCGGTACAGGGACACCTCTTTGCTCATCTGGCAGCAGCAACAGCAGAAGTTGGAGTCGGTGCCACCTGGGACGTACCTGAGCAGGAGCCGAAGCATGTGGTACTCACAGTATGGAAATGAGGCCATCCTGGTCCGAGACAAAAACAAGCTCGAGGTCTCTAGGGACACAGGGCAGTCCAAGTTTTGCACAATTATGTAATTCCGCTGTGAGCACCTGAACCCAGGACCACACTTTGAGAACAGACCTGGGTTTCATTCAGTTGTCTTGTTGATTTCCAGTCCTTGCTGGAAGATTTTGAATAATGAATGTGAAGATCAAACTGTGGTGTAAGAACCCAAGAAGCACAGAATCGGCCCCCAAGCCCCTCAGCACAGCTGCGGTGTGACTGGTGCACAGGACACTTCCCCTCTAGAGTCCCCTCCGTGGTCAGCTGTTGTGACATTCGAATTCTCCAGGTGCTGCTAGGGACAGCATAGGCCTGGGCACTGCTAGATGCTTGGTTTAAACCAGGCCAAGAGTAACCCTCCCATCCCCATTACAAACCACCTTTTCAAGTTTTTATAGGTTTTAGTTTTTTGTTTTTAGCATAAATGGTGGAGTAGCAGCAGCATCTCACCAGGAGCTTTGTCGCATTACATTTGTATTTTGCTTTTTTGAGACAGGGTCTCACTCTGTTACCCAGGCTGGAATACAGTGGCACGATCACAGCTCACTGTAGGCTCGATCTCCTGGGCTCAGGTGATCCTCCCAAACTCAGCCTCCCAGGTAGCTGTGGCTCCAGGTGAACTACTGTGTATAGAGACAGGGTTTCCCTATGTTGCCCAGGCTGGTCTTATACTTCTGGGCTCAAGCCTCCCAGAGTGCTGGGATTACAGGCATGGGTCACCGCACCAAGCCTGCATTTATATTTTGAGTTACCAAAATCATCGTCGTCTGAAGCATCATGGTAGCTTCCAAGCATTTGCGGCCCACCGGCCAGTGCATCCAAAACATTTTCAGGAAACCCGAGAGTTGTAAGTTGCACACGTGTGGCCTACAGTGACTTCCATGTAGAGAGTTGTAAGTTGCACACGTGTGGCCTACAGTGACTTCCATGTAGAGAGTTCTAAGTTGCACATGTGTGGCCTACAGTGACTTCCATGTAGAGAGTTGTAAGTTGCACATGTGTGGCCTACAGTGACTTCCATGTAGTAACAGGGCTGAGCAAGGCAGGCTCTCCGTCAGACTTAAAGCATTCAGCCTCTCTGCCCCCAGACCGACACTGACATGTGTTCACTGTTGCTGCCACAGCTGGCCACCTGTGCGTTCAGTCTCCATGAAGGATTCACCTTCTGCTCTCACTGACATCTCCTTGGCTACACAAATGTGCAGGTGTCTCTTTTCAAAGCTAATTTTTCTTTTCTAAATAAACATCCTTACACTCCTCCCCTTCCTCACATTCTTATTTTTATCCTTGTTCATAATATCCTGCTTGGCTTCCCATTTTTTATAGCAGTAATATCTGATTGCTAAAAACTGCAATACAGAAAGGCATAAAGCAAAGCAAAAGTGCTCTCCCTGGGGAGAACCTGGCGGGCAGCTGGGGATGTGTCCCATGGCTCCTCAGCGCGCACACACAGTCACGTGATTCTGACGGCCTCATCCTGCACCGTGCCTCTTGTATCTGCCATTTTCTTTCTTGCTCAACTGTACAGACTGGGCATTCACTTAATGCTTTTTTTTTTTTTTTTTTTTTTTTAGACAGAGTCTCACTCTGTTGCCCAGGCTGGAGTGCAGTGGCACAATCTCAGCTCACTGCCACCTCTGCCTCCTGGGTTCAGGCGATTCTCCTGCCTCAGCCTCCTGAGTAGCTGGAATTACAGGTGCCTGTCACCACGCCTGGCTAATTTTGGTATTTTTAGTAGAGACAGGGTTTCACCACGTTGGCCAGGCTGGTCTGGAACTCCCAATCTCAGGTGATCTGCCCGCCTCGGCCTCCCAAAGTACTGGGATTACAGGCGTGAGCCACCGCACCCGGCCCACTTCATGCTTTTAACCTCTGACTCGCAGCTCTCCCGTGAGCCCACAGATGGGCAGTGACAGCGTCAAGGTTGTCATCTGTGCAAACAGCATGTTCTGAATGTGCCTGTACTCTCTTCGTGCTTCTCTTTGCAGCTGTGCAAGTTCATTCGCAAATATCCTAGAAGTGGAACTGCTGGGTCAAAGTGCATTCCCCAAATGTCCTGCCAGAGGCCTGGTCAGCAGCAGCCTCCTGCACAGCCCAAGTCCTTTCTGCGAGATTCCTGGCTTGTTTGCAGCCTGCAGCTGGGAGATCTGAAGTCAGACTTCCAGGATTGCCACATGGAGCTGCAGAAGGAGTGAGCATGGGGCTGGAGGACCTGCCCCACCGGCTGGCACTCCCACAGCAAGGCAGGCCCGCCAAGGAAGCACTCCACATCTGCTAGGTAGGGTTTGTCTACATCTTTTCAGTTCTTCAGTTTAAGTCCTGCCTGGGAAGAAAGCAAACTCCAGAGGCAAATCTGGAATGCCTGTGTGCCACCTTCTTACCGCACCAGACTCCCCTGGGGACGGGTGGTGGTGGGGTTGGCCCCAAGCATGGGAGGCAGCGCTGACACACAGAATGGGGTCTGAGGTCACGTTGCAGCGCTGGCAGGATGTGTGCTCAAGGGCCAGTCTCTGCAGCGGTCAGGGCGTGTGGGCCATGCACAAGCCAGCTGGCACTAAGCCGCTTAGGCTGCAGGAAGACACCATCTGCCTGGGGCGGACAAGGCCCCATGTCCGTCCTCAAGGAGGCTGGTCTGGATAAGAAGGGTCACAGTCTGGCCAAGAGTGACACCGTGCCCCCTGACCCCATCTGGGGTCGGGTTGGACAGGTCCTCAGGCCTAGACGTGGGCCCAGCCAGAACCTCCTTCCCCGGCATGTCTCTTCCAGGCCTAGTTCCAGAGCTGTCGTTCTTCAGTGAGCCGCACTGCACGCCAGCCTCTGCAGTCTGGCAGTTAAACCTCACTATGAAAATCTGCTTTTGGGATTTTATTTGCATTTCCATTAGGACTGAGCGCATCACAGGAAGCCACTTCAGGATAGACTGAGGTGCAGAGGGAGGGGACAAGTGGCCAGGTCAACTAGAAGAGCACAGAACCTGGCCGTCTCGAAGAGGGCAGCTTGTTCCAGGGAACCAGTGAACTGTCAGTAAAGGGGATTGTAGCTTCTTAGTGAGGCAAGATATGATGCTCCCTTCATCCTGCCAGGGCTCAGGACAAGAGCTACTTAATGGTTTGGTTATTACTATTAAGAGATGCTGTCCAGGCTGGAGTGCAGTGATGCAATCATGGCTTACTGCAGCCTCAAACTCCGGGCCTCAGGCCATCCTCCTGCCTCGGCCTCCCAAAGTGCTGCGATCACAGGCACGAGCCACTGCATCCTGCCTTTAAATGGTTTTTTGGGGCCCCTTTTGGATGCTCCAGGTGTTTTTGCCAAGAGTTACAGGATGTCAAGTGTGGGGAGCTCAGCACCCTCGCTGTGGACCAGTGAAGGCTGTTCCAGACCAGGTGCTTCCAGACATCTCCAGGCTCTAGGAGAGAGGCTGGGAGCCCCCACAGAAAGCACAGGAGAATGCGAAAAAAAAAAAAAAAAAAAAGTCTTTTTGTTTTGTTTTGTTTTTTTGCTTTTTATTATGAAAACAAAACAAATGCCCCAGGAGAAGGGTCCATGATTACCAGAAACATCAAAGAGTACGTTCTACCATTTTTATTCTGTTGTGTTGAGGCCAGCATTGCAATAAACAAGCTAAACTACTTACATTGGACTCATTTTCAGTAACTGACATTTACAGGAATATACTAGAAACGGCACTAAAAAGTTTAAGAAAAGTTACGGTAAACTTGCATGCACATCATACAGAAAAGTAACATTTTAAATATAAAAAAGAAAAACTTCCTGGAAGCATTATGCCAGTATTAAGAAACAGCGCTACTCTGGATGTGACAAATTCTGTATGTGGGTGTTACTCTTTCCAAAGACTGTCAGAGGCATGAGTGCTGCAAAAGAACAACAACAAAAACAAACACAAAAGAAAATGTGTCTTACAGTTTGTAAGCAAGATGACACCGCCCAACACAAAGAGGGGTCTGGAGTTCAGTTCACGCCCGAAGCCTGCCCCCTCGGCCTCCAGGGGTCATTCAGAGCGTTCTCAAATCCAATTCCGACACACGACTTGTCACTGCTCCTCTCCCCTTGAAAAAAGCACGTTAGAAGCTGCCCTACAGGTCTCAGCAGTGGGACAATCTAATTGAATCACCGCAGCCTTCTAATAACAGAAGAAACGGACGTGACCGTCACCCTCAGCCCACCGGCGAGGGCGTTGAGGAAGTCATCAACCCTTCGAAACTCTGAAAAGAAACCAGTGTTGAAGTCTGGACAGAAAGCCTTAAAAAAGTGACAGCACCAATACAGCTGCTCAGTGTACCTGCGGTGGGCCGTCAGGGTCAGCGGCTTCTTTCTAGATGAAAGGAGCAGAGGCTAGCCAACGCCCACTACCGTCACAGAGAACCAGCCGAGAAGGAAAGGCCCCACGATGATCCTGCTGCGCTGCCCCCACAGCCGGCCGCTCCCGACGGCTCACACAGGCAGCACCTCACTGTCCTGTGGCTGGAGGGGCATTTCAAGGAGTGCCCCCCAGCCCCAGGCACCCCCGGCTTAGGGGGTGCGTATCACCCAGCCCTGTGCTGGCAGCACGTTACCAACCAGCCTGCGTGAAGACCTGTCAACTGTCGTGTGTGAATTCCTTAAATTCGGTTTAAATAGTCCATTAAAGATCTGTTTAGAAAATACCTTTGAAAAACAAGGGTAACTTTAAAAAATGGAAACTTTCAAATCCATTTATATTTTTATTATAAACAAAACTTAATTAAAAGCTTAACAAACTGGCTGAAAACTCACCAAGTGTCAGACCCTCCAGCAATTTAAAAAATGATAATTTACCAGCATTTCCTCATCAGAGTCCCCTCTCCGGTAAGGGTATACCTACATCTGTAAGGGTCAGTGGACTCTGAATCAATTTTATGGTTTGTTTGTTTTTTTTTTTAATCACCAGGTATTAGGATACTAATGATAGTCCCTATATCCATCCAGAAATGCTGGCAGAAAGCACTGGCCACCATACAGGACAGATCATACCACAGCTCCATACCCAGCGTCTGCCTGGATGCCCCCCGGCGCCGAGGTCCGGGAGAATGCCTGGTTTCAGTCATTTCCGGACTAAGTGTGACAACATGTGAGCAGGGAGCACCGTGCGAGTCTCCGGGAGGGAATCCTCCTGGGGCCCAGAGACTTCTCCACCCCTGGGGAGGGCAGACAGGCTGGGGAGGGCCTGGCCAGGCCCCTGGAGGCTAACCCTGGCATTCCTGGCCGGAGCCACCATGCTCACTGGTGGGCCAGTTTGGGGCATCCCCGTACTCAAAGGCCATATGGCAGCCTCTGGAAAAACAAAACCAAAACATCACCTTCTATTAAACTCTGTATATTATTATTTTTTACAATAGAAAGTTAAAAATCAAGACTTAGATTTACTATACATTTTTTCTCTCAGATTACAAAGTTTATATTATATAACTGGGGTTCCCTAAATTGATTTCTTTTAAAACAGTCTTAAAGAGACCAGAAGTGAATACAAAAGAACTAAACAAAATAAAAAATTAGAATGTGCTGTAGCTGAAAGCTGTCTATACCTGTAAGCCTCCAAGTTTCATACAAAAAAAAAAAAAAAAAACCCACAAAAAAACCAAAAAACCCAACAAACCCAGGGGCGAGCGCGCGAACAGACGTGGGTGAGCACCGCGCGGTGGCAGGAGTTAGCACCTGGAGACAACAGGCCGCCGCCAGACAGGATCCGGGCCGGGCACACCACTGACAAGGCCTGCATCTCTGCGATTGTGTGAATGCATTTCTTCTGCGGTTTTTTCTTTTTTTTAAAAAAATGACCAATGATGTTAATAAATAACTATTTATATACACATAAGCTCGGGAAGTGGTTCCCAAGGGCGGCGCAGCAGCAGCAGCAGCAGGGGCAGCGCTAGCCAGGCAGGGACTCACAGCGGGCTGGACTTCCGTAGAAAATTGCCGAACCTTACAAAAAAAGTCTCCTTTTTTTTTTTTAATCTTTTCTTCTTTTTTTTTTTAAAGTTGAGGTAAAAGCTTCAGTGTATGGAAACCTGCAGGCTGCACACACAGCCGCTCTGTTCCCTCCGAGGAGCTCGTGACATCACCACGAGCGGAGAACGCACATCCCACCCGACCACCCCCCAAAGGCTCCACGCTCCGGGCTGGGGCTGCGATGACCCTTCGCTTAGGCCCAGCCTGGTCCCCACAAGCAGGCACATCTGCCCTCAGCCCCCCCCGCCCCCCAGAAAGAGGTGCCCACATCAGACACGAGGGTCAGAACTCGGGGCCCAAATGACAAGGACGATGCGTGTTGACAGAGCTAACAGCTTTCAAATACAGTACCCATGTCCGAGACGTTTCCTTGGAAGAAATTCTTTCTCGAGCTATGGACCAGGCTGGGCCTAAGCAAAGGGATTCCACAAGGTTCTTCGGTACGAATCTCACACAGTTTTCTGGGGTCATCGGGTTAGCATTTGAAGTTGTCATCTCCAAGTGACTGAATTCAGTGACGAAGAAGAGACTTTCTGCAGAGTTCACACCTTCTCATCAAGTCTAACGCACACACAAGATAGATCTGTGACCTATGAAAGCAAAAACTGGAAGATATCATAACACTGAATTAAGAAGCAGACCTGCACACCATGGAACAAAGTAGTATATGAACCACAGAGGGGTACGGCAGTCTCGGCGTGTGCGACATCCATCTGTCCTGTTCTGTCCGAAGCCAGTTCATTCTGAGTCGCTGCTGTCAGAGCTGGACCCGCTGGAGCTGCTGCTCCCAGACTCGGAGGAACTGCTGCTGCTGAGCCTGGACGGGCCCCCTGAGGGTGCTGAGCCGGGCTTCTCTGTGGAGACACGGGCAGGGAGATACGCTCTGCACACCTGCTTCTTGACCCACTTGGCAGCATGTCGTCCATGCCAGTGTGACACCACCACACTGTGTGCCACGATCCACCCACTTCCTGACCCAGTCGTTTAATAAGTATTTATTGAAATTAATCAGGTCAACAAGACTATCTGAATATACTTGAGACAGAAAAAAATGAATGCAGACTACTAATAGGAAATGATGGATGCGAGAAAGGCTGCCCATCAAAAACATCCACCAGTCACATGGCCACCAGCAGCGACAGGAACACCAGCTGCTGGCGTTTCTGGAGCGCTTACTCTGCCTGGGGCATCCAAAGAGTGACTACAGGAGACAGACCCCTTCAGCGGGCAGGGTCATGGGCCCTGTCTCGACACCGGGCAAACCATGTCGCCAAGGCCATGGCCCCCAGCTAGAACATGCTCCAGTCCAGACAGGACCCTACTGTCCCCCCATATATGTGTCCCGGAAGCCAGGGAAAGAGATGTGTGCTCTAACAGGGTCCAGGAAAAGGAGGCAAGGGCTCCAATGCTGGCTCCCCTGAGCACAAGACCTGGCAAAGCGCAGGGCATGGAGCTGGGCCTCCCGCCTCTGCTACCTCAGCCTGCCGTGGAACTCATGCCACTGCCAGGCAACAGTCAGAAAGCTCACGGTGAGCCCAGCTAACCGGCTGGGTTGCCCGGTCCAGCCCCACAAGAGCCCCCTCCTGGGTCCTCTGTCTGTGGTGCCCTGGAATGGGCTGTGTTCACACACACCCCACGTGTGCACACCACCCTGCAGGGCTGGAGTATGACCCCCGGTGACAGACAAGGAAATCGAGGTTTCAGGAGCTCAAGAGCTCATCTAAGAACATGGAGCTCATGAGGAGGTGAGCCACACTCAGACGTGGGCCTGCTCGATGCTCAAACCCCTACTGCTGACACCCCTCACCCCCACCAAAGAGGGGTGGCACGGCAGCCGCCAGCGGTACCTTTCCGGGCGGGCTTCTTGCTGCTGCTCAGCTGCCCGCTGACGTCCTGCAGACGCTTTTCCAGCTCCTTCTTCTTTTCCTGAGCTAGCTCCTCTTTCGACTTGGCTGCCTGTTTCTTCCCGCTTGCTGCTGTCGGGGAACAAATGGGCACTCAGACTGCAGAGGGGACCGATGGGGCAGGAGCCAGGGCTGTATCCAGGTGGCCAAGGCCCCAGCCCTGCACACTGGCATCCATGCCAGCTGCCCAGCTTTCATGGGTCTGGGCGCTGACAGATGCAAAGCTGTCACCAGGGCTTCCAGTGGCAGAAATGACTGGGATGAGACAGACCCACCACCACCCACATCTGCTGAGCCCTCAGGGTGTGCAAAGCCTGGATCCTAAGGTGACAGAGGCCATTCCTATGGTGCCAACAGGTGCATGGACAGGATGTGGTTTGGCCAACGTCCCTCATGTGCAGGGCAGAGCCTCTGATTCATGGACCTGCCTCACCAGGGCCGCTGCTCTCCATCTGCCCGAGCAGGAGGCCCGGTCTCCACTGCCTGACACTCCGGAGTCGCTCCCTCCAAGTTGACCCGGTGACTCACCGTGGGTCAGACGCACTGTGACCACACAGACATTCCACCCAGGAAAAGGAGCGAGTGAGGCCCACGCACACCCGAGAGGCCACATGCAAGTTCGAGTGAGCCCTGCACTCACTTGACAGCCTACGGGGGCTGCCACAAGGGCTGCCTTGGGTCTGCCCTCCCTCCTACTCTCCCAGACCTGCAGACCCCAGCAGTGACTCGTTCCTGCCACTGACTTCAGGGAAGCCTGGGCTGGTGCCCCAGGGTCCATCCTGTGAGGCGTCTGGACTTGTGACCCCAGTCAAAGGGAGGGTGTCCTTGTTATAAGAGAAGCTGGTCTGCCCTGCAAGGGACCATGAGAGGTCATCTGCAGCCAAGGCCCCAAATGGAGGGGAGCCTCAGGAAGGCATGCAGTGAGGACCCCAACTGGGCCCTGAATGAATGGGGTTTGGGGCCGGAGCCCAGCCCCAGGGTCGCGCCTTCCCTGGACAAGGTTAAGGCCGAGGCACACAGTGCTGCCCATGTCCCCAAGAACAGGGAAAGAGGGCTCTGGCTGGGGGGGCTCAGGCCTGGGTTCAGCCCCAAGCCCACTGGCCCTGGCTGAGCACAGATATCCTCAGGGCATCTGTGGTGGGATGAAGGAGCCAAGACAGCGTGGCAGCCCTGTGCCCACGCTCGCTGCACAGGGTCTGTGAGGAGTGACAGGAGGGGCAGGCCAAGGAGGGGAGAGGAGCTTCGAGCACCACGCTCCACGCAGGCAACTTACAGAACGGTTTCCTTTGCTTTTTCTGTAAACAAGACTTGACGTATCTCTCCAGTTCCCTCAAAGTGGTGGGTTTCAGAGTCTCAAAGTCAATTTCTATCTCGTCGGGGTTGGAGTCCCTGAGCGAGGGCTCCCGAGATTGAATGATGTGCACCACCCGGCCCAGCTTCTCCCCGGGCAGCCGGTTGATGTCCAGGCTAAGCTGGCGCTTTTCATCGTAGCTCATGGGCAGGCCCTCCTCCTCTTCCTCCGAGTCGTAGGAGGCAGATGCCTGCTTGCCGCCTTTCTTCAGCTGTCTGGGGCAGAAGACAGAGCAACGTGGCGTTGAGTCTCTGTCCACCTGCCGTGGGGGCCCACTGCACACACCCCTTCCTCCCACCAGCAGGCTGCTCTCTGGGACCAAGCTTTCTTCCCAAAGTGGTGCCCCAAGGCAGAAAATCCAAGGTTAGAAAAGTTGCTCCCAGCTGCGGGGTTTCCAGACCTTGGCCAGGAAACAATTACAGAGGTCAGTTCCTCTCTACACCCTACAGGCGTCTCCAACTCCACAGGTCAAGAAATGATTTCTGTATTCAGGTAATCCAAAAAGCGGGAACAAAGGAACAAAAAACACAGAGGAAAAAGAAAATAATAAAATGATAGACCAAAATCCAATTATATCAATAATTATGTGAAATATAAACGATCTAGGGCCAGCCATGGTGGCTCACGCCTGTAATCCCAGCACTTTGGGAGGCTGAGGCAGGTGGATCACCTGAGGTCAGGAGTTCGAGACTAGTCTGGCCAACATGGTGAAACCCTGTCTCTACTAAAAATACGAAAATGAGCCAGGCATGGTGGCGGGCACCTGTAATACCAGCTACTCGGGATGCTGAGGCAGGAGGATCACTTGAACCCTGGAGGCGGAGGTTGCAGTGAGCCGAGATCGTGCTACTGCACTCCAGCCTAGGCAATAGAGTGAGACTCCTTCTCAAAAAAATCTAAAAAATAAAAAATAAAAAAAAGGTTTCAAGTCAGTAATCTAATCTTCTACCTTAAAAAGTAAAAAGAAGCCAAGTCTAAACTAAGCAAAGGCAACAGTAAAGATCAGAAATAAATAAAAGTAAAAATATTTTTAAAAAAAAATCAATGAAATCTAATTATGTTTCTTTGAAAGTTCAATAAAATTGGTATGTCTCTATCCAGATTCACCAAGAAAAAAGACACAAATTAGCAATATCAGGAATGAAAAAGACACGTCACTACAGGCCCTACAGACAATAAAAGGATAATAGAGAAATACTAACCAACAAACTTATGTCCATAAGTTTGACAATCTGAGTGGAATGGATTAATGCCTTAGGCATAAACCTCTAAAACTCACTCAAGAAGAAACTGATAATCTAATAAGCCTATACCTATTAAAATAATTGAATTCATGATTAAAAATCTTCCAACAATCAAAACTCCAGGCCCAGATGGTTCTGCTAGTGAATCCTACCAAACATTTAAGTATTAGTATCAATTCTATACATTCACTCCACAAAACAGAAGAGGGGCAACACTTTTCAAATCTTTTTTTTTTTTTTTTTTCCAAGGCCGAGTCTTGCTCTGTCGCCCAGGCTGGAGTGCAGTGGCGTGATCTCGGCTCACTGCAACCTCTGCCTCCCGGGTTCAAGAGATTCTCCTGTCTCAGCCTCCCGAGTAGCTAGGATTACAGGCACCCGTCACCAAGCCCGGCTAATTTTTCTGTTCTTAGTGGAGACGGGGTTTCACCATGTTGGCCCAAATTTCTGGGATTACACTGCACCTGGCCTCAAATCACTTTTTAATTGTCTCTAATCACTCAAATATTATATCCCAACCAACACTTTTTTTTTTTTAAAGAGATAGAATCCTACTGTGTTGCCCATGGTGATCTCAAACTCCTGAGCTCAAGTGATCCTCCTGCCTTGGCCTCCCAAAGTGCTGGGATTACAGGTGGGAGCCACCACACCTGGCTGCAACTCATTTTTGAGGCCAGCATTATACTGATACTAAAAACAGACAAAGATAGTACAGGCTGGGTATCCCAAATCGAAAAATCCAAAATGCTCCAAAATCTGAAACTGTCTGAGTCTCAACGTGACGCTCAAAGGAAAGCTCACTGAGGCATTTCAGATTTTCAGATTTGAGATGCTTCAGATTTGAGATGCTTCAGATTTGAGATGCTTCAGTTTTGAGATGCTTCAGTTTTGAGATGCTCAATGGGGAGTATAATGCAAATATTCCAAAATCTGAAAAAATCCAAAATCGGAAGCACCTTTTATTTTGGAAGCATCCTTATTTCAGATAAAGGATACTCAACCTGTATAAGAAAAATGGATTTTTGCATCCACCTCCAAAAATGAGAGAGGGAGGGAGGGAGAAAAGAAGGGAAGACCTACCCCGACCATTCCACTCGCTGTCTTCATTAACGGCTGACCCAGCTGTCTTAAGCCCAAACCCAGGACCCCCATGCTCCTCTCCTCCTCCCTCCAAGCACCAGGGCCTGGCCATGCCGCCTCCCAAATGAGTCTATCTCCAGAGCCACACCAATTTCTTTTGCCTGCACAACCACGATAACTGCCAAAGGGGTATCCTTTCTTCCATTCCTGATTCCCACTAAGCTATTCTCCATAGCGGCGAGGATCTGATCATGTTGAGCTTAAATCCCAACTCTCCTTCATTTGCTTGAAAAGGAAGCATGAACACCTCAAACAAAGCTGGCTGATCTCAGCAGCCTCAACTCACCTTTTTTCCCCAACTTGTTCTTTTTCAGTGGTGCCAACTTTGCCCTCATTCCCAAAAGGAACACGTCCTACTGGCCTCTGTGGCTTTGTACCCGCTGTTCCCTGTTCTTGGAACTCCCTCCCTGGCCCTCTGCTGCCAAGCTTGCCCCCACACAGCTGTTGCCTCCCCCTTGGGAAGCCTCCCTTCCACCTGGCCAGGAGAGCCCCCATCCTGGGCCTGAGCTCCTTCCCTACTAGCTCACATTGCTTTGTGGCTCCTGCGTGTCCCTAGCAGACACTCCTCAGGGTGGTGCCCAGCCACAGCACGGGCTCCCGAAGGAGGCTGAATGCAGCTGTGCACGATTCCACTATCCCTGCCTCCTGCCTATGGGCAAGTCCAAAATGGGGTGTTCAACTCCCCCTAGTCAAGATCCTTGGCCCAGACCAGAAGAACATCCCAAAAGCTTCATGATGTGGAAACCAGGCTGTGCCAGCGCTTCAATGCCCAGAATCCAGGCCAGCCCCGCAGAGAGCTGAGCAGCACCACCTGGGCCGCCGGACTTCCCAGCACAGGTCTCATCAGGCCCTCTGTCTCCCCGCCCCCATCACCCTGGTTTCCAGGTGGCCAAGGCACAAAGCCCCCAATCCCAGCACTGCTGCTACGTGAGCCCCCATGGCACGCTGAGTGCTGGGCTCTTGGAGCCCGAGCGGGTCTGGAGCCCACCTGCCGGCCGCAGTCGTGCTGTTGGCCTTCTTGGCAGGAGCCTTCTTCTGCTGGGCCTGCTTGGCAGGCGGAGCCACCTTGGCCTTCTTCTCTTCCTCAGCCTTCACTTTGTGCTTCTCCTTCTCCTTCTCCTTGTCCTTCTTCTTCTTCTCCTTCTCCTTCTTCTCCTTCTTCTTCTTTGGTTTGTTTACTGGGGCCTGAGACAGGGCGGCCAGCTGCTCGTGCACGGCCTTCAGCTGGAAAAGAGCGGGCGGCTGAGCAGGTGCTGGGCACGGCCCACACTACTGGGGCTGCGTGGGGCCCTGGGATTGGAGGGGGCTTGGGGCGATGTCGGAGCCGCCTCAGCTGGGCGAGGAGGTGAACCAGGAGCACCCGGGCCCTGCTCTGCCCCTCACTCCCGTGACCCCCAGTGAGTCATGAGCCCTCTCCGCCTCGGCTTCTTCACCTGCAGTGGGGAAGAGCTGCCTGGCCACAGGCTCAGCACTGCGCAGGTGGCACAACAGGGACTCGGTAAGGACAGCTAACTTTTTAAAAAAAATTTATTATACTTTAAGTTCTGGGATACATGTGTAGAACGTGCAGGTTTGTCACATAGGTATACATGTGCCACGGTGGTTTGCTGCACCCATCAACGTGTCATCTACATTAGGTGGGCAGCTAACAGTTTTATTATTACTATTGTTCAGATAAGGAAGGACTCTCTAGAAGTTTAAATGCCTGCACAAAGGAGATTTTCATCAGTGACTTCTGGGAAGCCATTTGATAACACGCAGGACTCCGGGGTTAAAACAATCCACTGCCAGCAACCAGCATTCATCCAGGGCTGCCCTGCAGCTGGCAGTGTGCCAAGCGCCTCGCCCTCCCCACTGCAGCCACCCCCATGGGAGAGGAGAGGCCCCTTGAGAGGCACTGCCCAGGTGAGGCCACGGCCTGTCCCTGCCTCTGGGTGGTCTGTGCAAGGAAGGCAGCGGGCAGGTGGAGGAGCTGCCACCTCACAGCCGTCTTCCCTGCTGTGTGTCCTTGCCACTTCAAAATCAAATGTCCAGCCCCACTCTGGGGACTGCAGGGCCATCGCTGTCCTTGCAGCCCTGAATCATGCTGTTCCCCTTCTGACTGGACAGCCCTGCTCTACTTTCTCCCAATCTGGGGTCCCAGAAATCATGCATCTGGCTGGCTGCCAGAGGTCTGGGGAAACAATTCACATCTTTCTCAATTTGACCTCAAGACAGCTCAGAGTGAGTGACATTTGTCCCATACTGCAAACGAGGAAAGCAGAGAAGGGGGAGGAAGCACAACCTGGCAGCGGGGCTGGGGCTGGGCAGCTACACGGCAGGGCCCTCAGGACCCTGGAGCCCGCACCCCACCCCACTGCGAGTGATTGCTTGGAGCCCAGGCACTACTGTGGCCTCTGCAAGTGCCTCACAGGCATTTCTGGAGCAGAGCAAGGCACACATTAACCACACATGACCACTGAGCTCCCACCTGAGGCCCGCCAGGTCTTCAGAAACATCCCAGCCATGTGTCCCCGCAGCCACCCATGTGTGCTGTGGTTTAGGCTCGCACCACCCCAGACCTGGGGAGGGCACTCTGAGTGTCTTTACGAGGAAGCACTACCGCGGCTGCTGAGGGACACAGGGCAGAGGAGGGTACCATGCAAAGGGACGGACCTTGGGCTGCTGTGCCAGCAATCCCGCCTCAGGCCCTGAACCCCACCCAAGCGTGCCAGTGCCCACCTGCTCCTGCAGCTCTGCCAGCCTGGTGGCCCGCTCCTCCTCCGAGTCCGAGCTGCCCGAGTCCGAAGAGCTCTCCTCACTGCTACGGCTGCTCTCAGCACCCTTGCTCACCATGGGGGCTGCGGGGGCAGGCAGTGCCGGTGCCTCCACGGGCTCATCCGGCATCTTGGCAAACCTCATCTCAAACACGTCCTGCGGCAGAACAGAGGCTGTCCTGAAGACGTGGATGCCCATGGGGCTGCCCCTTGGTGTGGGCCCTCAGGGTTTCTGAGGTGCCCCTGGGGCAGCACCCACAGCTGTTACAAAGGTCGGGCTAGGAGGAGACAGGGTCCCGCCTGCCTGGGGGGCTGTGGTTGTTTCCAACTTGCCCTCCCTCCCTCCCCAGGCAATTCCTGGGGACAGGCCTGGGAGGAGGGGATACAGGAGCTGGCCCACAGCTCCCTTCAGCAACTCCATGAGCACTCTCTAGAAGATGCACGCATCCTTGTAGCCTCCTGGCCCAAAGCTCCCCGGGGCTGCCCCTGCTGTGAAACGGGAAAGAGTGTCTTCCCTTGAGCTTAGACAGGGTCCTCCATAGCCACAGGAGTCCAAGAGTGTTGACCTCTTCCCATCTCTTCACCCCGGAACTGACTGCAGCATCACATCTCATGAATGGTTAACTCCAAAAGTTGGCCCAAAAGGCCAAAGTCTAGTCCTATTGATATTTTATTTACAAAAAAATATAAAAATTAGCCAGTCATGGCAGCACATGTCTGTGATCCTAGCTGCTCGGGAGGATGCGATGGGTGGATTGCTTGAACCCAGGAGGTCGAGGCTGCAGTGAGCCGAAATCATGCCATTGCACTCCAGCCTGGGTGACAGAGTGAGACCCTGTCTCAAATATATACATATATATATATATACACACACACACACACACACACACATATATACACACACATATATACACACATATACACACACACACACATATATACACACACACATATATATACACACACACACACACACATTTTTAAGTTTCTCTTTTACTAATTTTTTTTTTTCTCTCAAGACAGAGTCTTGCTCTTTTGCCCAGGCTGGAGTGCAATGGCGTGATCTCAGCTCACTGCATCCTCCACATCCTGGTTTCAAGTGATTCTCTTGCCTCAGCCTCCTGAGTAGCTGGGATCACAAGCACGCACCACCACTCCTGGCTAATTTTTTGTATTTTTAGTAGAGCCGAAGTTTCACCATGTTGGCCAGGCTATTCTCGAACTCCTGACCTCGTGATCTGCCTGCCTTGGCCTCCTAAAGTGCTGGGCTTACAGGTGTGAGCCACCACGCCCGGCCTACTTTATTTATTGTAGGGACAGGGTCCTGCCCTGTTGCCCAGGCTGCTCTTGAACCCCTGAGCTCAAGTGATCCTCCCACTCTGGCCTCCCAAAGTGCTGAGATTGCAGGCGTAAGCCACCACACCCGGACTTCCTATCAAATGACTTTGGAAAGCCTTTGGACCAGGACCTAGGCCCTCAGTCGCCCCTCTTAGCAAACGTCCCCCTCCCTGGGGCAGCCCAGGCTCACCGAAGACAGGGATGCACAGTGATGTGGAAATGAGGGAGATTTCTCTTTGCCAAGCTCAGAAACCTGAATCCACACTGTCTGCACACGTGACATGCCTCCACTGTTCAGGCTGGAGCCAGCTCTGGAGAAGCCCACCCCAGGCTCTCATATCCCAGGCTCTCCTCTCAGGAGATGTCCCCAGAGGCAACCCAACCCACAGAGCAGCGATCCAGGCCCCTGCTCGGCCGACAGCCTTGAAGGCCATTCAGGTCAGGTCGTTTTGCTGTTGGGCTCTAACCCCACAGCTCAATTGATAAAACTGCACAATTGCTAAATAGTGCTCAGTCATGGAAATCCATCAGCCTCAGGGTCTCACTGTGTTGCCCAGGCTGGAGTGCTGTGCAATCACAGCTCATTGCAGTCTCAAACGCCTGGGCTCAGGTGATCCTCCCATCTCACTTTCCTGAGTAGCTGGTACTACAGGGACACACCACCACACCTGGCTCATTTTAAAAATCTGTTGTAGAGACAGCTCGTCTCAAACTCTTGCCCTCAAGTGATCCTCCCACCTCCGCCTCCCAAAGTGCTGGGATTACAGGCATGAGCACCATGTCTATCCAACAGCACCTGTTGTAGGAGCAGGGGCAGAGCTGCTGGCTTCCCTGCTTGGTCTGCAAGCCTGGGTTTCCGTCCTCTATGCTCAGCTCCCTCGTTAAACTCAACCCAGTATTTACCAGGCTCCAGAGGACTGCGCTTTGCAAGGTCTTTTGGGTTCAAGACACAGTGAGCGAGGTCTCAGTATAAAACCAGGGTTCTGATGGCTTCCTCTGGATGTAATGGGACCTCCAGGACCACTCTGCCATCATCCCCCACAGGACCCAGTGCACAGAGAGGGTGGCAACGGCAGCAGTGCCTGGGAGAGGACCTTGGGCAGGCCCTGTGCACGGGAGAGTGGGAAAGGGAGCGGGACCCACAGGGGGAACGAGTTTCTCTCTCTGCCCCTTTTATGGGTCCTGTGTCATCCACAATAATACCATGGGCTGCTCGGGGATTTCAAAACAGTCTGTGCAAGGACTGAGAACATCTTAAGACGACATTCTGGGTCCCATGAAAAGGAAAAGCATGCTGGAAGAGAACACATACCCATAATTCTCCCCTTTCCTCCAAAAATCAAGTCCTTTGATTAAATAACATTTATAACAGTGGTGCTGTTACTTATAAAAGCAAACCACCTGCGATCACAATTAGAAAAGGTGAGAATAGATTCTGGCACATCCACCCACACCAAAATATGTGTGTGGGACCTGGACTTTGGCAGAAAAATGCACATGCAGGCAGGAGCACACACACACACACACACACACACACACTCTACACACATACAAATCTCTGTGAGGTTTGTGCATGTTCACAAAGTCCCTGTGCTGAGAGCCAGACCAAGACACTCCTGTTTTCCCTTAAGACATCTCACTGCTTCCTGCATTGTCTCCAATCCACCTTTTACTTCTGTTGTCAGAAAAGCAAAATGCTACATAAGCCACTGTCACCTAATTCATCCACTGGCTGCACTGACAGGCTAGTGTCCAAGCCTCTCCTTGCCACAGAGACTTGCTGGAAACTACAGTCGGGGAAGCCACAAGAGAAAGGGCATCTGCCGTCCCACCTGGTACACGCACCAGCCCCTGGAGGGAAAGGCTCACTGCTGCGACACCCCCACGGAGCCCCAGTGGTTCCACCAGCTCGCTGGCTGCCCTGCCCCAGTGGAAGCTCCTGGAACCCAGCTCAGAGCCTGGCAGGGACCTGGTTGGCACTAGGGAAAAACGTGTTGAGGGAATGAGGCTCTCTGAGGCCTTCCTCGGCTGGACATTCACCTGGGCGCCCACCCCACACCGAGGCCAGGATGCCCACAGTGCCGAGCTGAGCCGCCCCACGCGTGCCCAGCCTCGGGTTACCTGGAGCTTCCGGGCCATGGCCACCACCTCGTGGTCTGGGGGATTGTATTTGTAGCAATTCGAGAACATCAGCCGGACATCAGCAGCAAAGCCCTGTGCGTCTGGGTACTCTCGGCCATCCATCTTCCTCTGCAACACACAGTGACAGGGGCCAATGAGCATGGCCCGTGGCCTCAGGACTCTCTGCCACACCCCACGAGATGAACTCTGGTGCCTCAGGAGCCACCGCCAGCTCCAGGACAGTGCCTACTGGCCTGGCCGGCAGGACACCCCAGCTCTCCAGGACCTCGTACGAGGAAACCCAAAGTGAGGACATGAGAGGGTGACTCGATGGCTTGGCAGGGAGGGTCTGGGACTCCAGAGACAGATCTCCCGGTAGGAAGAAAAATGCACTCAACGAGAAATCCCAGGTTCCCGTAGGTGTCCCTTGGCCCCTTCCTTGTCCAGAGCTTCCCTTCACACAAAGTGGGTAAATCTTCACATGCTGACGTGCCATCAGCAGCCCCGGGGGGCGTGAGGCTGCAGCGAAGTCAGAGTCCACCAACAACAGGGGGCCTGCTCAGTCTACACAAGGAAATGTAATTTTTTCCCTCAAGGAAGCCAGTAGCTGTTAGCCAGCTTGCGTCCTACAGAAGCACCCCGGTATCCCAGGGGCCTAGCTGGACCTAAGGGACTCCACGCTGTGTCCAGCCGCAGCTCCTGAACCCCACAGGGGTGGAGGCAACGGGCACGTGTCGGCTGACACCCACCCACGTTTACTCGGCCACACAGAGACCCTACAGCAAAACCCACCGCAGGTCCCACCTGGTTTTGGCAAGCAGAGAACTGAGGCCAAGGCCTGGGCAGACAGTGCCAGGCGGCAGGGGTGAGGAGGGGCACACAACCAGTCCCCAGAGCTGGGAGGTGCAGGGGGCTCTGCCGGGGAGTGGCCAGAGGCAGGGTCGTCGAGGGACGCTTCAAGGTGACCACTGGGAACACACTAGTTGGGGCAAAAAGAGGTCACGCTGTGCCCGAGGGAGTGAGTTTCCTATCCCGGGATGGCTTCAAGGAGAGGGACCTTGTCGGGGACCTCGAGGGACGACACACGCAAGGGCAGGGTGAATCTACCCCGACCGCTCCGTGGGGTCCAGGCTGCATTCGTCCAGGTGCCAGTCAGATGGAGGGGCCGGGTCCTAACCTGCAGAGGGCGCCCCCAACTCAGGGCCCGCACCCTATGCACTCAGACATGAGACCCATCCAGAAGGAAGCGCTGGCAGAAAGAACCCGGGGGCACAGTGGGACCTGAAAGCCTCTGATGTTGGGAGAAAAGCTTGTTTTCCGTTTTAGCATGTGCCGGGACAAACCATCCCCAAAAGCTCCATCTGTAAAATCTATAGGTCCTGAGCCCTCTCTCCCTGATTCACCGCCCCTTTTCCGCAGTGTCCGCGCCACACTCGCGGGCAGCAAGTGCTGCCAACGCACCTGGCTTCTCCCCATGCCAGGACAGACAGAGGTGGGAAGCTCCGAACAAAGCAGATCATGACTTTAAAGTGAACTGATTTTCTAGAGCTTCTTTATTATGGTTTCAAGGGCAAATCAGACCCTTTGACCAAAACGGAATTAAGCTGAGCTTGAGTCCAGCCCAAACATTGGAACCCCCAGTGATGTTCCAGAAATCCCTGCTAACTGTGCTAACTGTGCTAACTGTGCTGTGGTAGAGACACACCAACCCCAGCCCTGGAGGCTGCAGCCGAGGCTCCTGGCAGCTCTGGGCTGCGTGGCTCCGGCTCTCAGCTTCCCCACCCACGGCAGTGGAGCCAGACGGCCCTGCTCGTCACTTTCACCTGACTGCACTGGGCTCTGGGGCCTGGGCCAGCCAGGTCTGTCCTGCCCCTGAGATCCAGTCAACCAAGGAAGAAAAGGCTTTCATCAGGAGATCCTGCCTCAAGTGGGCAGAACGACTGCGACTGGCTTCCCAGGATGAAAACAACTGCCCAACAGGGCTCCCAGCAGCTCTTCCCAGGGCCGCACAGCAGTTGGCGGAGGAGGCGGGCCACACCTCTGCCAACTGCCTGAACGTCCCTGGGAGCTGGCCTGGAGCTCTCCCAGAGGGAGGGCAGGTGCCAGCCAGAGGTCTGGAAAGGTGCTCAGGGAAGACTCAGTGGAGCTCACCCTGCCTTGGGGCGGTGCAGCTCAAATGACGCCCCCACCACCACCCACCATAGGGACCAGACTCACTCTGACCTGCTACGAGGCACATAAGAGCCCAGGCAGAGGCTGCCGCCTTGAGAAGACTGGCATGGGGGAGGTCAGGCCCTTGGTCTCAGCTCTGCCACCTGCCCAGGGCCCACTTCCGTCTGGTGAGGGGGTGGAGTTTGGAGGCACTTAAGGGACAGAAGCCAGGCCATCCCCACTGGCCGCCTCACTCCTGTCTGCTGTGAGGCGCCTGTATCCGGGGCTTGAGGGAAGCAAAGTGCAGCTTTAAAACTTGTGCCAACTGTGAGAGTGGCCCAGCTCTAGGGGCCCCCTGACCTGATGATACAGAATGGGAGGTGGGAAGGAAATCAATGAAATCACCAAACAGGTTCGATGGGAATAAACAACAACAGAGCCACAGACTCCGGGACCCACAGGCAGGGCACGCCTTCCTCGCTGAGCCCTGCCAGCCACAGCCGGGGATGCGGGGGCCAGCCCGGAGGGTGCGCTTCTCCGGCAGGCGAGACCCTGCTCCCCGAGAGCCCCCACTCAGCCGGCACAAGACATCAGCACCCACGGCAGAGCCGCAGGACGTGGGCAGAGCAGGGCCTGCCGCGCAGCCACGTACCTTCACGGTGCTGAGGTCCATCGGGTGCTTGATGATGTCGTGGTAGTCGTGCAGCTCCAGGGCCTCGGCGTCCACCGGCTTGTAGAAGGGCCAGGCGTAGGCCGCGTGCTTCTTGGATAGCATCTCCCTGAGGATGCTGTCACAGTAGCGCAGGTGCTCCGACAGCTTGCCCTTCTTGCCTGCGTGCTGGGGCACCTCGCCGTCCTCCAGGTCCTTCTTGGGAGGCTTGATGGGGCGGCCACCACTCTCCCGCCGGGCCACCACTTTGGCCTGCTTGGGGTCTGACAACGGCGGGGGTGACTCACTCCGGCTGGCAGTGATGGCCGACGTCGTGGGAGTGGTTGTGTCTGCTTTCCGCTTCACGCCCTTTTTCTGCGACAGTGAAATAACCAGTGAACCCTGGAAACCAGGCTGTGGCCCCAAAGACGCATGTCGCTGCAGCCGCGTTTCTGGGGCACTGTCTGCCTGCCTGGTGCTGGGCTAAGCGGCCACATGCACGGCCCCACAGGAGAGGACACCAAGGCTCAGGGGCCATGTCACTGGCCCAAGGTCACACAGCTGGCAGTGGTGAGGCTGGGACTCTCCCTCAGGCTCAACTCTGAAACCCGCCCTCACCTGGGTGTGGGGAGACACCTCTCTCCCTTAGCCCCGAGGGCTCAGGGGTCCCAGGTGGGCTCGCACCTCACACCCCAAGCCGTGTGAGGTGCTGCATGCAATTCGCCAGACACCTAACAAGCACCCAGACCAGGACCCGGGGACCTCGGTGCTGCAGAGACCTGGGAGGAACTCCCTGCTTTTAGAGACCAGCAGGAAAGTTCCAGGCAAGGGCCTGAGAGCGGGGGCTCCGCGGACAAACACAAGTTTTGCGGGACAAGAGGGAGGCAGGAGAGCATTCCGGACACAGGGCAGGGGGCAGCCCAACCAGGAGGCATGAAGCAGCCACAGCAGCTCTGGGAACAAGGGACTTCAGGGAGTGAGTGGGCAAGTCTGGACTCCATCCCAGCAGCAATGGGAGCCACCTAAGGCTATTTCAAGCAAGGAGAGGAGGGAAATGACCCACAGAGCCTTTTGTGGGTGTGTCCTGGGGACGGAGCCAGGCACCAGGCAGACGCACATGTTTAACGTCCAGGCCTTGTGGGGGTGTGCAGGCCTCTCTGGGCAGCCTGCAAGGGCCTCAGCACCCAGCACCCATGGGCATCACCTCAGCGTTCCAGGGCCAGGGCTCAGTGTGCACCCTGAGACCAGCTCAGCTGGCTTCTAATCTTAGCCCAGCGGGAGAAGAGCCAGGGGGAGCCACGGCTCCCAGCCCACGGCACCTGCCGTCTAGAGAGCCACCCACAGTCACTGCCCAGCCAAGCCACCGCCCTCAGACTGGCAGGGGCCAGAGCTGGCTATCCACAAACACTTGACAGGCACCAACGGGCTGCCAATCGCCAGGCGCGTGCCGCAGAGGGCGGGTAGCAGCAGGGAGAGACTCGTCTGGCCATGGCAAATGGGACATGCTCCAGAAACAGCCCCCACTGGGGGAGGCGGCTTGGCCAGAGGCCACCCATAAGTGCAGGCAGTGAAGGCCATGGGGAGGGGAAGCAACGGAGGTGGCGTTTTACCTTGGGCGAGCCATTTAACCCCTTTGAGCGCCCGCTTCCTCATCTGTAAGATGGGGGAAATACTGTCTGCCCCAGAGGGTCGCTGTGAGGATCAAATTGAAGAAGATAATACACATAAGTGCCTGGCACGGGCCCTGCTCAAAGCAGGAGACTCACCAGGCCTCACTAGCCCCAAATCTTGCAGGGAGCACCCACTCCCTGCCGAGACCGAAAGGGCCCGCTGTGAAAAGCTCCCAGCCAAGTGGGGAGCAGGACAGGCAGGTCCCCATGCTCCCATGTGGAGCCCACAGGCGGGGCCGGCTTGGGTGCTGGCACCTCACAATGCACCCAGGTGGGTACAGCTGGCACCACTCTCCTGAGTGTGAGCAGGGGAGGACCAGGACCCCTCCCACCCTGGCTTCTCTCCCACAACTTCCCCACCTTGACCAAGCCTTTGGCCAGGGCTTCTGGCCAGAGAAGCTGGGATTCAAGTTCAGCCAGGCCCTCCCTTACCAGCTGTGTGACCTTCAGCTCCCCAGGCCTAGGTCTCCTCATCTGCGTCAGTAACAACGGCCTGATCTCCCAGGGCGCAGAGAGAACCACTCCCAAGAGCCGGCACTCAGGGAAAGGTGGGAGCCCCCCGCCCGCTGCTCCTGCCCTGACCTCAGGAACCCTGGCTGGTCTCAGACGCCCCAGCCATCCAGACTCAGGGTACTCACCTTGACGACAGGCGGCGTAGGAGGGACCACGGGGACGATGGGTGTGGCAGGAGGAGGTGGGGCGGCAGCTGGGGGGACTGGGACCGACGTGACGTTTGCAGTGATGGTTGGTACAGGGGTGGCAGCGATGACGGGCGTCTGGGAGACAGTGGGGGGCACGCTCTGAAAGGGGGTCGCTGGGGAGACAGAGGACACGGCCGCCACTTGCTGCGTACCTTCAAGACAAGGAAGCGATGTTCAGCACGCCAGGCTCCGCTAGTATTTCCAGAAGCTTCCAGTGCCACCCCTCCAGCCAGAACACGGGGGCCAGCTCTGTGCTGCCAAGACCCCCGACCAGAAGAACCCTCTATGCTGAGATGCCCCCCATCCTGCATCTTGGGGGCAGGGATGGTCTGGCTCATCTTGGCTGAGGGCTCTCTGCATGAAGTGGAGGCCCCCCGCCACAGACCACAGGAGGCAGAACGAGGAAGCCAGGGCAGTCCCATGGCCTGGCAGTCAAGGGCCACCCTGGAGTCACGGAAAGCTGGTACTGAACTCGGTTCCCTCAGTAACAAGCTGAGTGACCAAGGACATGGCCATACTTAAGCCCCCAGCTTCTCCCATCTGCAACACGGGACAGCCCGTGGCACTGGCCATCCCGCTTGGTCAGCCTCTCCACCCGGACACGCCTGCATCCCGGGTTCCCAGGCCAGGTGGGATCCCGGGGCTCACGGCACTAATCACCACCGTGCTCCCTGACAGGGAGACGCGGTCTTACTTGACCAGGGAGCCAGGCAGGTGACAGTGACTCTCAGGTCCCAGAGAATCAAATGAGTGCTAAAGAGACAAAGCCCTAGGAGGGGCACAGGCCCCAGGCATCATGGAAGAAGTGACTTCAGGGCTGGAGCTGGAAGGGGGAGCAGGATTTGGGAGGTGGAGAGCAGGGACAGGTGACCCTCCTAGACTGTGAGCTCCTCCCCAGAGTGGGCTCAAAGGCAGCCGGCTACGGCGTTAACGTCTTCTGTATCCCCGGGCCAGCTGCCCCTCCAACATCACCCACAGGTCACACTCAGCCAAGACCCGGCACCCACAAGCTCTTCACGACAGATGGGAAACAGCTCAGATGGCTAAAGGACTCGAATCCCAGCCCATCCACCCGTAGGCCTCTGCAGAGAGGCCCGGCCCCTCGCCCACCCTGGCTCCCTTTACCTGTGCTCTGGGCTCCCGCAGCTGGCTTCCGGCCTTTGCCCTTTGGAGCAGGCGGTAATAATTCAACTTCCTCTTGGGGCATCTGGGCCACTTTTTGTAGAAAAATTTTCTCTAAGGCTTGGGCCATTAGCACTATGTCATCTGTGGGCTGAAGACACAGAGAGAGTTCAGGTCACGTGTCAGGAAAGGAGCTGTATGCTTGCAAAGAACATTATTAGTTGTAGCTCAAAAAAATATTTAAAATTTGTTAACAGATTTGGCAGTGCAGGAGAGAACAAAATGAATATATATACACACGTATATGTGTGTGTGTGTGTGTGTGTGTGTGTGTGTATATATATATATATATATACATATATAAAATTTTTTTTTTTTTGAGATGGAGTCTTGCTCTGTCGCCCAGGCTGGAGTGCAGTGGCACGATCTCGGCTCACTGCAACCTCCACCTCCCAGGTTTAAGCGATTCTCTTGCCTTAGCCTTCTGAGTAGCTGGGATTACAGGTGCCTGCTACCACACCTGGCTAATTTTTTTTGTATTTTTAGTAGAGACGGGGTTTCACCATGTTGCACAGGCTGGTCACCAACTCCTGAGCTCAAGTGATCCACCCACCTCGGCCTCTCAAAGTGCTGGGATTACAGGTGTGAGCCATGGCACCCGGCCAGGTGATGCGCTTTGGGCCTGCCCAAGAGCTGCTGCAAAGCGCCCAGGCTGACCTGGCACTGGCCAAGAACGGCTAGGGGATCCACGTCGCACAGCGCCCGAATCCTTACTGCATGCGGCGTGCTGGGCCCCCATCTTCTTACCTTGTTATAAATGTAACAATTTGTAAACATGGTGTTGAAGTCCTGCATACATTCGCTTGCACTCCAATAATAATTATTTTCTAGTCTCTTCTTAATAGTCCCCATATCCATTGGGTTTTTTATTATTTTATGATAATCCTAGGAAAGAGATTTTCAGAGGCATTACCAGAAGATTCTAAATAATTATTTTCACAATTCCCAAGTGGACACAGCCTGGCCTTCCCAAGTGGACTTAGGACTGGGGCTGGCCCAGAGGCACTTTCTGGTCTCTGAAGGCAGTGGGCTATGGTGAGGTGGGCACTTGGCCAGCTCCAAACTCCTGCCCAACCTCTCTCCGGACCCCAAGCATGTGCAGAGGGGAGCCCACGGAGCTAGGGCAGACCCCAGGACAGGTCTACATACTGGAGATGGGGCCAAACCTTCCAGGGTCCAAACCTGCAGGTGACCAGGGCCCAGCAGGGCCCAGAGCCCAGGCCACCAAGTGCCAGCCCAGGGCTTCCTCTGCAATGCTCAGGGTTTGTCTATGTGGGCCCTGGTCAAAAATGAGCATGCAGATGAGGGCACCATCACCTGAAAAGCAGGCCTCAACATACACTCGGCCTCAAACTCCAAGTGGGCTCACCAAGCTGGCAGATGGGCCATCCTGCAGGAGCCAGTGAGGCAGAAGGCGGCCCCAGTGAGCCTCGACTCCTAAGCCCCATCGCCGCTTTCCTCCTGGACATGCGTGGCTTCTCCCTATTTCCTGCACCTGGGGTAGCCGCCCTCCACTCTCCCACACCCATGTGGCCCCTGTGCGCCTTTGTGCTGTCCCCAGCTTAGCAGCAAATTCCCAAGGCCAGAGAGGCAGTCTTTCCAGGAGTGGGGGCAGCAGGAGGGGACAGAGGACGGCCGCAGCAGAGCATGGCTCTTGGGGAGGCAGCAGCTACGCACCGGCAGGTTCAATTTGATTGCGTCCACGGGCTGGTAGAAGGGCCAGGCGAACTGGTGTTTCCAGAGCGTCTTCACCACCACATTCTGCATGTACTGCAGCTGGTTGGTCTTGCGGCCAGGCTTGCTGGGGTTGGAGACCTCTGGGGGTGGTGGGTTCACAGGGCCCGGGGCCGCCGGGATCCCCGCAGGGGCGACTGTCGTGGTGGTGGACATCCTCCGGCAGCTCGCTCACTTTCTGTCACAGCAGCGGCTTGGAGAGGCCCTGGCTGCTTCTACGCTCCCTGAGGAGGCGCGACGTCCCATTTCCAGGCCCAACCAGGCGACAGCTGCAGAGGAGGAAGCACAACAGAGAGGCGGGCCAGTCACCCCAGGGACCCCCACCTCTCCCAGCCTCGGTGGGCTCCTGAGGGCACCTGTCGGGCCCCAGCAGGGCCTGCTCTACTCACTCACCCCCATTGCCCAGCCACCCAGGTGAGAGGCTGTCGGGAAAGCTGCTCAGGCCAAGCACCACCAGCTCAGAATGACTCTCCAACCACTGCTCTCAGGCACGGGAGGGAAGGCCTGGGCGGTGGAGGGAGCTCAGGCACATGCCACTTGCTCCCAGGTGGGGGCTTGGGGCACACACTGGGAGGCAGGTATGCCAAGGGACTCAGCCACTGGCAGCCTTCTGCCCACCAACCACCCACTCGTGGGACTGACTCGTTGCTACTGGGCTCTGACAGCTTGGCCACGACAATGTACTGACGAGTGACCCATGCGTGGACAGCACGGTGTGGGCCCAACACAGCCAGGGCAAGTGGGGCCGGCACAACACAGACGTTTGCAGACCCAAACACGGTGCGAGGAGGTGGCACCCTTGAGCAAGGCCAAGCAGTGAGGTTCTACCGTAGCCAGGAGAACGAGCCCAGGTTTGTGATGGCAGCGTGGCTGTGACCCGGCCCGGCTCTCGGCCAATCAGAGAGGCGGGAGCGGCGGCTCAGACCCTGCTGAACTCCGCACCCCAGCTGACCACAGGGAGCTCTGCACAGGTGAGATGCTGGGGCTTCCCTGGCCCCGAATGGCTGGCCACAGGCAGGGCTGGCAGGAGGAGGCCACCACCACCCTTCGTGTCCCAGGAGGGCATGGACAGTTGAGAGCGCCCATAGGAACACTGCACAGTGGAGAACGCATGCAGGCCTCCAACCATGGCCAGGGCCCTGTGGCGTGGCCCTGTGTCTACCTGTAAAGGTGTGGGGCAGACTTGAGGAGCTCTAACCCGGCGCCTGGGACTTCAACTTCAGCCTCGTGCCTTGCTGCCATGTGGGCCTTTCCTGCAGTCGTATAACTGACAGACAGGTCAGGGCTGGAGGCTCCCCTCGGAGCACAGGCAGCACCTCTGCCGTGGGAGGAGCTGGCTTCGGCCACAGAACCGGCCACTTATAGATGCTCGGAGCAGACAGTCAAGACTAGGGGAAGTTTGTGAGCTGGGTGACATCTGGTTGGTCCCCTGAAATCTGCCACAGTGGGCAGTTACACCACAGCCACGGGCAAATGCTGCAAACCAGGACCCCCTCCCCAAGCTGGATGCTCAATGTTGTCAGCACCCTGCGTGGCAACCTCACTTCCTCCCACCCCACCCCAGAGTGCAAAGGACTTCAAACTACACACAACACAGCTCACCCACCAAGCATGCCAGCATGAGAGAACATGCCTCAACTCCTGGGGTGCCCACCTGTGCCAGGGTCTCATCCAGGGAAGCTCCTCACACCCACCCTCTTCTACACCCTCCTGAGGTGAGCAGTTGCCTCCATGCCTCTCCATCTCACCGACCCAGTGCTCACAGCCCCAGGCTGCAACCCTGGTGGGGAGGGCAGCTGTGCCGGTTTCTGTGTCCTCACCCCAGACAGACAGCTGCTGTGCCGGGCACAAGCCTGGGGTCGCCCCGAACGCCTCTCCTCCTGCTGCCCCAGGCCAGAGCGTGGCAGCACTGCCGCTCACCACCACCACTTGCTAGGATTTCCATGAAGCCCTCCCAGCAGGGCTCCCTGCTCTGCCCCACAAGGACCGCCTAGTCCACACCGCAAGGTGATCCTGTTAAAACCAAGTCGGATCAAGTCACTGGTCCGCTCAAAACCTCCCGGGGGCTCTATGTGACTCAGAGTGAAAGCGAGTCCTGCCCCCCCCAGCTGGTGGGACCTGGGGTGACCCAGGGTGACCGAGTCCTGAGACCTGTGTCCTGTCTCCTGTGACTTGCGGCCCTCCCTCAAGGCCTGGACAGCAGCAGGCTCCTGCCCTTCCAAGGCCTCCAGGTACCTCCCAGAACACCCTTCCTGCTGGGCCCCCAGGCAGGACAGACGCTGGGGCCAGCCACACGACCTGGTCCTTCCACTTCCCCACGAGGCTCCCGAGGGTGGAGGAGTCAGGCACAAAGAGAGCTCACGCCAGTGACGGGCACCAAGCACCACACGCAGCTCCGCTGAGACTGCCGGGCAGCCCTCTGACAGAAGGCCCAGGCTGTGTTGCTGCCGCCTCCCAGGGCCCAGATGTCGGCTCCCAGGTGTCAGTCAGGTGGGGACATTCCCAGTATCCACTGCTGCTGCACAGGCCCAGGAGCCAGGAAATGGGGCTGAAACTGACCTTTGGGGATGTGGGGGTGGTCAGGGCACAAAGGAAGGCTCCCAGGCTGCAGGCCAGCTTCCTCCAAGCGTGAGGATGGACGGTCACAGCTCAACATCGGGGCCTGCTTATGCTGCCGTCGGGACCCCATGCCTGGCCAGATCAGGCCCTCTAAGCCACCCACTTCCAACCACCTGCCCACTGTTCCAAACTGGAGGCTGAGCAGGAGCCCAGCTCCGGCCATGGACACCGGAGTGCATGCCTCGTCCTGGGTGGGGAGGGCAGCCTCGCCCAGCCATGGACTGTGAGCTTGAACAAGGCAGAGGGAGGGGCGCCCTGGGCTCTGGTTGGCGCCAGCCCACCAGCCACGGCAGAGCCGCCTAAGGCCCAGCCCAGCAGCCCTCTTGCTGCTGCCAGGGAAATCCCGGCCAATGTGGTTAAAGCTCAGGGGCTGCACCTGGTGCCAGCATGCGCTCACTGAATGCCAGTGGTCACTACAGGCCCTGAGGGTGCAGCTTGCCTCCAGCTCCACTACCTGGCAGAAACACACCGACCCCAACAAGAACTGGAAGGCTGAGGGGTGCAGTGTAAAAAGCCCCTGGCACACACTGGCAGGCGACTGCCCCACCCTCAGTGGCGAGGCATGGTGACCTCACCTCTCCTCTCCTGGAACACAAACCCTGCCCTCTGAGACACCTACACCCCACACACTCAGATTTTTGCAAAAACTCGAGGACAACACGATACCATGGTAAGTGGCCCTTGGCACAGAAGCGGAGCCCCCAGGCAGCCTGGCACCAGCCAGTGGGAGGGGCAGGGAGGGAGGGCAGCCAGAGGGCAAAGGGGTGGCATCCCCCTCAAGCCCCCTCCGCTACCAGGTACCAGGACCCAACACCTGGCAAGGACCACGCCGGGCAGGACGAGACCAGGAGGTGACAGTCAGGTGAGGGCCCAGCGTGACCCCTCCCTGTGGGAGAATGTGCGGTTCCCAGAGTCCTGGGGAGAGGGAGGGCTGAGACGGGCTCAGTGCCTCAGGTCCCCGTCCACAGCATATTCACACCATGTCATCCCCTCTGGGGCCGAGGGCTGGTACCAACCACAGACACCTTCCCTCCAAGTGCAGTGGGTGGACAGGCGAGAACCACAGCCAGGGCCTGGCTCTGCCACCCTCAGTGTCTCAACTGTCCAGACAGAGAAGCTGAAGAAACCAGAAGGCGTCTGTGCAAGGGAGCCCCACACGGACACTGGAAAGAACCAGGGCGACCTGCAGACCAACTTGAAAGACCTCCCCCAGGGCGATGGAAATGAGATGAGGCAAATGGCTTCCCGACCAGAGCTCATGCACCTTCCACATCTGTGCAGGGAGCTCGGGGCCACATCCCGAGATGGGAAAGACAACTGAGGCTTCCACAAAGAAATTACAATGAAACAGACACTGGCCAGGCCAGCTGAAACTCAGTGATGGACTACGGTCCAAATCGACGTGGAGGTTCCAACAAGAGAAAGACAGTGGTGGGGTCACCCTACTCCAGCCTCCGAGTGCCCCAGAGGGCGCACAAGCAGGACAGCCACCTGTTGCAGAGTGTGGTGCTTTCACACCATGCTCACCCCACCTCCGCCCTCTGGCCCAGACGTCGGTGGCTCCTCTGTGGGGCGAGGCGAGGTGAGGTGGGAGCAGACAGTGGAGAAATACCACAAACAGCACAGGTGGTCGGCCAGGGCCACAAGCCCTTCAGCTCACCGATGCCGAGATCCCCGCAATCCCCACAACAAACCTGCAAGGTCAGAATGAATGTGCACATGTACAGACGACTAAGCTGAGGCCCTTCCTCCTTCACCTCCGGAGTGCCACCTGAGCGCAGAGGCTTTGGGACGCAAAGCACTCAGCAGTCGGTCATGGAGGCACAGCCTAAGATCAAGACCCTGGGCTTCCTGTCCCAGGCTCCTCAACCTGCAGGCGGCCACACAGCAAGAAGACCCTGGGCAGTTAAAGAACGAGGCGCTCCTGCTTCCCCCACCCCCAACGGCCAGCAAGGACACAAAGGCAGCCCAGGGCAGGGCCGGCCGCCAGCCACAAGGCCCCTCCAGAACCCAAGGTCCAGTGGAGACTCCAAAAGGGCTGATTGCAGGGCCCCCATGGGGTCTGCACACCAGACACAGAGGCCCTGCGAGAGGGAGGCATGGAGCACCCGGGGTGTCGGCACACCAGGATTCACAGCCCAGCTCTCCACCCCCGGCTGACCTCCCTGTGAAGTTAAGAGATGGTTTGTGCTGAGAGCTTAGCAAGGCCGTCTACCGAGTGCTTCCCACTATAGCCCATGGGTAGGCACGAGAGTATGCCTCCCACAGGCCACAGCTTCACTCATGCAAGGACATTCTGGGGGCTGGGACGTCCCAGCCAGCGGCTAGAACTGGGTGTGACCATGGGCCCCCTTGACTGTGGAGAAAAGGAGGTGCCCCTAGATCCCAAGTCCCCTGGGGCTGCAGCAAAGGGAGGAGGACCTTGCAACACTCCAGGGTGCCACGTGGACGAACAGAGGTAACATTGGGAGCGTGGCTGGCAGTGTTGGACATTCAGAACACGTCTGCCCAAAACAAACACGGCCTTCACTTCTCCCAGCTCCCAGAAACAAAGTAAACAGAAGGATCACGTCTGGACACCAGGGACCAGCCCCTCACTGTTACATCCCTGTCCCCCCTACCCAGGGACCAGCCCCTCACAGTTACATCCCTGCCCCCTCCCCCAGGCCAGAGCCTGACCACTCCGTGTCACCTGCCTCTACTCCTGTAGTGACTATCAACTTTCTGGATTTCAGAAAGCCAAACCCGCAAGGGGAGACTTTCCCCGGAGGGTGGAGGTGTCTCTCCTCCACAGACCCCTACCCCAGGGTCTGAGATGACATCCCAAATCAAACCTGGTATTCTGCAGAGACACACAAAGGTTCAAACTACAGACAGCCTTGTATCAGCTGTAAAGGGTCCAGATTTTGCTGCAGAAGAAAAAACCTGGTATCCCCTCGCTCAGGCCACTGTGTCACCAAGAGGGAGGGTGGGCAGGTAGCCGAAGAGGGCTCCGTTTTATTGTCCAGGAAGGGGTGGCCTGGGCCCCACAGCTGGTGGGGCAGTGGCACTGGATTTGAAGCAAAGCTGGGCACTGGAGGCTGTGCCTTGGGCCGGTGTGCTGGCAGCGCCTGCTGGAGGAGCCAAGGGGCACTGATTCAACACTGACTTTATTTCCGGAACCAGAGTTAATACCGGGGGTGTGGTGGCATTGTGGTTATAACCTTTCAAAAGTCCTCATCTTTCACAGATTTGGACTGAAAGTTCTATGAATGAAATGTGTCTGGAATTTGCTTCATGATAACATGGGGGCTGAAAATGAGTGGGGTCTGGAAGAAACCGGCCAGCCCAGAGCTGCCCCTGCCTGCGGAAGCTGCTCAGAGGGAAGAGGGTGTACCTCCCTTCTCCCCAGGCCCCCAGCACCCCGTTCCTCAACACACACTCTGCATCCTGGGTCCTCACAGCAACTGTGGAGTCCAGGGTTCTGCCTTGCACCCATTCTCCACCTTCATGGGATGGGGAAGAAGCCGAGGGGACTCCTGTGAGGAAGTGGGGCAGGGGTGGGGCAGATGGACTCAGGTGGAGTGACTCGGGCTGGAGGAAGGCAGCAGTGCCAGAGACCCCAGTGCCTTAAAGTCTAGACATGAGACACATGAAACCTTCGTGCCGCAATCCCTCCTCCACCCCTCGCACCTGCCCTGCGGGAATGTGCAGCAGAAGGGGGTGTGGTCTCCTGGGGGTAAACCCTTGCTCCTTTTCTCGGGGAGCAGGGGGGCCCCATGTCACAGGGACCCTGGACACTGGTGGGGCTGGAAGCCCATCTGCTAAAATGTGAACCTGAAGGGTCTGTGAGCATGTACAGTGCAGGAAGAACGAATTTCACCACTCAGCCTTCCTGTGGTGAAGGGGCTCCCACACAGCCTGCTAGCAGCCACTTCGCTCCGGGGGGCTCTTTGCTGTGCAGGCAAGGCCCCCTCAGGAAGGCAGCCCGGCCATCAGCTGCCTGTCGCAGCAGCAGCAGCCTCGTCCTCAGCAAACGCACTCCATCCCCGGGACCATGGCAGGGAAGCTGTGGGTCCCTGGGGGACAGGCCTGGGGAGCCAGGTGTGCCACTGCTGCTCTCCCCTGGGCACTGCAGGACAGGGATGGAGCTCTGTCTCCCAGAGGAGAAGGCGGAGGCTCAGAGACCCTCCCTGGGGCCCACCTCCCCAGGTCTCCCACTCAGCTGCCCACAAAGCCCATGCTAGAGAGCCCACAGGCACTGCCTGCCGGGCCCAGCAGAGACAGAGGCAGAGGCCACCCTTGCCAGTCAGGTAAAAGTCGGAGTGAGCAGGCAGCCTGCCTGAGACACGAGAGGATCCGAAACTGCCCAGAGAGGAAACTCAGACAAACCACAAAAGTCCTCGAACGCCAAGCGAAAACCCAGCAGTGAGTGGCTCTGGTGAAATCCTCAAGAAGGACCCAGGCCACGCGCAGTGGCTCAGGCCTGTGACCCCAGCACCTTGGGAGGGGCAGGAGGATCCCCTGAAGCCAGGAGTTCGAGACCAGCCTGGGCAACATAGTAACACTCTGATTCTACGAAAATTTAAAAAAATTAGCCAGGCCTGGTGGTGCACCTAGAATCCCAGCTATTCAGGGGGCTGAGGTGGGAGGATCACTTGAGCCTGGGAGTTTGAGGACGCAGTCAGCTGTGATCACGCTGCCGCACTCCAGCCTGGATGTCAGAGCAAGACCCTGACACACACACACACACACACACACACACACACACACACACACACACACACTCACGATGTGGAATGCCATGGAGATTTCCAAAGTAGCCAGTGGGGAGGGCAGTGGCCAGGCTCCCCTAACACTGACTAGCCCCTTTCTGGGTCCCACTCATGCCCTATCCAGGAGGGGCTCTGTACTGGACATGGAAGGAATGTTGGTGAGGTGGCCCGAATCCTACCTATCCTCACCCTTGCTGTGTGGCCCCAGGCAGGCCCACCTCTGGCCTTGAAGCTGTGGGTGGCCCCCTGAACCCTTCCCAAGGTCCCTTGGACTCTGCCTTCCTCTCCAGAGGGCACAGGAGGACCTCAATGAAAAGCAGAAATTCAGCTCCCTTTAGGCTGGCCCAGCCCAGAATTTATCAGAAAAGATGCTGAGTCCAGAGCTGTGGACAAACGGGGAGGGAATGGGAATCTGTCCAGTTGCCACCAAAGAAAACACCCAGAAAAGCCGGAAGCAGCCCCCCGACCCCTCTTCCTGGGGAACAGGGACCCAGAGGGGCAGAAGCAGGCACGCCACCTGGCCAGCACAGCAGCCCAGCCTTCAGGCACTCCACAGAGGGAGGACAGAAGGGTGCTGCCCCAACGCCACACCCTGGGGCAAACCAGCCAAGGGGCAGCGGCTGGACCATGGCGGCATCTCCAGCCTGGCCTGGCCCCCGAGCAAAAAGTCCTTATTTGGGGTCCAGGGATGGGGAGTCCTAGCTTTCAGCAAACACGCAGGGGTGGGAGGATGGCTTACCAAGGCCATTCCGGCTATAGCATGGGTCGGGAGGAGCGGTGGCAGGGAGGGGCAGGGCTACACAGCTCTGCAGGGGCTCAATCAGGCCTGCCAGCTAAAGGGTGGGAGACAGGAGCACTGGAACCAGGGGTGGGGGTGCCGGAGGAAGCGAGGGGAGGCCTTTCCCAGGGGCTCCCCATTCCCCACGGGTCTCCAGCCCTGGGATTTCCATAGCTCTGGGCCTCTGTACCCGGGTCCCTGTGTCCCTGACTGGGTGGCCCCCACTGGGGCAATCCAGCCCGTCTCCTGGACTCTGTCCTGTGTCAGTGGGGGTCAGATGAGCCCCATCTTCCGTAAGTGGAGGGGACGCTCAGATGTGAAGGGGCACAACGTCGCCCAGGCAGAGAAGGCCAGAGCCAGCTTGAACAAAGCTGGACATCCACGCCAGACTCACCGCCAGCACCCCACGGCCCCAGAATTCTCGGGATAATGCTGGGAGCAGTGCTGTGATCGGCTGTGGCAGGAGGGAGCTGAGTCTGTGAGAAGGGATCCCAGCCTACCGCCCCCACAGCCCCATCTAACCCGGCCAACCTAGCACCTGTCCCCAGGCGGCCAGAGGGGCCTCCCCGGCCCATGTGGTGACCAGCGGCCACCCTCCAGGACTCGGGAAACTGGATCTGTCAGGGCAGGGCTGCCTTCAGTGACAGACGGAGCCAACTGCTTCCTTCTATGGAGTCAGAGGAGAAGTTGGGGGTTGGGGGCCCCCTGTAGCCCTGGAGGAGCCCTGGGGAGGGCAGCTGGGCATCGTGGGCCCCACCCAAGCAGGCACGGCCAGCCCTGGCGCCTACTCCCCAGGGGGATCTGCCCCAGGGGCCGTGAGCCCCCCATGCACAGTGCACCTGCTCTCCCGCAGCTGTCTGGCTGCCTGGAGGGCCCGGCTCTATAGGCCCAGCCCTGTCCTGGGGCGCTTCAGCAGACTGGTGGGGCTGTCCTGGGGCACGGCCCCAGACACGCTGGGCAGGTGCAGCTGCCAGCACTGCCTCTCCCGTGACTGTCCCCTGCACCCCACGGTTCTCCCCACTCTGCACCCACCAGTGCCTTCTAGACCTAAAACCTCACATGCCTCCTGCTTTCTGAACCCAGGGCCTGTGCTTCTCCATGGCCCCACGGCCCCGGGAGAGCGGCCTCTCTGAAGGTTTCCCTTCCTGCCATGATGCCCCCACAGCCTTCTGGCCACACCCTGTCACCTCTTCCAAGCTCCGTCCCTACCCGCCTCTCTACCCACTCCTTGAATAGAGAGGACTCAAAGGATGCTCTACCCCCGTGGGACCCTCATGAGGGGAGTGAGGAGGCCCGACCCTCCACACACGCTGGGAACGAGGAAGCCGGCCCCACAGACTCCGGTCAGGCCCTCCCAACCCCAGGCCACCACCACGTAGTCAGGGTCTCCCACCGGCCTGGGAAGGGCAGGAGAGCCACGACTCAGGCAGGGGACTCTCTTCAGAGGAGCAGTGAGGACAGCACCTGGCCCTTTAGAGGGAAGGAGACACCGTGCTCTTAGAGGGACACAGCCTCAGGGTCAGGCCCTGGTGCTCCACACTTCCTAAAACAAAGCTGCAGCAGGCCCACCTAGCATCCATCTGTCTGCTCCATCTTCTCTCGGCCAGCCTGACAAGAACCAAACTCACAAAACACCCCGGCCCCAGGAGACAGGCCTGGCCTCACTGCTGTCCCACTCAGCCATGCTGAGCCAGGACAAGGGGCCAGCAGAGCCGCAGCTCTCAGACCACCCCCTTGGTTATCTCGTCTATGTTCTCTGCCCACCCCCAACCACAAACGCTGAGGACTGTAGGATATCCCCAGGCCTGTTGCCGGGACAGACCGGAGGCAGAGCTAAGAGCAGAGCGCGGGTGTGCGGCACATCTGTCTGTAAGTCCACAGCCCACGGAGCCACCATGCTTGACCCTTGCCTCCTACCCAGCCCCTGGCACCAGCGAGGGCCTGGTCAGCGTACCCAGGGCTCTGTCCTGTGGTGTGGGCAGATGGGGGCGGGTGGCACCCTGGACCCGCAGGCTCACACAGCTGCCGCTTTGCACACTTTGCTCCTTGTGGGATTGTCAGGCCACGGCTCCAGGGACGCATGGCACAGGGAGGGCATCCTCTCAGCCGCTTATAGGTAGATTCTTCCTTCCGCCACATGACAGGTTATAGCTACAACACTCAGCACTCCTGCAGGGGCCGGGCACCTCGCACAGATGCATCTGTGCCTCATCTCGGTCAGTGCTCACACGGAGGCTAAGGCAGTCCCGCCCCAGAGTCCCACAGCTCCCAGGTACTGACTCGGAGCCCCAGGTCCTCACAGGTGCACTGAGGGCGCTCCCTCTGCCCCAGACTCCAGGCCCGGCCAGCAGCTGCCTCTGCAGATCACACCTGAGTCCACTGGGCGCTTTGCAAAATGCTGCAGCTGGTTATCAAGCCACACTCAGAAAGATCCAGCCGTTGACTCCTGAACCTCACCGCACCCTCAGCGGGACACTTTTCCAAGTGGCTGGAGAAGTTGTCTCCCACAACACCATGTTAACTTCTGACAAACTCAGTACCTCGGGGGCCTGCGGCAAGTAGGGGGGCGGGGGCACATTCCACGCCCCATCTTCCCAACACCAGGCTCCGAAGGCCCCGCGAGGAGGCAGCCTGCGAACTGACTCGCAAGGAACAGCCACAGACTGCTGCGAGACGCAGATAGCCAACAGCACGGACACGACAGGGTCCGAGCTTCCAGCCACACGCACAGGTCCTGTCTCCACTGCGAGCTCAATCAGGAGTGGCCAGAAGACTGACAATTTAAACCACCAACAGGTGAATGGCCCAAAGTGACACTTTCCCTTTAAAAGAGCTCTCGGTCAGGCATGGTGGCTCACACCTGTAATCTCAGCATTTTGGGAGGCTGAGATGGGTGGATCACCTGAGGTCAGGAGTTCAAGACCAGTCTGGCCAACATGGCGAAACCCCATCTTTACTAAAAAATACAAAAAAAAAAAAAAATAGCCGGGTGTGGTGGCGGGCACCTGTAATCCCAGCTACTTGGGAGGCTGAGGCAGGTAGAACTGCTTGAACCCAGGAGGCAGGGGTTGCAGTGAGAGGAAATCACGCCATTACACACCAGCCTGGGCAACAGAGGGAGACTCTGTCTCAAAATAAATACATAAATAAATGAGCTCTCAAGCATCTTGGCCGAGCATGTGGGCTCACGCTCGTAATCCCAGCACTTCAGGAGGCTGAGACAGGTGGGTCACTTACGGCCAGGAGTTTGAGACCAGCCTGGCCAACACGGTAAAACGCCATCTCTACTAAAAATACAAACAAATAAGCAAGTCCTCAAGCCTCTCAGATGGCAGGAGCCCAGGAACCGGAGCAGGGAGGCCCGGGCACAGGGGCCCATGATTTCTGTGCCCACGAGTTCACAGAAAGGAGAATAGGCAAAGAAAGCCCTATGCTCCGCCACCAGCTGGGCACCTCTACAAGGTGACAGTACCAACAAAAACACAGGAGCAAGGCCATTCCTGGCAAACGCTGACCCAAATGCACCTGGCGCCCCATCATGCTTTGCCACCTGTGCATCTCTTCCGCTCCAACAAGGGGGCGGAGCCACAGGGGTCAGGAAGGCCCAAGGCAGACCCATAAGTTCCAAAACCTTTTACAGCAAGAAGCCTTGCATTCTACCTTGATTCATCCAGTTACCTTCTAGCTTCAACCAGGTACTGGCTTCGTGATATAAGGGACCTACCTGCTAGGCGCGGTGGCTCACGCCTGTAATCCCAGCACTTTGGGAGGCTGAGGCAGGTAGATCACGAGGTGAGGAGTTCAAGACCAGCCTGTCCAACACAGTGAAACCCCGTCTCTACTAAAAATACAAAAAGTTAGCCGGGCGTGGTGGTGGACGCCTGTAATCCCAGCTACCAGGGAGGCTGAAGCAGGAGAATTGCTAGAACCCGGGAGGTGGAGGTTGCAGTGAGCTGAGATCGTGCCACTGCACTCCAGCCTGGGCGACAACGCGAGACTCCATCTCAAGGAAAAAAAAAAAAAAAGGAACCTGCCTAGGACAGGAACCCCGTCAGGTCAGTTATACTTTGATGACCGGTAAAGGAAGCAAGAGGAGGATCCTCTGACCAACTGCATTAACTGCTTTGAAAACCAAGAGACCTGAAGCACGACTTCAGGCATGCCCCCATCTCCCAGGCAGCAACGCTGGGAACGGTAGGCCCCGGCTCCCCACACCCCGCCCCGGTACCGTGTGTATCCACAGCAAAACACGGCTCTTCCCATTGAGAACTGGGCATAGCTGTTGGTTTTGTGCCAATCACCCCACTTGGGAAACCCTGAGCCACCATGCCTCAGGGAAAGTGGTGGCACTTCCTGGTGGCACCAGGAATCAGAGAAGGCCATCACTGCCGCCTGGTGCACAGGGCTCCTGCGGCTGCCATCTCCAGAGCCTGGAGGAAGAGGGCAAAGGAAGGTACCACCGGCTGCAGCAGGCCTGGCTGCTTCGCTCTGCACACCCCCACTTTCACTTTCTGGGTATGACTACTTCGGAGTGTAGGGCAGGCAGTGTTTGCAAGTCCCGTCCTTCATTCATAGCTCACACTTCCGAAGCAGGCGCGAGCTATGTCAAAGGAAAGTAATTACTCTACTTTCTAAAAACAAAACAAAAATAAAAACGGAGTGACTGCCCACTCGGAGAAAGCTTTTGAAATCCCTCCTCCCCGGATGTCCCAGCGGCAGGGCTCAGGCTGGAGCTGCTCCCAGTCTTTCCAGGCACCCGGTGCCCCGCTGAGGCACTGGGCCTCTGAGGCTACCGGGAAGGTCAGAAAGAAACGCCCCTCGCTCGCCTGCAGCCCGTCCTGTCACAGCGTGTGCCTTATCTTTCATGATCACTAACCACCAGCACCCATCAAGGCCGCAACAGAGAAACCGGCAAACACAGATCTTTACTTGCAAATGAGTGGCTGCATCAGGGCTGCCAGGGAAGGACCCCGGAGGGAGGGCTCCCTAACCCCTGACGCCAGCCCCTTGCAGGGGTTCAGACCTTCCTTAGACCCCATTGGAAGCCAGTAACAAACCACTTTCCCCAGAAAAATGCCATACAACTTTGCATAGATTCCAGGATCTCCCCAGGGCTACTACGAGGACCCAGGAAAAAAAACCCTCCATTTTAAAGGAAAGAGTAAGGGGAAAAGCCTACAAAAGAGCAGGGTAAAAAGAAAACTCTTTTCTTCTTCTGTTCCTTCTCACAAGGGAGGGCGGGGGAGGACCGGACACACGAAGCTGCCTCTTGCAGTTCCAGCCCAATTACTCTGCCCACCAATGCACTACAGTCTCCCCTCCCGGTTAACTTTTGCAGACAATGACCAAGTTTAATGTAAGGGGGAGAAACCCCAGCTATGTATTTCTGAGCAGAAAGCTTTCAACCAAAATTAAGGATCGCAACCACTCAAGGACTGGGTCCAACGGAGGAACCCACACGATGGACGCCGGGTCCCTGCCCCCGGTGGGTCTCGGCCGGACGAGTTCTGGGACACCCGCCCTCGAGGGAAAGGAGGCTGCGCGAAGCCCCCATCCCGGCCCTGCCCCCGAACGAGCAACCGGTGGAATAAGACTTCCCGCACGCCCCAGCTTTATTCACAGGGAGCCCACCAGGGCCATGTGGGTGTACAAGGTTCGGGGTGCGCATTTCTCCCCGGATGGGCTTGTATCACGCTGTCACTCCGGCGCCCCCCAAAAGTGGGAAGGAGGGGAAGCACCCCCGTCCCTCCCGCTCCAACTCGCCCTCGCCCGGATTAAGCGATTTTCAGGCTGATTTCGAAACGGGAACTTGGTCTCCCCCTGATTTGGGTGCAATAATCCGGCAACTCAAGGGGGCTCAAAGTCAGCTCTGGGCCCGTAACTCTGGGAGGAGGCCGCGCAGAGCCCAGGCCCGAGCCCGGCCTTGCCCCCCGCCCCGGCCGCAGCGACGGTCCCCAGCAACGGCTCAGGAGCGAGGCCGGCGGGGCAGGCGCGGGGAAAGTGGCGCCGCGGAGCGCACGGCCGCAGGCCGGGGCCGCCGCGCGCACCTTCCCCCTCCGCGTCCTCCCTGGGTTCCCCCTTCGAAAGATGGCGGGCGGAGGAAAGGGGGAAAAAAATCCCTTCCGTGAGGGAGGGCGCGCGGAGGCCGGGCTGGCGCGGGGCGCGCGGGCCGCGCCAACTCCGGGCTGCGCGCCCCGGCCGCAGCGACGCCCCGAGTCCGGGACGGAGGCGGCCAGGCGGGAGCGGGAGGAGGGGAGCGGAGCGGAGCCCGCGCCGCCGCCGCCGCCGCCACCGCCGCCGCGACCCC
>NW_026652285.1:106259521-106279252 GCF_009828535.3 Hylobates moloch
CGAGGCCCGCGGGAGCCACCCTCGAACACCGGCCGGGCACGGGCGGGGCGGCGCGGCGCGCACCTGCCGGGAGCCCGTGTTTGTAAACAAACCGCGCGCCTAATTAGCCTGGCGGGAGCGCGCGCGGGGGGCGGGGCGTCGGTGCGCGCGGGCAGGTCGGCCCCGCCCGGGGAGGAGCCGCGCTCTGCCGCACCCTCCGTGTCCCCATCTCCCCCACCCTTGACTTGCTGGGGCGCGGGCGCCCGAGTTCGCTGTTGCTGGAGAGGGCGCCAAGTCCCCAGAGCTGGCGAAGAGTTAGGGGTGTTCCCAGCTCTGCCTGAGGACCTTCTCTCCCCAAGCCCCGGTTTCCCCATCTGCCCAGTGAGGGGCAGGAACTAGATACCAGGTTCCCAGCCTGAGATTCCGGGAGAGGGCCACCCCTGGCCATTTTTCTGTATCTTGAAAGGTTCAGCCCGTGGACACGTTTTGCATCTTGTTTTGGACGATGACGACTCGGGTTTACACATAAATCAAGTTGTGTGGGGTTTTTTTGGTTTTTTGGTGTTTGTTTTTTTTGAGACATTAGTTTCGCTCTTGTCACCCAGGCTGGAGTGCTGTAGTGCAGTGGCTCGATCTCGGCTCACTGCAACGTCCGCCTCTCGGGTTCAAGCGATTCTCCTGGCTCAGCCTCCCGAGTAGCTGAGATTACAGGCACCCGCCACCACGCCCGGCTAGTTTTTGTATTTTTTAGTAGAGATGGGGTTTCACCATGTTGGCCAGGCTGGTCTCAAACTCCTGGCGTGAGATGATCCACCCACCGCCGCCTCCCAAAGTGCTGGGATTACAAGCGTGAGCCAACGCACCCGGCCACATAAATCAATTTTAATCCAGCTGTAACTTAAGGTGGTTACACGTTGTGTATATTAGACCCCAATAAAAACGTCAAAAAGAAAACAAGGTTCCTCGGTGCCTGCTGAACCTGCCACCTGCAAGGTCGAGTTTCCTTGTGTGGGCTGCACCCACCCCAAGCCCCTGGGGTCCCCAGGTGTATTCCAAGTTGAGCAGCAGCTCCACTGCCTGAAATGCACACATCTATGCAATATTCACAAAGCGAGTGTCAGCACAGAGACAATTCATCCCCATGCACACCCAGAAGGCAGGTGTTCTGTTCCAGGCTGACAGGTAAGGAAACAGGCTCAGTGAGGCAAAGGATCCTGCCCAAGGTCACAGAGCCAATTTGCAGGAGGGCTGAGACCCCAAAGCCCTGGGGTCTTAGGAAGAGTTTGCAGAGGAAGCCAACACCTTTCCCAACCCTGTCCCTCTGTTTCTCCTGGGAGCCCAGGAACTTCTTACACTCCAGGGCAAGGCTCTAGGACAAGGTTCCAGCCTTGCCTTTCTAGTTGGCAAAATGGACAAAGTGCAGTCCTCAGGCACAGGAAGGTCGGAGAGGGGGAATATGGGAGGTGAGGATCTGCAGGCAGGTCCCTTAGAACTACCATCCTGGTTGTGTCCCCAAACCCCCGGTGGAGTTCCTCAACCTACAGGCTTCTGTGTTGGCCACCTTGGAGGCTGCAACCCATTCCTGCTGTCTGCATCTCATCTCCTTGGGTATCTTTAGCACTCTGGCCACCAGGATGGCCACCTCACCACTTACACAGACCCCACTGCACTCCTCCCAAGGCCAGAACAAAAAGCCTTTCCACCTGGTCTTGACCTCAAGGAGCCCAGGTACATGCACAGAGCAGGCTGCCCTGACCAGCCAGCGTGTTTGAGGCTGCTGACCAACCCTTATGGGCTTCCCACTGCCCTAAGATGACCCCCAGGAGTATGGCAGGAACCCAGGCCCTCCCTGGGCACTGGCTCTGATGGAAGCACCAAGGTCTCCTTCTTTCCCTTCCCACTGCTCACCCACTCATGAGTGGCCCGGATGGCTCCATGGAACCAACTTTCCTGAGGCTGGAGAAGTTCTAGGAAGCGGAATCTGTAAGGGAACAGGACAGAAACCCTCATTTGAGCATCTCAGCCCTTGTGCTACTATCTCTGAAGACTAGTTTAGGGGCCACGGTGGCAAACAGCTGAAAGCCAGCAGGGCTGCCACTGAGAAGGGATTTGAGGTGGCTCTGCAGTCCCCTCCAGCCCCCAACAGCCCATCATCCTCTCTCTTCCTAGCCTGAGGCTCTTGGAATTTTAACCTCTGATACTGCTGAATTTCCCAAGTGAAGCCACTTAATCTCCCCGACCCAGGTTTCCTCCCCTGTCACAGGAGGATAAAAATAGAACCTGATCCCGAAGCTCTGGGAAGGGAGGAGGGTATGTACAAAGGCCGGGGCTGTGATCGGGAGCAGGCTGCTGCCTTTGCCTCCTTGGCCGTCACTCACCTCTCTACCTTCACGTTTTACTTCCTGAGCCTCCTTGTGGGCTGTCTCACGGCTCCATGAGAGCAGAGCACTTTGTCCATGAGATATCCCTAAACATCCTTCAACAGTATCTGGCATCTAGTGGGTGCTCAATACATAGTTGTTGAATGAATAAATGTTCTCTTCTGCACCTCTGTCCTGCCCTCCAGCCTCCATCTGCAAACCTCAGTGTAGCCCAAGCTCTACCAGTGAAGCAGCCACCTGCTCACATCTAAAGGAGGCCCCAGAGCCAGGCCCCAACCAGTACAGGAGCCAGGGCCTCAGCTGCCTCCTCCTCCTTCACCCACAATGCCCCTTAAGGCAGCAGTCCCCAGCCTTTTTGGCAACAGGGACCAGTTTCATGGAAGACAATTTTTCCACGGATGAGTGGGGGCGGATAGTGGTTTTGGAATGAAACTGTTCCGCCTCAGATCATCAGGCATTAGATTCTCATAAGGAGCTCACAACCTAGATCCCTTGCATGCACAGTTCAGAGGACGGTTTGCACTCCTGTGAGAATCTAATGCTGCTGCTGATCTGACAGGAGCCGGAGCTCAGGCGGGAGTGCTCGCTCACAAGTGCTCACCTCCTGCTGTGCGGCCCCGTTCCTAACAGGCCACAGACCAGTAACAATCCAAGGTCCAGGGGTTGGGAATCCCGCCTTAAGGCACAGAGCAGTTACATTATGGCACTGAAGTTTATACATCAGTTTCTTGAAAGTTTCATTATCATGTGTCTTTCCCCAGGATTGACCAGCTCTCAGCACAACTTTTTAAGAAAATGAATTTCTGTCTCCACCAAGCAGAGGCTGGGCTACAGAGAACTCTGGAGGGTGGAGGAGCAGAGGTTTTTAATTATACAATAATTTAGTGCCTACTATGTGCCAGGCCCTGTGTCAAGAGCCTTATTACACCATTTTACTGAATCCTGGAAGAGTTCTATGACATAGGGATGATTATGTCTACTTTACAGGTGAAAATGGAGGCACAGTGAGGTTAAATTACTAGCCTGAGCCATGAACCCAAATGTGGGTTCATCTTTCATTTACAAAATATATTCCAGAAGACTGCACCTTGGTAGGGGAAGGTGAGACATTAACTTGAGGAAGCAAATGCCCAGATCTAAGTTCATTAAACTTCTCTTAGAAAAGGGTGGGAGGCCGGGCACCGTGGCTCATACCTGTAATCCCAGCACTTTGGGAGGCCAAGGTGGGCGGATCACCTGAGGTCGGGAGTTCAAGACCAGCTTGACCAACATGGAGAAACCCTGTCTTTACTAAAAATACAAAATTAGCCAGGCGTGGTGGCTCATGTCTGTCATCCCAGCTACTTGGGAGGCTGAGGCAGGAGAATTGCTTGAACCCGGGAGGCAGAGGTTGCAGTGAGCCGAGATCGTGCCATTGCACTCCAGCCTGGGCAACAAGAGCGAAACTCTGTCTCAAAAAAATAAAAAGAAAATGGTGGGGAGCCCCATGGAAAGGAGGGAACTTTGGAGTTGAGCCTTCTCACTTTCCTGTTCTTCCTGTCCCCAATATGGAAAATTGTTTGCACAAAAATAATAGTAAAGTCCTTAAAGGCATAGAGTGGAAAGGTCTCTGGTGTAACCTGGGAGCCCCAGTGAACAGGGAGAGAGAGCGGTGCTGCAGCTGCATAAATGTGGTTGCAGAAAGACAGTCAAGAGGAGGCAGGCAGGACAAGAAGACAGGTGGGCCGGGCTCAGGGGCTCACACCTGCACTCCCACAGTTTGGGAGGCTGAGGTGGGGGATCGCTTGAGCCCAGTAGTTGGAGGCCAATCTGGGCAACAAAGTGAGTGCCAGTATCTACGAAAAATAAAAAATTTAGCTGGGTGTGGTGGTGCACACCTGTGGTCCCAGCTACACAGGAGGCTGAGGCAGGAGGGTCGCTGGAGCCCAAGGAGGTTGAGGCTGCAGTGAACTGTGTTGGCGCCACTGCACTCCAATGCGTGGGCGACAGAGTGAGACCCCATCTGAAAAAAAAAAAAAGGACAGAACAGGTGACCCTCACTGAGTCTTAGTCTTCACATCTGTAAGATGGGTACAATAAATACTTACCTCTGCTGGGCACAGTGGCTCATGCCTGTAATCCCAGCTCTTTGGGAGGCTGAGGCAGACAGATCACGAGGTCAGGAATTCGAGACCGGCCTAGCCAACATGGTGAAACCCCATCTCTACTAAAAATACAAAAATTAGCCAGACATGGTGGTGCACATCTGTAATCCCAGTTACTCGGGAGGCTGAGTCAGGAGAATTGCTTGAACCTGGGAGGTGGAGGTTGCAGTGAGCTGAGATCACGCCACTGCACTCCAACCTGGGTGACAGAGCAAGACTCCATCTCGGAAAACAAGCTTAGACAAAACTGAGGAAAGAGTTAGTTCCTTGAAAGATAGATCTAAGGAAATCAGCTAGAATGAAGCTTAGAGAAACAGAGACAAAAAGCATAAAAATTGGAAAATTCAGGTAAGAAACAGGAAAGGGATGGTTATACAAAGTTAGTTCAGAAAAGTCACCAAACGAATGACAGCAATTACACTTAGATGGCAGTAACAATCCCTGGGGAGCAGGGAGGATCTGATTTCCAGAGTTGCCACATTATAATATTTGAAATGTCCAGTTTTCAACAAAAAAGCTATGAAGCATGGAAAGAAGCAAAGAAAGTGTGGCCCATACACAGGGACAAAAAAGGAATTAATAGGAGCTCATCCTTAGGAAGCCCAGGCATTGGACTTACTACACAAAGACTTTAAATCGACTCTTAAATATGCTCAAGAGCTAAAGAAAACCATATACAAAGAGCCAAAGGAAACTATGAGTATGATATCTCTCACCAAGTAGAAAAGAGAAATTATAAAAAGGAACCAAATAGAAAGATTAGAGTTGAAAAGAGCAATAACTGAAATTAAAAATTCCATCTACAGCCATACCTCCCTGAACAAACCCAATCTTATCTGAAATTAAAAATTCACTAGAGAAATTTCATACCATATTTGAGAAGACAGAAAAAATAATCAGCAAATGTAAAGATAAGTCAATTGAAATTATGCAATTGGAGGAACAGAAAGGAAAAAAAGAATAAAGAAAAAAATTAACAAAGCCTTAAAACTGCCGGACACTATCAAGCATACCAATATATGTACAATGGGAGTCACAGAGAAAAAAGAGAGAAAGAGTAAGGAGGAAAGATTATTTCGGTGAATAATGGCCAAAAATTTCCCAAATTTTTAGTGAAAGATATGAATCTACATATCCAAGAAACTCAAAAAAGTTTTTTCAAGGTGAGATAAACTCGAATAGATCCATACCAAGCTACATTATCATCAAACAGTTGAAAGACAAGACAAAGGCTGGGCATGGTGGCTCACACCTGTAATCCCAGGACTTTGGGAGGCCGAGGCAGGTGGATCACCTGAGGTCAGGATTTCGAGATCAGCCTGACCAGCATGGTGAAACCCTGTATCTACTAAAAACACAAAAATTAGCCAGGCGTGGTGGCGGGTGCCTGTAGTCCCAGCTACTCAGGAGGCTGAGGTAGGAGAACTGCTTGAACCCAGGAGGCAGACGTTGCAATGAGCCAAGATTGCACCACTGCATTCCAGCAGCCTGGGCAACAGAATAAGACTGTGTCTCAAAAAAACAAAAAAACAAGAAAACCCTGAAAGTGCCGGGCGCGGTGGCTCACGCTTGTAATCCCAGCACTTTGGGAGGCCGAGGCGGGCGGATCACGAGGTCAGGAGATGGAGACCACGGTGAAACCCCGTCTCTACTAAAAAAAATACAAAAAATTAGCTGGGCGTGGTGGCAGGCGCCTGTAGTCCCAGCTACTCGGAGAGGCTGAGGCAGGAGAATGGCGTGAACCTGGGAGGCGGAGCTTGCAGTGAGCCGAGATGGTGCCACTGCACTCCAGCCTGGGTGACAGAGCGAGATTCCATCTCAAAAAAAAAAAAAAAATCCTGAAAGTAGGGAGAGAAGCAACTCATGTACAAGGGATCCTCAATAGAGTTAACAGTGGACGGAAACCACAAAGGCCAAAAGGTAGTAGGATGATATATGCAAAGTGCTAAAAGAAACAAAAAAACTTGTCAACCAAAAACTGTATATCTTACAAAACTATTTCTCAAGAAAAAAGGAGAAATTAAGACATTCCCAGATAAACAAAAACCAAGATGTTTACTTCTGGTAGACCTGCCATTTAAGAAATGCTAAAGGGAGTCAGTCAGGCTGGAATAAATGAACACTGGGCAGTAACTTGAATCCATGTAAAGAGATAAAGAATAGGCTGGGTGCAGTGGCTCACGCCTGTAATCCTAGCACTTTGGGAGGCCAAGGCAGGCAGATCACAAGGTCAAGAGTTAGAGACCAGCCTGGCCAACATGGTGAAGCTCTGTCTCTACTAAAAATACAAAAATTAGCTGGGCATGGTGGCGCACACCTGTAATCCCAGCTACTCAGGAGGCTGAGGCAGGATAATTGCTTGAAGCCGGGAGGAGGAAGTTGTAGTGAGCCGAGATCGCACCACTGCACTCCAGCCTGGGCGACAAAGTGAGATTCCATCTCAAAAAAGAAAAAAAAAAAGAGATAAAGAATACCAGTAAAGGTAATTACATATGCAAATTTAAGTCACCATTAATAATACATTTTTGGTTAGTAACTCTTCTTTCCCTTTCAAATGATTTAAAAAATAACTATGTGATTATAAATATATGTCAATGAACATACAATGTGTATATATATATATATGTAACTTTTAATCAGAACAAGATGGGGGATGAGCCAATATAAGAGCAAAGAGTTTGGATACTGTTAAAATTAATCAGAATTCTGTTATGAATTAAGATGTTAATTGTAATCCATAGGGCAAATAATTTTTTTTTTTTTTGAGGCAGAGTCTCACTCTGTCACCCAGGCTGGAGTGCAGTGGTGCGATCTCAGCTGGCTGCAACCTCCGCCTCCCGGGTTCAAGCGATTCTCCTGCCTTAGTCTCCCAAGTAGCTGGGATTACAGGCACCTGCCACCATGCCCGGCTAATTTTTGTATTTTTAGTAGAAGTGGGGTTTCACCAGGTTAGCGATAGCCAGGCTGGTCTCGAACTCCTGACCTCAAGTGATCCGCCCACCTCGGCTTCCCAAAGTGCTGGGATTACAGGTGTGAGCCACTGCGCCCAGCCTAGGGCAAATAATTTTTAAAAAACAAAATATATATTAAAAGAGAAGGAAATTAAAATGGTACACCTCCAAGTATCCAACGCAAAAGAAGCCCTGGAGGGGGCAGGCGTGGTGGCTCATGCCTGTAATCCCAGCACTTTGGGAGGCTGAGGCGGAAGGATCACCTGAGGTCAGAAGTTCGAGACCAGCCTGGCCCACATGGTGCCTGTCTCTACTAAAAGTACAAAAATTAGCCAGGCATGGTGGTGGGCACCTGTAATCCACCTAACTTGGGAGGCTGAGGCAGGCAAATTGCTTGAATGAGGGAGGCATAGGTTGCAGTGAGCGGAGATCATGCCACTGCACTCCTCCCTGGGTGACAGAGTGAGACCCCCTGTATCAAAAAAAAAAAAAAAGAAGAAGAAGAAGCAGTGGAGGAACAGGGGCATAAAAAAAGTTAAGATATTTGGGAGTTGCTGCAGCAGCCGCATGACATGGCGTAGCCAAAGCCTAAAGGCTAGAGCTGGAGTTGCCTTGACAGTCGCCTAGAAGGTCCTCTTTGCAAGAATTCATGTCCTGGAGCTTCATTGGCACAGCGGCCAGTGAAATGTTCCTACCTCCCTCTTTCTTCCTCTGCTCTTTCTCTTCTCTCTTGTTCAGTTTGCCTGGGAGTGCGTAAGGAGAAAGCAGGGGGCTGCCCCAAACCACTTCTGCTTCTGCTCATTGCAAGTGGCACTACCACCATGGGCCTCACCATCTCCTCCCTCTTCTCCTGCTTCTTTGGCAAGAAGTAAATGCACATTTTGCTGTTTGGATTGGATGCTGCTGGCAAGATGATCATTCTGTATAAACTGAAGTTAGGAGAGATAGTCACCGCCATTCCTACCACTGGTTTTAACGTGGAAACAGTAGAGTATAAGAACACTTGTTTCACAGTATGGGATGTTGGTGATCAAGATAGAATTAGGCCTCTCTGGAAGCATTACTTCCAGAATACCCAGGGTCTTATTTTTTGGTAGATAGCAATGATCGTGGAAGAATTCAGGAAGTAGCAGATGAGCTGCAGAAAATGCTTCTGGTAGATGACTTGAGAGATGCAGTGCTGCTGCTTTTTGCAAACAAACAGGATTTGCCAAATGATATGGCCATCAGTGAAATGACAGATAAACTAGGTCTTCAGTCTCTTCATAACAGAACATGGTATGTTCAAGCCACTTGTGCAACACAAGGAACTGGTCTGTACGAGGGACTTGACTGACTGTCAAATGAACTTTCAAAACGTTAAATGAAACCAGATATCTGACCAAGGACTTGTTTGATAAAATTGGTCTAGGCTTCTTACAACAAAATTAGTTTGTATCTTGGTTATTAAACAGTATCTGGGACTGGTTTGGGCAGAATATTAAACTTATTTTGTTGCCAATTATTGTTTACCAAGTATAATGTTGCTATTTAGCAATGTGCTTGGTTTTAAAGAAATTCTCCTTGGGAAAAAAGTATCCTCTTTTAATTTTACTTCCCATAAGCCTAAATGCCTGGACATAGCTATTGTGAAACCTTTAAATAAATCAATTTTGAGTGTTAAAAAAAGGGATATTTAGAAAACAAATAGAAAAATAACAGAAATAAATACTTCTGCATAAATAATTATATTAAATCTAAATGAATAAATGAATTAAATTCTCCAAGTAAAAGGCAGAGACTGACAGAATGGATTTTTTTTAAAAAACCAGGATCTAACTATATGCTGTCTATATATAAGATATTCACTTTACAGTCAAAAAATAAAATAGGTTAAAAGTAAAAGTATGAAAAAAGCTATTTTATGTAAACAGTAACTAAAAGAGAGCTGGCCTGGCTATACTCATATCAGACAAAATAGACTTTAAGACAAAAATTTTTATAAGAAACAAAGAAAGACATTATATAATACTAAAATACTCAATAAATTCAAAATACATAACAATTATAAGCATCCATGCACATAACAACAAAGCTCCAACACATATGAGCAAAAACTAACAGAATTGAAGTGAGAAACATTAGTCCAACAATAATAGTTGGAGACTTTAACACTCCATTTTCTCTTCTTTTCCTTTCTTTTCTTTTTTTCTTTTTTTTTTTTTTTTCCAGATAGAGTCTTTGTTGCCCAGACTGGAGGGATCTTGGCTCACTGAAAACTCTGTCTTCTAGGCTCAAGTGATCCTCCCACCTCAGTCTCCCAAGTAGCTGGGACTACAGGTGTGTACCACCATGCCTGGCTAATTTTTGTGTGTGCATTTTTTGTAGAGATGGGTTTTGCCATGTTACCCAGAATGGTCTCCAACTTCTAGGCTCAAGCAATCCACCTGCCTTGGCCTCTGAAAGTACTGGGATTACAAGCATGAGCCACCGCACATAGCCAACACCTCACTTTCTTGTTGTTGTTGTTGTTGTTGTTTTGTTTTGTTTTGTTTTTGTTTTTTTGAGATGCTTGCTTTGTCACCCAGGCTGGAGTGCGGTGGCACATCTCATCTCACTGCAACCTCCGCCTCTTGGGTCCCAATAATTCTTCTGCCTCAGCCCCCTGAGTATCTGGGACTATATGCAGATGTCAACACAACTGATTAATTTTTGTATTTTTAGTAGAGACGGGGTTTCACCATGTTGGCCAGGCTGGTCTTGAACTCTTGACCTCAAGTGATCCCCCCGCCTCAGCCTCCCAAAGTGCTGGGATTACAGGCATAAGCCACTGTGCCTAGTCAGCCCCCAAAATTTATATGTTGAAGTCTTAATCCTCAGTACCTCAGAATGTGACTGTATTTGGAGATAGTGCCTCTAAAGAAGTCATTAAGTTAAAATAAGATCATTAAGGTGGGCCCTAAGCTAATATGACATGTGTCCTTATAAGAAGAAAAATATCTAGACACAGACAGTACAGAGGTGAAGACATAGGGAGAAGATGGTTGTCTACAAGCCAAGGAGATAGGTCTCATAAGAAACCAATCCTAGTCTGAGCACAGTGGCTCATACATGTAATCCCAGCACTTTGGGAAGTTGAGGCAGGAGAAGTGCTAAGGCTAGGAGTTCATGACCAGGCTGGGCTATAAATTAGACTCTGTCTCTATAAAAAAAGTTTACAAATTAACCGGTCATAGTAGGACAAGTCTGTAGTTCCAACTACTTGGGAGACTGAGATGGGAGGATCACTTGAGACCGGGAGTTCAAGGATGCAGTGAGCCTTGATCACAGCATTGTGCTCCAGCCTGAGTGACAGAGAGAGATGGAAGGAAGGAAGGAACGGAGAGAGGGAGTCCCTGCACACACTCTCTTGCCTGCTGCCACGTAAGATGTGCTGTTGCTCTTCCTTTGCCTTCTGCCGTGATTGTGAGGCCTCCCCAGCCATGTGGAATTGTGAGTGCATTAAACCTCTTTCCTTTATAAATTACCCAGTCTCAGTTATGTCTTTATTACCAGCGTGAGAATAGACTATTACAGTGTGGTACTGGCACAAACATAGACATATAGATCAATGGAACAGAATTGACAGTCCAGAAATAAACCATATATCTGTGGTCAATTGATTTTTGACAAGGGCACCAAGACTATCTAATGGGGAAAAAATAGTCTTTTCAACAAATGGTGCTGTGATAACTATATATTCACATGCAAAAGAATGAAGTTAAAGCTGGGCGCAGTGGCACACGCCTGTAATCCCAGCACTTTGGGAGGCTGAGGCGGGTGGATCATTTGAGGTCTGGAGTTCAAGAACAGCTCGGCCAACATGGTGAAACCCTGTCTCTACTAAAAATACAGAAATTAGCTGGGCATGGTGGTACATGCCTATAATCCCAGCTACTTGGGAGGCTGACACAGGAGAATTGCTTAGAGCTTGAGACACAGAAGTTGCGGTGAGCCGAGATCATGCCACTGCAATCCAGTCTGGATGACAGAGTGAGACCGTGTCTCAAAAAAAAGAAAGAAGTTGGGCCAGGTGAGGTAGCTCATGCCCGTAAGCTCAGCACTTTGGGAGGCTGAGATGGAAGGATTGCTTGAGTCCAGGAATTTGAGAACAACCTGGGCAACATGGTAAGACCCCCATCTCTATCAAAAAAAGTTTTTTAAAAAAGAGTGAATGTGGACCCTTATCTCACACCATATATAAAAATTAACTCAAAATGGATCAAAGACCTACATATAAGAGTGAAAGCCAGCCAGGCGTGGTGGCTCATGCCTGTAATCCCAGCACTTTGGGAGGCCGAGGTGGGCAGATCATGAGGTCAGGAGATCGAGACCAGCCTGGCCAACATGGTGACACCCATCTCTACCAAAAATAAAAAAATTAGCTGGGCGTGGTGGTGGGTGCCTGTAGTCCCAGCTATTCAGGAGGCTGAGGCAGGAAAATGGTGTGAACCTGGGAGGGAGAGGCTGCAGTGAGCCGAGATCATGCCACGGCACTCTAGCCTGGGCGACAAGAGTGAGACTCCATCTCAAAATAAATAAATAAATAAATAAATAAATAAATAAATAAATTTTAAGAAATACAAGAAGGGAAAGACATTGTTGCTCATGTCCTTGCACTCCCGTGGGGCGTGTCTGCATTTTTGGGGATGGGGAGAGTGATGCTGACGTGAAAGTTCTCTGAAATAAGTCGGGGAATGGGAATGAGACTCTGTGTGTGTGTGCGTGTGTGTGTGTGTGTGTGTGTGTGTGAGACAGACAGAGAGAGAAGAAAGAGAGAAAGAGAGGCATGAAGATCCTGTCTTCCTAAAAGCCTTCGGACAGAACAGGAGTAGGTGTAGGAGAGAGAAGGTGAAAGGGGAGGCGGGGTCCTGCCAGCTGCCTCTCATTCCTGGGGCCTCTGTTCCTGTTCCTCCCTGCGTGCTGTCACCTGCAAGTGAGGCACAGCCCATCCAGGATCAGACAGCCCTTCTCTGCTCCAGCCCTGGACTAGCTTGGATTCAACATGGTGGCTGCTGTTCCTGTCCCACCTTATGTGAGGAAACCACAGGTTAGAGGAGACACGTGTGGATAGGTGTCAGAGCCAGGACTGGACACAGGCTAGTGCCAATGCCCGTGGGCATAACCACTTGGCTCCCTGGCCTTGTGCCTGTATGTACAAGGTTGTGCATACAACACCAGGGTGTCCACAGAGGCCAGAAAGTTGCAGGTTAAGAAGGGGGTCAGAATGTGGAGACTATACACAATCATGGTGACCCCTAGAGCTTTCCCAGCTGAGGTGACATTGCAGAAGGAGTTGCAGCCCTCCTGGTCTTCCTAGGTGCCCGGACTTTTGAGTCCCTACTTGTGCCCAAGGCTGTTCAGCGTAGGGACACCAGCTGTAGCCGACAAAGAATGGAGGATGGATGCTTACCCGAGAGTGTCACTAGGCTGTGATGAGCCAAGGCCCCAAAAGACACCCTCCTGGCCAAAGATCATGTTTCTACTCACTTTTTAAAAACGTTTTATCTTAGAATGATTTTTATTTTTTTTTGAGATGGAGTCTCGCTTTGTCGCCCAGGCTGGAGTGCAGTGGCATGATCTCGGCTCACTGCAAGCTCCGCCTCCCAGGTTCACACCATTTTCCTGCCTCAGCCTCCTGAGTAGCTGGGACTACAGGCACCTGCCAATGTGCCCAGCTAATTTTTTGTATTTTTAGTAGAGACGGGGTTTCACCATGTTAGCCAGGATGGTCTCGATCTCCTGACCTCGTGATCCGCCCACCTCGGCCTCCCAAAGTGCTGGGATTACAGGCGTGAGGCACCGTGCCCAGCATCATCAATGTTTTACACTTTTCAGTATACAGGTCTTTCATCTTCTTGGTTAAATTGATTCCTAAGTACTTTATTATTTTGGATGCCTTTGTAAATGGCATTGTTTTCTTGCTTTCCTTTTCAGCTGTCCCATTATTGACATAAAGAAATATAATTGATTTTTTTGTTAAAAAAGAGAGATAGGGTCTTGCTGTGTGGCCCAACCTGGTCTCAAACTCTTGGCCTCAAGCAATCCTCCTGCCTCAGCCTCCCAAAGTGCTGGGATTACAGGTGTGAGCCACTGTGCCCAGCCAGAACTGATTTTTGTATGTTGATTTTGTATCCTGTGAATTTATGCTGAATTTGTTTGTTAGTTCAACTAACAATTGTTTTGTGGAGTCTTCAGGGTTTTCTACAAATAGAATCATGTCATAGCAAACAGAGATAATTTTACTTCTTCCTTTCCAATTGGGATTGCTTTTATTTATTTTTTCTTATCTGATTCCTCTTGCTGTTACTTCCAGTGCTATGTTGAATAGAAGAGACAAGAGTGAGCATATTGTCTTCTTGTTCCTGACTTTAAAGGAAAAGCATTCAGTTTAGCTGAAAGTTAGCTGCTTAGGTTTAACTGTTGGCTTTTCATAAATGGCCTTTATTATATTGAGAGAATTTCCTTGTATATCTAAACTGTTGAAAGTTTTCAATCAAGAAAGGATGTTGAGGCTAGGTGTGGTGGCTCATGCCTGTAATCTCAGCAGGAGGCCAAGGCGGGTGGATCCCTTGAGCCCAGGAGCTGAAGACCAGCCTGGGCAACATGGTGAAACCCCATCTCTACAGAAAATACAAAAATTAGCCAGGCGTGGTGACATGTGCCTGTAGTCTCTGCTACTCGAGAGGCTGAGGTGGGAGGACTGCTTTAGCCTGGGACACAGAGGCTGCAGCGAGCCATGATTGTGCCATAGCACTCCAGCCTGGGTGACAGAGTGGCCCTATCTAAAAAAAAATATATATATATATGTTTTATATATATATATATACAGAGAGCTAGAGAATATATATAGTATATATATACTATACTGTATATATAAATACTATAGTATATATATACTATACTGTATATATAAATACTACAGTATATATATACAATATAGTATATATTTACTATATACTATATACTATTATTTACTGTATACCGTATATACTATATACACTATAGTGTATTTACTATATATCGTATAGTAAAGCTAGAGTGATCAAAGTGGGATGGTACTAGCATAAAAACAGACATATAGGCGAGTGGAAAGTCAGCCCAGAAATAAACCCAAGCAAATAAGGTCAACTAATTTTCAATAAGCATGCCAAGAGGACTGTATTAGCCTGTTCATACACTGCTGTAATGTGCAAGAACCTGAGACTGGGTAATATCTAAAGAGGTGTGATTGGCTCACAGTTCTGCAGGCTGTACAGGCTTCTGCTTCTGGGAATACCTCAGGAAACTTACAATCATGGCTGAAGGTGAAGGAGAAGCAGTCACGTCTACCCGGCAGGAGCAGGAAGAGAGAGTGAAGGGCGACGCGCTACACACTTTCAAACAACCAGATCCCGTAAGAACTCTATCACAAGACAGCAAAATGAGGGGATGGTGCTAAACCATTAGAAACTCCCCTGTGATCCAGTCATCTCCCACCAGGCCCCACCTCCAACACTGGGGATTACAATTCAACATGGGATTTGGGTGGCGACACAGAGCCAAGCCATATGAGGGACACAAAGGGGAAAGTATAGTCTCCTCAATAAATGATATTGGGAAGACTGGATATCCATGCGCGAGAGAATGCAATTAAACCCTTATCTTACACCATACAAAAAATCAAGTCAAAGTGAATTAAAGACCTAAATGTAAGACCTGAAACCATAAAGTCCCTAGAAGAAAACGGGGAAGGCCCCTTGACATTGGCTTTGGCAATGATTTTTTAGATATCACACCAAAAGCTCAGGCAACAAAAGCATTAAATAAACAAATAGGACTATGTACAACTAAAAAGCTTCTCACAGCAAAGGTAACAACAGACAAAATGAAAAGGCAGCCAATGGAATGGGAAAAAAATATTTGCAAACCATGCACCTGATAAGGGATTAATATCCCAAATATATAAGGAACTCATATAACTCAATAGTAAAAAAATCCCACAAATAACCCAATTAAAAATGGGCAAAGAACCTGCATAGACAGTTTTGAAAGAGGACAAAAATTGCCAATGGATGTTTAATTGTGACATTTAACAGACATCCTTGCAGTTTAAGATGATACTTTAAAAATGAATTATCTCCTAATGATTACTTGATTTCTGCCAATCAATGGGAGAATCAGTAGAACCTGTAAGATCTTATTTGGAATTGACATTTTCTATTGTAATTTTGTTCCTGTTTATTTTAAAATTTTCCTTTTGTTTCACTGGAAAGGACAGGTGATACTCAGTTGTTGTTTTTTTTTTTTTTTTTTTTTTGAGATGGAGTCTCACACTGTCACCCAGGCTGGAGTGCAGTGGCGCGATCTCAGCTCGCTGTTCACGCTATTGTCCTGCCTCAGCCTCCCGAGTAGCTGGGACTACAGGCGCCTGCCACCATGCCTGGCTAAATTTTTTTGTATTTTTAGTAGAGGCGGGATTTCACCATGTTAGCCAGGATGGTCTCGATCTCCTGACCTCGTGATCTGCCTGCTTTGGCCTCCCAAAGTGCTGGAATTACAGGCCTGAGCCACAGCGCCCGGCCAATGCTCAGTTTTAAATGTGCAGTGGTGTACACCTGTAATCCCAGTTACTTGGGAGGCTGAGGGGGCCAGGAATTCAAGACCAGTTTGGGCAATATAGCAAGACCTTGCCTCTAAAAACATTAAAGGTCAGGCATAGTGGCTCACACCTGTTATCCCAGCACTTTGGGAAGCCAATGCAGGAGGATTGCTTGAGTCTAGGAGTTTGAGACCAGCCTGGGCAACATAGTGAGACCCCATCTCTGCAAAAAATAAATGTAAAAAACTAACCAGGTATGGTGGTATGTGCCTGTAGTCCCAGCTACTCAGGAGGCTGAGGTTGGGAGGATCACTTGAGCCCAGGAGCTCAAGGCGGCAGTGAGCAATGATTGTGCCGCTGCACTCCAGTCTCAGTGAGAAAGTGAGACCCAATATCTAAATTAAAAAGGAAAATGTGTACAAGTTGCTTTGTTACAATAAGACTAAAGGTGTACACACACACACAGTGGCCAACCGGTCTACGAAAAGGTGCCCAACATCACCAATGATGACAAAAATGCAGAAATGCAAACGCCAGGGTCTGAATGTTTGTGTTTCCCCAAAATTCATAGGTTGAAACCCAGTCCCCAAGACGATGGCATTAAGAAGTGGGGCCGGCTGGGTACGGTGGCTTACGCCTGCAGTCCCAGCACTTTGGGAGGCCAAGGTGGGCAGATCACGAGGTCAGGAGTTTGAGACCAGCCTGGCCAACATGGTGAAAGCCCATCTCTACTAAAAATACAAAAATTAGCCAGGTGTGGTGGTGCATGCCTGTAATCCCAGCTGCTTGCGAGGCTGAGGCAGGAGAACTGCTTGAGGCTGGGAGGTGGAGGTTGCAGTGAGCTGAGATTGCACCATTGCAATCCAGCCTGGGTGACAGAGAGTCCATGCAAAAAAAAAAAAAAAAAGTAGGGCCTTTGGGGGTGATCAGATCATAAGGACTCTGCCCTCTTAAAGGGGATTAATGCCCCTGTAAGAGAGGCCTGAGAGAGCTTGTTCACCCCTTTCACCACGTGAGAGCACAAAGAAGGTGCCATCTGAGGAATGCACCCTTAGCAGATCCTGAGTTAGCTGGTACCTTGATCTTGGACTGCCCAGCCTCCAGAACTGTGAGCAATAAGTTTCTGTTGTTTATAAAGTACCCAGTCTTAGATATTTTGTAACAGCAGTCTGAACTGACCATGGCAGTAAATTAAAACCACAATGAGATATCACTTCACACATGTTAGGATGGCTGTTACCAAAAGACAAGGGATAAATATGAGCAAGGGTGTGGTGAAAGGTACACTTGTGCACTGTTGATGGGTATGTAAATTGGTACCATCATTATGGAAAACAGTATGGAGGTCCTCCAAAAAACTAAAGGTAGAACCACCATATGATCCAGCAATCTCTCTTCTGGGAATATAGCCAAAGGAGATGAAATATAAGCACTTCATAGAGATACCCGCACTCCCATGTTCACTGCAGCACTATTCACAATAGCCAAGGCATGGAATCCACCTAAGTGTCCAGTGACAGAGGCCTAGATAAGGAAATTGTTGTCTATACATACAATGGAATATTTCCAGCTTTTAAAAAGGAGATTCTGGCCGGGCACGGTGGCTCACACCTGTAATCCCAGCACTTTGGGAGGCCAAGGCGGGCAGATCACCTGAGGCCAGGAGTTTAAGACCAGCCTGGCCAACATGGAGAAACCCTCTCCCCACTAAAAATACAAAAAATTAGCCAGGCGTGGTGGCGGGAGCCTGTAATCTCACCTACTCAGGAGGCTGAGGCAGGAGAATCACTTGAATCCAGGAGGCAGAGGCTGCAGTGAGCCAAGATCATGCCATTGCGCTCCAGCCTGGGCAACAAGAGTGAAACTCTGACTCAGAAAAAAAGGAGATCCTGCCTATTGTGACAACATAGATGAACCTGAAGACATTATGCTAAGTGAAATAAGCCAAACATAGAAGGAAAAGTACTGCATGATCTCATGTATATATGAAATTTTCTTTGGCAGGTGGGGGTGGGGACAGAGTCTCGCAGTGCAGTGGTGGTGTCTTTGCTCACTGCAACCGCCACCTCCCTTCCTGGGTTCAAGTGATTCTCCTGCTTCAGCCTCCTGAGTAGCTGGGATTACAGGTGCGTGCCACCACGCCTGGCTAATTTTTGTATTTTACTAGAGATGGTGTTTCACCACGTTGGCCAGCCTGATCTCGAACTCCTGACCTCAAGTGATCCGCCCGCCTCGGCCTCCCAAAGTGTTGGTATTACAGGCATGAGCCACCGTGCCTGGCCAAAATATTTTTTAAAAGTGTCAAATACTGCTGGGCACGGTGGCTCACGCCTGTAATCCCAGCATTTTGGGAGGCCGAGGTGGGCGGATCACGAGGTCAGGAGATCAAGACCATCCTGGCTAACAGGTGAAATGGCATCTCCACTAAAAATACAAAAAAAAAAAAAAAATTAGCTGGGCATGGTGGCGGGCGCCTGTAGTCCCAGCTACTTGGGAGGCTGAGGCAGGAGAATGGGGTGAACCCGGGAGGCAGAGGTTGCAGTGAGCCGAGATCACGCTACTGCACTCCAGCCTGGGCAACAGAGCGAGACTCTATCTCAAAAAAAAAAAAAAGTGTCAAATACATAGAAACAGTAGAACAGTGGTTACAGGGGTTTACAGGTGGGGGAGATTGAGATGGAGGCCAACGGGTACAAAGTTAAAGTTACGTAGGATGAATAAGTCTAAAGATCTCAAGTCCAGCGTGAGGACTATAGTCATCAATAATAATGTATTGTATACCGAAAATTTACTGAGAGTAGATTTTAGGGGCTCTCAACACGCACACAGAGGGAGCAACTATGTGAGATGATGGACATGCTCATTTGTTTGACTGTTGTAAGCATTTCACAACGTTACATTGTGCATATTATTATTATGATTACAAACAGGGTCGCACTTTGTTACCCAGACTGGAGTGCAGTGGTGCGATTATAGCTCACTGCAGCCTCAAACTCCTGGGCTCAAGAAATCCTCCCGTCTCAGCTTCCCAAAGCTCTAGGATTACAGATGTAAGTCATTGTGCCCAGCCTGCACTTTAAATAGTCTATATTTAAGTATTAATTATGGCCGGGTGCGGTGGCTGACGCCTGTAATCCCAACACTTTGGGAAGACATGGTGGGTGGATCACTTGAGGTCAAGAGTTTGAGACCAGCCTAGTCAACATGGCGAAACCCCCGTCTCTACTAAAAATAGAAAATTAGTTGGGCATGGTGGCACACGCCTATAATCCCAGCTACTCGGGAGGCTGAGGCAGGAGAATCACTTGGACCTGGGAGGCAGAGGTTACAGTGAGCTGAGATCATGCCATTGCATTCCAGCCTGGTTGACAAGAGTGAGACTCTGTCTCAAAAAAAAAAAACCCAAACTATTCCTTAAATAGTACATTAGGTATATATTAAATAGCATATATTTAATAATAATAAAGAAACTGACATGGATATATTGCTATTTTTTTTTCTAGACAGGGTCTCACTCTATCACCCAGGCTGGCATGCAGTGGTGCAATCAAAGCTCACTGCAGCCTTGAACCTCTGGCCCAAAGTGATCCTCCTGCCTCAGCCTCCCAAAGTACTGGGATTACAGGAGTGCAGCACCACACTCGGCCGGTACATTGCTATATTTTTTTTTTTTTTTT
>NW_026652285.1:106299252-106351895 GCF_009828535.3 Hylobates moloch
AGCCTGGGCAACAAGAGTGTAACTCCGTCTCAAAAAAAAAAAAAAAAGAAAGAAAGAAAAAAGAAAATTAGCCAGGCGTAGTGGCGGGCGCCTCTAATCCCAGCTACTCGGGAGGCTGAGGCAGTAGAATCGCTGGAACCCGGAAGGCAGAGGTTGCAGTGAGCTGAGATGGCACCATTGCACTCCAGCCTGGGCTACAGAAAACAAACAAACAAACAACAACAAAAAAACAAACAAACTGAAACATGCAACGTGAAAGATGAATGTCAAAGGCATTGTGCTGAACGAAGGAAGCCAGTCTCAAAAGGTTACCTATTGCGTAACTCCATGTATGTCATTCTGGAGAAAACGACACTGGAGGGAGGCAGCGTGGATCAGTGATAGCCAGGGCTTGGGGGCGGGAGGTGGTCTGACTTCCAAGGGGCAGCCGGGAGGGGTTGGAGGTTTGAACTCTCCTCTAGTCCTGATCATGGTGGTGGTCCACAAATCTACACATGTGTAAAACACAGAAATGTATAGTCCCATCCAATTTAATGTTTACAATTTATTTATTTAAGAAAAAATGTTTTGTAAAGAACTGTACCTGGCTGGGCACATTGGCTCACACCTGTAATCGCGACATCTTGGGATGCCGAGGTGGGAGGACTGCTTGAGTCCAAGAGTTCAAGACCAGACTGGGCAACATAGGGAGAGCCCTGTCTCTACTAAAAATAAAAAATCAGCTGGCTGCGGTGACATGCACCTGTGGTTCCAGCTACTCAGGAGGCTGAGGCAGGAGAATTGCTTGAGCCTGGGGGGTTGAGGCTACAGCGAGCTATGATCACACCACCACACTCTAGCCAGGACGCAGAAATGAAACTTTGTCTCAAAAAATAAAAAATAAATAAATAAAAACTGTACCTTTGGCTGGGCAATGGTGGCTCACGTCTGTAATCCCAGCATTTTGGGAGGCCGAGGTGGGTGGATCACCTGGGGTGAGTTCGAGACCAGCCTGGCCAACGAGATGAAATCCCATCTGTACTAAAAATACAAGAAATTAGCTGGGCGTCGTGGCAGGCACCTGTAATCCCAGCTACTCAGGAGGCTGAGGCAGGAGAATTGCTTGAACCCGGGAGGCGGAGGTTGCGGTGAGCCAAAACCGCACCACTGCACTCCAGCCTGGGCAACAGGAGGGCAACTCCATCTAACAAAAACAAAGCTGTACCTTTGAGGGCTCGCCGGGTCTAGCCCCCTTATTGCATAAGAATCCTTAAAACCCCGGACGGGTTGGGCTTCCCATTTTACAGCAGAGGAAACTGAGGTGTAGGGAGGTGCCTAGGTCTGTCTGACTCCAAGCTAAACACATGTTTTTAACCACTGTGCAGTTCAGAGCCTTGTAAACATCTGGCTCCATGTTCTCATCAGGATCCCTCTGCTGAGAGCTCAGCACAGGCGGCAGGGCTGGACACAGGAGATGGGGACGAGGCCCATGCTGTAGAAGGGGCAGATGGGGATCTCACCCCAGACAGACCATCCGATGGGAAGGGTCAGGGATTTCGGGACAGAAAGAGGAGACACGAGAGCCAGGCTAGCAGCGCCCGGATGGACAGACACATAGTCTCTGGGTGCGTTGCTGGAAGAGCATCCCAGGATGGCTGGAACCGTCTGGATGCTGTGCCCGGCAGGCCAAAGTGGCCGGTCACATCACAGCTGCTCTCAGCTCCTCTCGGCCACCACGGGCCCTGCTGAAGGGGCAGCCCTGAGCCGGGACACTCCCCACTCCCAACAGACATAGCTGGTGAGGAGGGCACTGCCCCTAGGCAGCCTCCACAGGCTCCTACACTGCACTTGCTCCTACACTGCAAGATTCTCCCTCAGGAAGGGGATCAGGGGGCCCTGGAGAGACTGAGGCCCTTGAGGGATGAGCTGAGGCTGGAGGAGGGGATGAGGCTGTGCGGGCGGTGTAGTCCCAGGACCATGGCTGGCTCAGCGCCAGAGGAAGGAGTGGCTGGGAAGGAGGCGCTGAGACTTCAGCCGAGGGGAGAGCCAGAGAGGGGGAGGGGAGGCTGTGAGGACTTGCGTCCAGGTCACACTGGGCTGGGCCCAGAGCAGTTTCTCCAAGTGTGGCCAGGAGCTTACAGGTGGTTGGTTAGAACTACAGATTCCGGTCAGGTGTGGTGGCTCTCACCTGTAATCCCAGCACTTTGGGAGGCCGAGGTGGGTGGATCACAAGGTCAAGAGATGGAGACCATCTTGGCTAACAGGGTGAAACTCCCCTCTACTAAAAATACAAAAATTAGCTGGGCGTGGTGGCACATGCCTGTAGTCCCAGCTACTTGGGAGGTTGAGGCAGGAGAATCACTTGAACTAGGGAGTCGGAGGTTGCAGTGAGCCGAGGTCGTGCCACTGCACTCCAGAGGAGGTGACAGAGTGAGCTCCGTCTCAAAAAAAAGAACTACAGATTCCTGGGCTCCTCCCCAGATCTACCGGGGGGCCGGGGAACCTGCATTCCACCAGCTCCCCAGGTCACTCTGTTGCATCCTGAAGCCTGAGAGGCACTTTGCCGAAGTGAGGAGCTGGAAACGTGGCCCAGCCCATCTGCAGCGACTTTTGCAAGGGTTCCCTCTGCTGCTGCCCTTCACCACTTCCTGCCGGTCCTGCTCTCACCCGACTGGCCTAAAGCTCACAGTGTCTCTGCCCCTCACAAACAGCCCTGCAGGGCAGGACCCTGCCCACACTACCCGCCTCGTTTGGGGTGAAAGGCAGAACCTGCAGAAACAAGTGTGTTCAGGCCCCCCTCTGAGACCCGGTCAGCCTTTGGGCACCGGGGTCCAAGTTAGGGTCCATCCTTCTAGACTGCTACCCCAAAATGATGTTTTTTTATTTTATTATTTTTTTTGAGACGGAGTCTCGCTCTGTCGCCCAGGCTGGAGTGCAGTGGCGCCATCTCGGCTCACTACAACCTCTGCCTCCCAGGTTCAAACAATTCTCATGCCTCAGCCTCCCGAGTAGTTGGGAGTACAGGCACCTGCCACCATGCACGGCTATTTTTTGTATTTTTAGTAGAGACAGGGTTTCGCCATGTTGGTCAGGCTGGTCTCAAACTCCTGACCTCAGGTGCTCAGCCTGCCTCAGCCTCCCAAAGTGCTGGGATTACAGGCGTGAGCCACCGCTCCTGGCCTTGGTCCTTCCTACTTTCATTCCTTGTGGGTTCCTGTGGAACCATTTCTTCTGCACCCTCCAGAGCCTGCCCTTCCTCCCCGCATCTGGCTTTGTTTTACAAAACTGGTCATTCTGTGCCCATTCTCCCATTGCTTGTTTCTTCCCCTTAACAACATGTCACTGCCGTTGCTCTGTGGCAGGACTGCCCAAGCTACCTTATCATTTTGGTGGCCGCGGACTGTTCCAGAATCCGGATGTCCCATGGCGTATTTACCTATTCCTCTACAGATGGACATTTGTCTCCAATGAGTTCATCATTATAAATATTGCTGCCACGGACATCCTGGGGCAGCCTCGGGCCCCTCTGCAGGTGTCTCTGAAGGAAAGATTCCTGGGAGGGAACTCACAAAGGGTTGTACATTCTAAATGGGCACTGAGGCCAGTGCTGTAATCCCAGAACTTTAGGAGGATACCTTGAGGCCAGGAGTTTGAGACCAGCCTGGGCAACATAGTAAAACCCCATCTCCACAAAAAATAACAAAAGTTAGCCGGGCATGGTGGTGCACACCTGTAGTTCCACCTCCTCGCGAGACTGAGGCAGGAGGATCACTTGCACCCCGGGGGATCGAGGCTGCAGTGAGGTGTGACCATGCCACTGCACCCCAGCTTGGGCAACAGAGTGAGACTTCATCTCCAGTAACCAAACCAGCAGGCACTTGGGATCCATCTTTTATTTCTGTCTTAGAGACCACGGTTGTGATTTAAATGACCTCCATGCTCTGGTAGTCCCTGCCTCTCTGGTTTCCGACAGCTTTAACATGAGACCCCAAGATGAGGAAATCAATGTCTTGAGGTCAGAACTATCGAGGACCAGCCACGTCCCATGGACTGCACCTCCTCTGCCCGAATTCGAGCCTGCCCACCCTTCCCACAGCCCACGGTGCTGAGATCGGCCCCATGTGTCTGCCTGCCTGCCTCTAGCCGCCGGGGGCGTGGTGGGGTGGCTGCTCCCTGCCTCCAAGGCTGTCCCCCAAGCTCTGTGGCCACTGGAAGACAGCTGGGAGTAAGGCCCAGGCTGACCGCCTTGGAGAGGCCTCGTCCGCCGCATTCGTGGAGGTGCTCAGGTCTTAGCTGGTTTTGCGGCGAGTTAAAGACCGCAGAGGTATAGGGCAGGGGCGGGCAGATGGAGGGGCCGCGAGGGTCCTTGGGGGAGCCAGGAAAGAAGGGAGCTGCTGGGAGCCAGAGCCCAGGCCAAGGCCTCCACCTGAGCCCGAGCCTCTCCTCTGTGTCAGCTTTCCTATTTCAGGCAGCTGCTCCCCGCCTAGGGAATTCTCCGCGAGCTTGTGGGAAACGCAGCAGGGCGGGCCCTGCATCTGCGGCTTCTTACTCTGTTCCTCGGCTCCCGCCCCCAGGGCCCGGCCTTCAGTGCCTCGGGCTGGCGAGGGCCGCCCCACTCAAGGCTGGTGCGCTCGCCTAATCCCACGTCACCCCTTTCCTTAGCTTACTTATCCCTGTGGAGACTGTGCTGCCTCTTAACCAAGTCAGGGAGCGCTTCTATTTTATCCCAAAGAAACACTTCAGGGGCCAGGCGCGGTGGCTCACGCTTGTAATCCCAGCACTTTGGGAGGCCGAGGCGGGCGGATCACGAGGTCAGGAGATCGAGACCACGGTGAAACCCCGTCTCTACAAAAAATCGAAAAAAATTAGCCGGGCGTGGTGGCGGGCGCCTGTAGTCCCAGCTACTCGGAGAGGCTGAGGCAGGAGAATGGCGTGAACCTGGGAGGCGGAGCTTGCAGTGAGCCGAGATTGCGCCACTGCACTCCAGCCTGGGCGACAGAGCGAGACTCTGTCTCAAAAATAAAAATAAAAATAAAAATAGGCCGGGCGCAGTGGCTCACGCCTGTAATCTCAGCACTTTGGGAGGCCAAGGCAGGTGGATCACGAGGTCAGGAGATGGAGACCATCCTGGCTAACACAGTGAAACGCTGTCTCTACTAAAATACAAAAAATTAGCCGGGTGTGGTGGCGGGCGCCTGTAGTCCCAGCTACTCGGGAGGCTGAGGCAGGAGAATGGCGTGAACCCGGAAGGTGGAGCTTGCAGTGAGCCGAGATAGCGCCACTGCACTCCAGCCTGGGCGACAGAGCAAGACTCTGTCTCAAAAATAAATAAATAAATAAATAAATAAATAAATAAATAAATAAATATAAATGAAGTCCTTAGGCGGGTGAAAGGCACACAGTAGGCGCTCAGGAATAACAGCTGTGGTGGTTTTTAATAGCTTGGACAGATGGAAATAGTTTGGTATGACAGGGAAGCACGGGTGGAGTACTACTAGCAGCCGCATAAAGAGCCTTAAGAAATGACTCCTACAAACCACCACTGCACTAGCCACACTCCTCCCACCCGGCCCTGCCAAACAAAACTAAACAAAACAAACTAAAGCCTTCGAAAAATCCCCTTGGCTCTTTGGGCCTCTGATTTCCACCTGGTCTGTCCCAGGAGCTGTATCTTTCACAGTGGTCTTTGCGGGGACCCTCTGTAACCAGTGGGATTATGCTGCCGCCACCAGCGCCGCCGAGAACCCGAGGTGGGGAGGAGATTTGCAGACTGCGCCAGGTGCAGCCTGGCTTTGGAAACAAGGGCCGCATTCCTGGAATTCTCGCTGGGAGACCCGCCCAGCTTGGCCTGACCCAGACTGGTGCCTGCATCGCTTCTGGGCACGCGCGGCTGAGCTCCCAGCACCACCTGGGGGAAGAGGGGGGCCGTCCCCGGGGACACCCTGGCCTGGAGTGGGGTGGAGGGTGAGGCGGGCAGACAGTCATAGGGACTTTTAAGCAAGTTTAACATCGGTTTATTTATTATTTTTTTTGAGACGGAGTCTTGCTCTGTCGCCCAGGCTGGAGTGCAGTGGCGCGATCTCGGCTCACTGCAACCTCCGCCTCCCAGGTTCACGCCATTCTCCTGCCTCAGCCTCTCCGAGTAGCTGGGACTACAGGCGCCCGCCACCACGCCCGGCTAATTTTTTGTATTTTTGGTAGAGACGGGGTTTCACCGTGGTCTCGATCTCCTGACCTCGTGATCCGCCCGCCTCGGCCTCCCAAAGTGCTGGGATTACAAGCGTGAGCCACCGCGCCCGGCCTAACATAGGTTTAAATCCCAACAGGAAGTGGAAGCGAACATGCCACGATTCATTGTGAGGGTCTTTATTGAGCACCTGCCGTGCGTCCCTCCTGGCAGGCACCAAGGTGGACAGGGTGTCCCTCTCTCGTGAGCCCACGGTAGCGAGGGAGGTGGACAAGGGAGCGGCCCCTGGTGAGGGCCAGGATGCTGGCAAGGATGGAGGGGCCTTAAGGAAGGGACAACCCAGGTGACCAACCATCTGGATTTCTTTGGGATTGAGGGGCTGCCAGGGGCAGGGACTCCGGTTCTGGAACTGGGGCTGGGCCAGTCAAAGTGGAGTGTCATCACTGGAGACAGGGGCAATCTAGAGGGGTCACCTTAGAGGGTGGCCAGGGGAGGGGATGTGATGAATGGAGAACGAGGCTGGTGGGAAGGAGAACGGAGTGGAAGGAGAGAATTTTACATAAGGAAGAAACCGCACAGTCCGTGTCAACAACAAGATGGGCTCCTCCGTCTACCCTGCTCTTTCTGTACCGGGAAGCTACGGCCAGGGGAAGAAGAGAAGGACAGTGGTACAGTGAGGACTGGAAGTGGCTTTCTGAATACCTGGGTTGAGTGTGGCCAATCAGCATAAAGCTGTCAGGTGAAGGCCCACAGGGCCCTGATGGGCCTCTGGGGAGATCCTGGGGATGGGGGATGGGGACATGAATCCCCCAACTGGCTGCCCTGGCATAGTTACCAGGGGAAAAGGAATTTAACATAAAATCCCACTGACCTGGGCTGGCAGGGAGCCATAGGATCTCCAGGCAGCAGCAACAGCTCCCTGCGCGGTGGCCAGGTTGAGGTGGCCCACCAGCCTGGAAATCTGGTCAGCAGCTCCGGGAAACCCTGGGTCCTGGGCATTCCCCCGTTCCTCGGCTTCCTCCACCCTCCCGAATCAACTGCCATCGGAATCCGCTGCCCCCCAAAGCTCTGGGCTGGCCATGAAGGGGCCGGTGCTCCCGGGCTGCCTGCTTCGAGGACATCAGCACTCCTGCCATGGGCCGTTTGTCCATCGCTGCCAGTGGCCCTCCCTCTCAGAGTTCGGCAGTCCACTGTCCCCGAGGAAATACTAGTCACTAGGTGACAACACGGTTCTTCGAAAGCCCCAAGTCCTAAAACAGGCTGCTGTTCTGCATTTCAGCCCTGCTGCAACCTCAGAGCCGTGCCGCCTGCTCCTGATCCCACAGGTGCCGTCTCTGAGGAGGCCACCCCTGGAAGCACTGAGAGCAGACTGGCGGGCGGGCGGGTCCTGCCTAGAGCCAGGGCTCACTTCCCTGGTTGTGCCCACTAGCTGTGGGTCCTTGGGCAGCTTCTCAACCTCTCTGAGCCTTGGTTTCCTCATTGTAAAAAGAAGATAATAAAGGCATCATGTCACAGGCTTGTTGGGAGGGTGCAAGGAGGTACTAAATGTAACAAACTGAATACAGAGTTGGGTACACAAATGCTCCTCAGTGCTACATGTCACCCCCACCCTCCTGGGCCAAGTGCCCAGAGTGCTGTGATGAGGGTCAGACTCAACTCAGCCAGACCCAGGGGACACTGACCCAGGAATTACAATGGAAGATGTTTTCACTGTGGAGGAGCTGGGGGCCGGAAGACTTGCCAGGTTTAGGGAGGCCCAAGTGGACACTGGCTGGTCGGGGGTGCCCTGGGGAGGAGAGACTGGTGGAGGGACCTGGGCCAGTGGGGAGGGTGGCCAGCAGGCCTGGACTCTTGGGCGGATCAGAGATCCTTGAGTGCGGGTGGGGAGAAACTTTCTAGAAATGTTTGTTTGTTTGTTTGTTTATTTATTTATTTATTTATGAGACAGAGTCTCGGTCTGTTGCCAGGCTGGAGTGCAGTGGTGCAATCTCAGCTCACTGCAACCTCCACCTCCTGGGTTCAAGCGATTCTCCTGCCTCAGCCTCCCAAGTAGCTGGGACTACAGGCACCCGTCACCATGCCTGGCTAATTGTTTGGTATTTTCAGTAGAGATGGGGTTTCACCATGTTGACCAGGATGGTCTTGATCTCTTGTTCTTGTGATCTGCCCACCTTGGTTTCTCAAAGTGCTGGGATTACAGGCGTGAGCCACTGTGCCTGGCCGAAATGTTGTATTTATAAAAATTGTTTAGAGAAGGCTGGGCATGATGGCTCACGCCTGCAATCCCAGCACTTTGGAGGCCAAGGCGGGTGGGTCACCTGAGGTTAGGAGTTTGAGACCAGCCTGACCAACATGGTGAAACCCCATCTCTACTGAAAATACAAAATTAGCTAGGCGTGTGGGCGCATGCCTGTAATCCCAGCTACTCGGGAGGCTGAGGCAGGAGAATTGATTGAACTCGGGAGGCGAAGGTTGCGGTGATCACCCCATTGCACTCCAGCCTGGGCAACAAGAGCAAACTCTGTCTCAAAAAAAAAAAAAGAGAAAATCCTCTAACCCCGTTTAGCAATTTTTGCAATCCACCCCTGCAGTCATAGCTAAAATTCTGAAACCATATAACGCCAGCAAGGAAGAGAATTTAACAAAGGCAAGTAATTTGCTTTACTAAGTTTTAAATCCTCTTATATCCTACCAAACTGTTGTCAGGCTCAGGAAAAAATATCGCAGGTGAAAATAGAAGAGAAGTAGGCCGGGCACGGTGGCTCACGCTTGTAATCCCAGCACTTTGGGAGGCCGAGGTGGGCGGATCACGAGATCAGGAGATCGAGACCACGGTGAAATCCCGTCTCTACTAAAAATACAAAAAAAAAAAATTAGCCGGGCATGGTGGCGGGCGCCTGTAGTCCCAGCTACTCGGAGAGGCTGAGGCAGGAGAATGGAGTGAACCTGGGAGGCGGAGCTTGCAGTGAGCTGAGATTGCGCCACTGCACTCCAGCCTGGGCGACAGAGCGAGACTCTGTCTCAAAAAAAAAAAAAAAAAAAAAAAAATAGAAGAGAAAATAAGAATCACAGAAGAGGAACAAACACGTTGGAGATTTTCAGAACATTAACTAGGCTTTGGCCCCCAGGAGTGACTTAGTAAATGGAAGTGTTTCTCTGAACAATTTTTTTTTTTTTTTTTTGAGACGGAGTTTTGCTCTTGTTGCCCAGGCTGGAGTGCAATGGCGCCATCTCGGCTCACTGCAACCTCTGCCTCCTGGGTTCAAGCGATTCTCCTGCCTCAGCCTCAGACTCAGGTGATCCCGACCTCAGGTGATCCACTCGCCTCAGCCTCCCAAAGTGCTGGGATTACAGGCGTGAGCCACCGCGCCCGGCCGGATTTTCTCATTTTTACTAGAAGGCTCTATCTCCTGGGGGTGGGGTGGGGTGGTGAGACCAATTCACCTGGAAGTGGAAGCTGGGAACTTGGTTTGAGTTCTGAGGGTTCTGGGGTTCAGCCCCTTATCTTACTTTGCCTGGAGGGCTGAAGGACTGGAAATACTTTTGTTTTGGGGCTGGAACCAGGACTGCAGTTTGGGAGGCGGTGCTAGATTGGAAGAGGAGGCGGGGTCTGGTAAGCACTTTAGCCGAATTGAGCAGTGGGAATTAGGGAATTGAGGGCGATGGGAAGCTGGTTCTGAGTTTTAAATTGGGGAGTGACAGATCAGAGCTGGATTTTTAGGAGTTTCTCTGTCTGGAGGTTTAGAAAAGACGCAGGTGGGAGATAGGGCTGGGGTGGGGAGGGAGAGAAGTGGACGATCTGAGAGCTGAGGCGGGGTGGAGGGAGAGCAGCGTGTCACGGGCTCGGGATTCCGGCCCAGGCGGCCAGGTGGACGGAGATAGAGATGCGCTTCTTCATCCGAACTGGGTTTGCTAACCTGTGACTGTCACTACTCCATGCTCCAGGGCAGCTGGCCCAAGGGATCAGGCCTCTTGGGCACACAGATCCGTATGGAGCCCTGAAGGACCAGACAGGGACCCTGCCTTCTCTGTGTCCTTCCTGGGAAGGGGACTCCAGACCATCTGCCAGTCTTCCGGTTCCTCTCTGACAACGGCTCACCTCACCCTCCTTGGCATTTTTATTTCAAATGCTCTGTCCCTTTGTTTGCATGGGTTCCTGTGTCATGTTCTGTGTTCCCATTTTTAATTGGAGAATAAGGGACTATGTTATTCTACCCACAGGCCTAGCTGAGGGGATAGGGAGGCCGTGCCTACCTCCAAGGCTCTAAGAAGTGAAGCAGGCGGCGAGAATGTACAGTCGTTGAGGCCAGAGGACTGGGCCTCAGCTTCTCCTTAAGACCCTGAGTCCTCCTCTGGGGACCACCCCCTTGTACCTGGAGGTGAAAATGCCCGCCCAGGAGGGAAGGGCTGGCCCCCAGAGAGCCCGCTGCGAAGTGAGTTTGCGCACTGCGGAGCGGGCGCGGGTGACTCCAGAGCGGCTCTGCCAGTCCGCGGGGCTGGCGGGGAGCAGGTTCGTGTACCGCGGGCTCTGTGCATGCAGAGGCGGGAAGAGCCGCCAGCCCGGCAGCCGGCCCCGCGGGAAGGCGCAGCCCGGGCTTCCGAACCCTGTGAACGCGCAGGTTCCTGATTTTCCAAATGGGCAGGAATCGTCCTGCCCGCCCGGGGTGGGAGGCCACATGGGGGCACTGCGCCCGGGCGCGGCCCCAGGTGCTTTCCAAATGCCCACTGCCGCTCTCATCCGTACCAGCGATGATCAAGAAGGGGCTTGGTCGCCGGGGGAGGTGCCCCGGCCCGAATCGACTCCGGAGACAACGCCGGGCGACACCACCCGCGCAGGTCCCTGAGGGCCGCTTGTGTCTGTGTGCAGGGCGTGCTGTCTGTGGAAACGCGAGGGCACACTAGCACTTTCCTGTATGTATTATTATACTTCAGTTTTTAGGAAGTGCATTAGAAGGGCCTGCACCAGCCAAATTCGGGGATTAAAGCTTTTAAGCGGGAAGCGCGCGCCCCGTGCTGTCCCTTTAAAGCGTTGGGCCGGCCCGAGGCATTCTGGCCGCTGTCGCTGCCCGTAGCGCTCCTCCGAGAGGACGGCTTTGTGCGCTCGCCCCGCCCTCTGGACACCGCCCCCTCCCCTCGCGCACGCGCACTGAGCCCCCGTCGCCTGGCGCCCGCCCGAGCTGCAGCCTCGTCGAGCCAAGTCCGCGCTCCCGCCCAGGCGGCGGCCGACGCGACGCCCCGAGCGCCCGGCCCCGCCGCCGCGGCCCGGCAGGTAAGCGGGCAGCCGCCCGGCCCGGGGAACACGAGGCGGGCAGCGGGGCGGCGCCAGGAGCTCCCAAACCGCACCCGGCCGCCGCACGTGTTCCCCGCCGGGCCTCGGGCCAGGCCCAGCCCCGGGCGCTGCTCCCGCTGCAGCGGCCCCGCCCGGGACCCCCGTCCCGACCCCTCGGTGGACGGCCGCGCGCAGGCCCCTCCACCCGGTCCGCCCCCACTCGCACCCTCACCTCCGCCTCCCCGGCGGGCCGCTGACAAGGCCAAAGCGCCGGCACTGGGGCCTCTTTCCCGCAGGCGACGTCCCCGGCCTCACATCGCCCCTCTCCTTCCACTGCCCCATTCAGGGAAGGACCCCAGACCCACCAAGCCACTCAGTCTCTGGACGTGGTGCGTTCCCCTCCTCGTAGAAACGCCCCCAGCCCGCTCCCGCCGCTCACCCCAACCCGAGGCAGCCAGGCTGCAGCTCGCTAGGTGGGGTCCTGGGTTGCAGGTCCTCGGTGCTGAACGGTGGGCCCACCGTGCCTCCTCGCGCGGGGCCGCAGACCTGTCGTGGCCGGTCTGCGAGAGCCATTTTGAGCCAGACCAAACTGAGGTCGGCTTGTTACATCGCTAATGACACTCCTTGCTGTCTCGCTTGCAAGTTTCCACTCACCCAGGTCCGTTTACCCATCTCCTCAAATGCTAGTTTAATCTGTGACTTGGGCAGGTGCTGTGCTAGCCGGTGGGGAAGACAGGTAAGCGAAGGACCCAGGCGGGAGTCTGTCCAGGATCTGAGATAGGGAGAGCCAGGTTCCCACCTCCATTGGGCCGGCCACTTGGCTGGTGTTTAAGATGCAGATTAATTCCTATCTTTGCACACAGTATGCTCTTCTGAACTGCATGCCACAGGCAGATTCCTGGGCTCCACCTCAGAGACTGAGGGACTCAGAATCGGCCTGTGGCATGCAGTCCGGGAGGGCATAGGTGAGGTTTGGTTGCTGGGCTTCAGGTGGTCAGGCTTACCTGGATGAAAAGCAGTGGCTGCTAGGAGGAGCCAGGCAGCACCTGGTTTAGGGGCCAACTCCTCATCACCGTGCCTGTAACCTTGGCCCCCGCTTTCCTCAAGATCAAGTCTCCAGCATTCCTGTTCCCTCAAAATGATTGTTCCACAGAGACACCTGGGTGTTCATGAAAATGCCAAGCCTTGGCCCGGCGCGGTGGTTCACGCCTGTAATCCTAGCACTTTGGGAGGCCGAGGCGGGCGGATTGCCTGAGCTCAGGAGTTCGAGACTAGCCTGGGCAACATGGCGAAACTCCGTCTCTACTAAAAATACAAAAAATTAGCCGGGCGTAGTGGTACGCGCCTGTAATCCCGGCTAAACTGGAGGCTGAGGCACAAGAATTACTTGAACCCGGAAGGTGGAGGTTGTAGTGAGCCCAGATCGTGCACCTGGACTCTTTGGACTGTGTCTCGAAAAAAAAAAAAACAAAAAAAACCGTCAAGCCTAGACTCAACCGATGTAGAAACTTGGTGGGTGTGTTGGGTCAAGAAATTGCATTCCCCCCACCCCCCGACGGAGTTTTGCTCTTTGGCCCAGGCTGGAGTGCAGTGGCGCAATCTTGGTTCACTGCTACCTCTGCCTTCCGGTTTCAAGTGATTCTTCTGCCTCAGCCTCCCGAGTAGCTGAGATTACAGGGACCGGCCACCACACCCGGCTAATTTTTGTATTTTTAGTAGGGACGGGGTTTCTCCATGTTGGTCAGGCTGGTCTTGAACTTCCTGACCTCGTGATCCGCCCGCCTCAGCCTCCCAAAGTGCTGAGATTACAGGCATCAGCCACCGTGCCCAGCCATCATATTCTTAAAAATCAAGTTAAGGTTGTTTTGTTTGTTTCTTTTACATGTTCATGTTTTTTGAGCCCAAAGGGTGGGGCAGGTTGGGCTTGAGCTAGGAGGGGCTGGGCACCTTTTTTGTAAGACCGCCTATGTGTTGTTCCTCCCCTGAGGATGTTTCCAGGCATCTAGACTCACCTAAGTGAGTTGATGCTGACAAGAGCTGCTCGGCCTTCTGAGCTGCCTGTTTCACCTTCTGTTCCTCTGGTGTTTCACTTGGGTAGGGCATGGCCACACTTCACTCAGCTCTTGCCCTGGCCTGGCTGTCTCACGCTAGGACCTTTGCTGTGGACTTTGCAGCTTTTTGCTTGGATTTCCTTAGTTCCTTTCTCTCCCTGTATTTGTCCAGCCTGCCAAGGAAAAGGCAGCAGTTGGGTTAAATTGGCATGGCCAGGTTGCACTAATGACAAGCACCATGTAGCTGGCATTTACCGAGGACCGGTTTTGTACTGGCACTTTGTCCCCTGGGCAGTGCTACAGGGCCTGCCCCTCCCCTCCCCCACTCTTGTACGGTACTCGGCCCTAGATGCAGCGTGATCCATCTTTGCGCAGGGAATCTTTGCTGCAGGTGAAATGGAGCCGTGGCCACACCTGTTCTCTGCAAAGTGGGTGTTGTAATTTCTCTGCTTTCCTCTTGGATGAAGACTTTGAGACATGCTTTTTGATGCCTTCCATTTTGCGTTAGTGTTACAAGCAGCCTGTGCAAGATTTCAGTTCCAAGCTAGAATTTACAGTGTGTAAACTCATTAGATTGATGGTAGTGCTAGCTTCCAGGATTCCGATGGCCATTGGTATTTGCAAGTATGTCTCAGTGGCTTTCCCTTTTAATAATGCTGTCCCTCCTTTCCGAGTAACCTGTTGTGCTTTTATGAGATGTTTTCAAGTAATGAATCTATTCCCATGGTAGAGGAAACTAGCTGCTTACTGTACAGATTTGGGGTAATTTTCCTTGTCAAGGTGAAACCGATTGAACTGCAGTCTTTTTCGTTCCCCTGCAGTGTGAGTCTTCCTCTTAGAATATCGTTGGTGTACTTGAGGCTGCTTTTCCAGAAGGCAGGATGTGGAAATTCCAGCAGGCAGAGCTGGCTCTGGCTTGCTCTCATCTCTGTGTTTTGTAGCTCCTCACTGAGCGCGCGAACCCTGTGAGCTGTTAGCATTCTGGAAGGCAGCCTCACGCCTGCAGCCTGTGCATGGAGGCACTGGAGCCCACCCATGAGGCGTAGACCACTGGGTGCCTGCGCTTGTGTTTTCAAACATGGCTGTGAACGTGATCGCGTCACTTGGGGTGCATTTTAGGATTTGGATATACTCCCAAACTTCTACACCCTGAAGCTCAGTCTTCTGTCATTTGGCGTGTTAGCTTTCTGTCAGGAAACCTTTTGCTGTTCTTTTTTTAATGTGTCCAGGGCTCTTTGAAGAAAACTGCATTTTGTTTGCACAAACTGCTGCATTCCTACAGACTTCTGGATAACAAAATAAGAAGCGCCCTTGAGGGTGGGGTCTTTCATTATGATGACAAAATGGGAGAGCGTGGGGGTATCACTGGAGCAGCTGGAAAGTATTAGCAGGGACTTAGGGGAATTAATAGGGTCCTCAATTTGGAATGGTTTGTTTGCTACAGGGCCCAATATGGTAGTCAAATGTTTTTCTTTTCATCCTTTTTCCTGGAAATCAATTTTTAAAAATATGGCTTGTTTCTTGGCTCCCTGTTCTGCATCTCGCTCAACAGACTACCTCTGTCACCGGGTCCCTCCATCCGCGTCTCCTGTGCGGCCAGTGTCAGAGCCATGGCGACGGAGGAGAAGAAGCCCGAGACTGAGGCTGCCAGAGCACAGCCGACCCCTTCGTCATCCGCCACTCAGAGCAAGGTGCGTGCCCAGGGGCCCCTTGGGTGCCTTCCGGGGGCAATACGCTTACAGATTCTCGGAAACATTTCAAGCTCATAAGCCTAGTCTTCCCTACTCAGTTAAATTTCACTGCTAATTTTTATTTACTGACCACATATCTAGCAAATGCTTGTTGCCTGCTGTGTCAGGGATCCCAAATCTGTCACCTGGAGGAGGGAGGCTGTTATCAAAAATACAGATTCTTGGTCCTGATTGTAAGAGTCTCTGTAGGACCCAGAAAACATCTCTTCATAGTTGCCCCCACCCCGGCTACAATCTGACGCCCTTTAGCAAAGGGAGCAGGGCCTCAGGTGTGTTGGGGTGGGGTGGGGGGCGCTGGACCAAGGCTGGAGCTGGTGGGGGCCTCCTGTACTGTAGCAGGATCAGAGGTGGGATTAAGGTGGGGTGATGAGCTGGTGGTGGCCTCCTGTGCTGTAGCAGGATCAGAGGTGGGATTGAGGTGGGGGGATGAGCTGGTGGGGGCCTCCTGTGCTGTAGCAGGATCAGAGGTGGGATTGAGGTGGGGGGATGAGGTGGATTGAGGGGGCCTCAGATGTTTCTGGCTCGGCTGGTGCTGTTGAGACTGAATTTGGAGACTACAGAAGAGGAGGTCTTATGGGGAAGTAGTGGGCTCAGATTCAGATGTGTTCCACTTGAAAGGTACTGTCCATATAGAGATTGGTGGAAGGCACTGGGCATGTGGATTTGGAGCTCTAAAGATCTGAGCTGAAATTAAACGGTGGGAGTCAAAATCCAAACTGGTCACGGGTGGAACGCACAGTGGTGGTGACTTTTTGCTAACTGGTCTCTCCCGCAGCCTACGCCCGTGAAGCCAAACTATGCTCTAAAGTTCACCCTTGCTGGCCACACTAAAGCAGTGTCCTCCGTGAAATTCAGCCCGAATGGAGAGTGGCTGGCAAGTTCATGTACGTAGCACTGAGGCCCTTAGCTGCTGGGAGAGGCGGTCTGAGCTGCAGACAAAAAACCGGCGAGGGGATGGCTTGCTTCCTCACCTACCGTTGGGGGGCCGTAGCAGGCAGGCGTGTCTCCTCCTGGAACTGTGACCTCAGTGCTGGTTGAAATTGCCCATGGGGGCCCGGTGTGGTGGCTCACGCCTGTAATCTCAGCACTTTGGGAGGTGGAGGCAGGTGGATCACGAGGTCAGGAGTTCAAGACCAGCCTGGCCAATATGGTGAAACCCCGTCTCTACTAAAAATACAAAAAAAAAAAAATTAGCCTGGCGTGGTGGCACATGCCTGTAGTCCCAGCTACTCGGGAGGCTGAGGCAGGAGAATCGCTTGAACCTGGGAGGTGGAGGTTGCAGTGAGCCGAGATCATGCCACTGCACTCCAGCCTGGGCAACAGAGCGAGACTCCGTCTCAAAAAAAGAAAAACAAAAGAAGAAAGAAAAGAAATTGCCTGTGGGCCCTGGGAGGGAGGGGAAGGGGACTGGTCCTCTCAGGCACGTGGTCATGCTGAATGGGTTCTGAGCCATGTGGTTCGTGCTCATCACCTGGGGCTCATGTGGGAAAAGCTCAGACTTTGGACTCTGGATGACTGGACAACTGTGTCCTGCTCTTAGCCTCAGATCCTTTTGTTTTCTTTCAGCTGCTGATAAACTCATTAAAATTTGGGGCGCGTATGATGGGAAATTTGAGAAAACCATATCTGGTCACAAGCTGGTAGGTTTCAGCCCTGTGCGGTGAAGTTGAGTGTTGAACAGGGTGGCTCTAGTGATCAAGGGATCAGGGCTGCTTCGAGAGCTGTGGGTTCAGGTTTAAGTTTTCCCTGTTGTTTCCTTATAGTTATTTGCATCTTGAACTTTTAACGCAAATATGTTTGACTTCCATGGAGGAATGTCTGTGAGGCTGGCAGAGCTGCAGAAAGCCTGCTGTTTTCCTCCTGGGCCGTGTGTCTTTTGTAAGGTTAACGCTAGTGGGACGATTTCCTGAGGGCAGTGGCAATGTTTGGGATTTTGACCTTTTGCCGACTGGTCCTATTTTGTCTTGTCAAGTTACTGACCCTGTTTTTTCTCCCCAAGGGAATATCCGATGTAGCCTGGTCGTCAGATTCTAACCTTCTTGTTTCCGCCTCAGATGACAAAACCTTGAAGATATGGGACGTGAGCTCGGTAAGTGACACTCAGCGCTTCTCTCCAGGGGAGACGGGCTGCAGGGCATGGGGTAGGTGGCAGGAACTGAGTTGACCGCTCAGTAAGCAAGACTCAGTGCTCCTCTCCAGGGAAGACTGGCTGCAGGGGCATGGGGTGGGGACGGGTGGGGGAGGCCGAGTCGACTCCGGGGAATAGCCAGTCACTGGTGGGGCATCAGGCATGCTCTGAGCTGTGAGGCATTGATGAGTGTGACCCGATGCTTATGTTTGGGGGAAATAAGCACTGGAATAATACTAATAATACTCTGTTTTAGGGAAAGTGTCTGAAAACCCTGAAGGGACACAGTAATTATGTCTTTTGCTGTAACTTCAATCCCCAGTCCAACCTTATTGTCTCAGGATCCGTAAGTGTGGCTGGGGTGTCTTCCCTAGGGGAGGTGGTGTCGGATGTGGGAAGGCTGTTGAATTTGCTTATAGCCACCATGGAGAAGGCAGGTGGGCCCCGAGTCCTTTCCGTACTGTTTGTGGGGAGGATGGGCTGATGGCAGGTCTTAGGTTCTGGGGAGGTTTGTCCCCTCTCCTTCCTGTAAAATCACTGTCATCTCTTTTGTGTTCAGTTTGACGAAAGTGTGAGGATATGGGATGTGAAAACAGGGAAGTGCCTCAAGACTTTGCCAGCTCACTCGGATCCAGTCTCCGCTGTAAGTCCCTCTGACACAGATGGGGTGGTGTCTGGTACTGCGTCCCTCTGACATCGGATGTGGCCAGCTGTCTCCCTGAGGGGCGTAAGCCTGGACATGGCCTGGGCCTAGCTGATTCCTGCTGTCATGCCACAGTCTAGAGCAATCAGGTTGGAGGCTTGGGAGATGAGTCCTGTGTGCAGTGGAGGGATGGCGAGGAGGTGGTGAGGTGTCAGTGGGGTGCCCTGTGATGAGCACCAAGGGACTCTTTGTGCAGACTTGGGGGCAGTGGCCACAGGCGTTCAGGAGGTAGTGTACCCTGAACTGATGCACGGGACAGGAAGGGCAGCCAGGCTGGGAAGGGCACTGGGAGTGGTGGGAGCATAGGTGAAGTGTGAGTTTTGAGTGGAGTTAGCTTTGATGGACGGGGTGGGTGGGGATGACCCAGTCCTGGTGGGAACCATTGGAAACTGGAGTTCTCTGGAGAATGGGCTTTGCACAGGAACACATCCTGCCATTTTGCTGTTGCCATGCCATTGTGCAAACCAAATGACCGAGAGGCCAGGCATGGTGGCTCATGCCTGTAATCCCAGCACTTTGGGAGGCCGAGGCGGGTGGATCACTTGAGGTCAGAAGTTTGAGACCAGCCTGGCCAACGTGGTGAAACCCCATCTCTACTAAAAATAAAAAAATCAGCTGGACGTAGTGGCACGCGCCTGTAATCCCAGCTCCTGGGGAGGCTGAGGCCGGAGAATCGCTTGAACCTGGGAGGTGGAGGTTGCAGTGAGCCGAGATGGCACCACTGCCTAGGTGACAAGAGTGAAACTGTCTTTTTTGTTTGTTTGTTTGTTTGTTTGTTTGTTTTGAGACGGAGTCTTGCTCTGTTGCCCAGGTTGGAGTGCAGTGGCGCAATCTTGGCTCACTGCAAGCTCCGCCTCCTGGGTTCACGCCATTCTTCTGCCTCAGCCTCTCCGAGTAGCTAGGACTACAGGTGCCCGCCACCATGCCCGGCTAATTTTTTGTATTTTTAGTAGAGATGGGGTTTCACCGTGGTCTCGATCTCCTGACCTCGTGATCCGCCTGCCTCAGCCATCCAAAGTGCTGGGATTACAAGCGTGAGTCACTGCGCCCGGCCGAAACTCTGTCTTAAAAAAACAAAAAACAAAAACAAAAACCAAGAACAAATGGCCGAGAGTTAAACTATGCAGTATCATAAACCGCTCCATTTCACAAAGTGGCCAGAAGGTTCTTTTGTTAACAAAGTGTCTGAGGTAGTTTCTCAGCCAAGCCTGCCCTTCGTTGAGAAGTGGAAGGAAGGGTGGATGCAGTGTTTGTCCCATGCTGCCCGCCCGTGTGCCTTTCACTTTGTGTCATCTTGGCGGTGGATGGGTTTAAGCATTTTTACCCTTGCAAGGCTTTGCCTGAGTGAGATGGCAGGCGAAGCCCTGATGCTGACCGGATGGATAGTGTGTCAGGCCGGGGCAGGGCTGTGGGGTCTGAGTCCTGCACATAGCTGGGCCACAAGGCCCTCGCGGGCCCAGTGTCACTGCTGCGGGGAGGCCGTCTGCTGTGGGGATGGCACCACGTGGTCCTGTGCTTGTGGCTGTGTGCTCGCGGGCCCAGCCCCTTGGTGCCAGCCGCTGCCCTTCAGGACACCTTGGGTCACAGTCAGCAGAGCTGACCTTCAGACTGCGGCTGACAAATGAACACTTGTGAAGTAACCTGAGAAAGGGGTTCGCTGGTGGCCTTTGAGTTGGAAGAAAGAATTCTGTGAGCATCCTAGAGGCCAAAGATAGTGCAGATGGGACTCGCAGGTGATAAGTAGGATTTTAAAAGTCCTTTTTTCCTACAAAAGTAACGTTTGCTCATAAAAAAACAAAAAAACAGGTTGGGTGCCATGGCTCCCACCTGTAATTCCAGCACTTTGGGTGGCTGAGGCAGGAGGATCCCATGAGACCAGGAGTTTGAGACTAGCCTGGACAACATAGTGAGACCCCGTCTGTATACAAAAAGCAAAAAATTAGCCAGGTGTAGTGGTGCACACGTGTGTTCCCAGCTGCTTGGGAGGACAGGGTGGGAGGATTGCTTGGGCCCAGGAGTTTAAGGCCGCAGTGAACAAGATGGTACCACTGCACTCCAGCCTGGGTGATAGAGTGAGACCCCATGTCTTAAAAAAACTGCAAAGGTGAGCAAATGTAGGAAGTAGAAAATGAGTTCCCTGAGCCACCCCTGGGGTCAGCTGCCAGGAGGTGGAGTCGGTCCCTCTGTGTTCTTCTACTTTGCTTTTTTAGGTGCATATTTTCCAGGGTAGTTCACTCCTGTCCTTTAAATAACTGGTACCGCACCACAGCTGCTGCTCCATAGCTGTCTCCACTCCACAGCTGCTGCTCCGTAGCCGTCTCCACTGCAGAGAGGTTTGTGGGGCTTTGTTTTTTGTTTTTTTTTGAGGCGGAGTCTTACTCTGTTGCCCAGGCTGGAGTGCAGTGGTGCGATCTTGGCTCACTGCAGCCTCTGCCTCCTGGGTTCAAGAGATTCTCCTGCCTCAGCCTCCCGAGTAGCTGGGATTACAGGCACCCACTACCACGACTGGCTAATTTTTGTATTTTTAGTAGAGACAGTGTTTCACCATGTTGGCCAGGCTGGTCTCGATCTCCTGACCTCAAGTGATCAGCCTGCCTGGTCCTCTCAAAGTGCTGGGATTACAGGCGTGAGCCACTACGCCCGTCCTGGGGCACCTTTGATGTCTGTGCACATCTATGCCCTTAGACTGCTGGTGTGGGCCTGCTGTGTGAGCAAGGACTCTGCCAGTCACCGCTCAGTGAGTGCTTATGTGTAATTCTCACTTTAACAAAAAGGAGTACAGTGAGCATCCTGTTTGCGTCTGTGGCAGTTTGTGTAGGATGGCTTTGGAGGGGAAATGCAGTAGTCAGGATATGTGTTTAGCTTTTTGACAGGTACATTTTGGAGCTTTAGAGACTTTGAGGCATGTAGCCCCCTGCTAACTGCCCCCCATCCCTGTCCCCTCTCTGTCCAGGGTTTGCCCTCTCTGGCCAGGGCTCCTCGGCTGAGGGCCGCTGCCGACCCCCGTCATCCACAGCACTTGCGCCCTCCTTGCGCCCGGGACCTGTGTTTTTCCTGCCCTGGAGCTTCTGCTACTGCTTGTCTGCCCACTTGGAGTGCTCCTTGGCTAGGGGCCTTGCCATCCCCTGCTGGGTTCTGGCTGATTGCCTTCTTTCTTTCTTTTTTTTTTTTTTAAATTATTTATTTATTTATTTAGAGACGGAGTTTTGCTCTGTCGCCCAGGCTGGAGTGCAGTGGCATGATCTTGGCTCACTGCAAGCTCCGCCTCCCAGGTTCATGCCATTTTCCTGCCTCAGCCTCCCGAGTAGCTGGGACTACAGACGCCTGCCACCACGCCCGGTTAATTTTTTTTGTATTTTTAGTAGAGACAGGGTTTCACCGTGTTAGCCGGGATGGTCTCGATCTCTTAACCTCAGGATCCACCCGCCTCGGCCTCCCAAAGTGCTGGGTGTTTTTTTTTTTTTTGAGACAGGGTCTCACTGTTGCCCAGGTTGGAGTACAGTGGTGCGATCTTAGCTCACTGCAACCTCCGCCTCCTGGGTTAAAGTGATTCTCCTGCCTCAGCCCCCCTGCATAGCCGGGACTACAGGTTCATGCCACCACACCTGGTTAAGTTTTGTATTTTTTTGTAGAGACAAGATTTCACCATGTTGGCCAGGCTGGTCTCGAATTCCTGGCCTCAAGTGATCTGCCCCCCTCGATTTCCTAAAGTGCTGGGTTTACAGGTGTAAGCCACCGCGCCCGGCCTCCCTTACCTACTTCTTCACACTTCACTTTTCTGGCGGCCTTCTGCTGGAGTGCAGGGGATGGGCTGTATTGCCCCTTGCACCTGAATGTGGGTGGAATGGCAGAGCTGGGCCATGTTTACCAGTGGGTGGTATTTGGATGTGGTTAAGAAGCTGAACAAAGCAAAGCATGGAGTTGGCCTTGTGAGTTTTGGGGACTTGTTTTGTCTTGTTACTGTTACATCCGTCGTAATCGTCTCAATAAGAAACTGTTTTGCACATTTAAAGGTAGGGATGAATGTGGTTAGATGGATCACTGTGAGTTAGAAAAGTACTTTGAGAGTCTGCCGGCCAGATGGTTACAGTTAAGCAGCTGGCACGGTGAGAGCACCCTGTCAGAGCAGAAACAGGTACTCACCCCTCTGTGTCTGCTGGAGAACATAGGGCCGTAGCACTCAGCATGCCCAGCATAGAGGCTGCCAGCCACATGATGGCCCAGAGCTCAGGGCTGTGTGAGGTACCTGTAGATTTCAGAGACCTGGCACAAAAAAAGAAAGTGTCTTGTAATAACTTTTTGTGTTGATTGTGTTGAAACAATATTTTAGATACATTGGGTTACACATAATCAAAGTAATTTCACTTGTCTTTTAAGCTTTTCTAATGTAGCTTCTAGAACAATTAAAATTACACGTGTGGCTGGCAGGCTCTTGTAGAGTCTAGCCTAGTGCTTCTCCGGGCGTGCAGCAGCAGGCAGCATGCCCCGTGAACCTGTTCGCAATTTATGTTCTTGGACTCCCCCACCCGGACTGGTCAAATCAGAAGCCTTGGGGATGGGGCCTAGCAGTCTCTGCCGTAGTAGCTCACGAGTGCCTTTGATGTGTGTGGATTTGCCTCTGGGGACACATGGCAATGTCTGGAGACATTTTTGGTTATCACAGCTATAGGCATCTAGTGAGCAAAGGAAAAGGTTGCCACTGCACAGGGGCAGCACCACCCTGTCCCCCCCGGAAGAGTCTGGTCTAAGATGTCAGTGGTGCCAAGGCTGGGATACTCCAGTCTAGACAGTAGAAGCAGACAACCTCAGTCCCATCCCCGAATCATTAAACCACGGCTTCCTTGTGTGGCTTGATTTCACCCAGGAAATGTACCAGCATCCATAGCCTGAGACAAGACAATTTCCAAAGGTGCTGTTTGCTTGTGAGAAGGCTTATCCTTGGCTGGGTGCAGTGGCTCATGCCTGTACTCCCAGCACTTTGGAAGACCAAGGTGGGAGGATCGTGTGAGCTCAGGAGTTCAAGACCAGCCTGGGCAAGATAGGGAGACCCTGTTTCTCTTATTAAGAAAAAAAAAAAAGGGTGGGTGCGGTGCCTCACGCCTGTAATCTCGCAGTTTGGGAAGCCGAGGCAGATGGATCACTTGAGGTCAGGAGTTCAAGACCAGGCTGGCCAACATGGCGAAACCCTGTCTCTACTAAAAAAAAAAAAAAAAAAAAGTATAAAAAAGTTAGCTGGACGTGGTGGTGCGCGCCTGTAATCCCAGCTACTCGGGAGGCTGAGGCACGAGAATTGCTTAAACCCGGGAATCAGAGGTTGCAGTGAGCTGAGATTGCACCCCAGCCTGGGTGACAGAGCAAGACTCTTTCTGAAAACAAAAAAAAAATAACTCAGTCTCTTTTGTTTTTGAGATCAGGTAAGAAGCAGTCGTGTCCATGACTTGAAAGTAAGTTTTTGTCTCTTCTCCCTCTCCTTAATTCTTAGGTTCATTTTAATCGTGATGGATCCTTGATAGTTTCAAGTAGCTATGATGGTCTTTGGTAAGTGAAAACATTTTACTTCATTAAGCAATGAGTACTTAACTAAGGGCCAGCTCTTGCACCATTCCTGCATCTGGGGGTACAGCAGTGACAAAAGACCCAATTCCTTAATTTCCGAAGCTTCTCTTCTGGCCACGCTGCAGATGTGTTAGCAGATACGCAGTGCAGTTTTGAGGTTGGCAGCACAGTGGTGGGGCGGCATGCCTGGGAAGATGTCCTTGTTAGGATGGGTCAGGGAGGGCCTCCTCCATCAGAGTTCAGCTCCGTGTAGACGCTGACATGTGCTGTTCACACGCTCGTGGAAAATGGGTGTTTGGACCCCTTGAGGTGAAAGCTGCGCTGTTCTGGGAGGATGCTGAGTGATGCTGTCTTGCCTAGTGAGGACACATCACCATCCCGGGCAGGTGAACCCGAGCAGATGGCAGCATAGAGAAGGGCAGGAGGGCCGGGTGCGGTGGCTCACGCCTGTAATCCCAGCACTTTGGGAGGCCGAGGTGGGCGGATCACGAGGTCAGGAGATCGAGACCATCCTGGCTAACACGGTGAAACCCCGTCTCTAGTAAAAATACAAAAAATTAGCCGGGCGTGGTGGCAGGCACCTGTTGTCCCAGCTACTCGGGAGGCTGAGGCAGGAGAATGGCGGGAACCCGGGAGGCGGAGCTTGCAGTGAGCCGAGATCGCGCCACTGCACTCCAGCCTGGGCGACAGAGCAAAAAAAAAAAAAAAAAAGAAGGGCAGAGAAGGTGACAGGAAGCCCACCTAGTTTCAACTTGGTAATCTGTGTCCAGCACTCCTCAGGAGAAACAAGGGAAGTGGAGAAGTAGAGGTTAACTCAGCGAAATGTCTGATGGGAGCGAGTTGGGGGAGTGGAGTGTTTGGGTTGTGTTTTGGGTGTGGGGCGGACACATCATAAGCTGTTCAGATTGATCACTAGAGAGGAGGGGGACGGTGGCAGCCACTGGCGGAATTGAAGATCTTACTAGGACTTCCTGCAGGGAACCCTCAGGTGGACACACACACTCGAAATCTGTTTCCCAGCGTGACTCCCCGGTGACTGTTGGCGTGGGGATTCCAGGGGGTCACAGTCTGTAGTCGCCATGCATGACCCCCCATCAGTCTTGAGAAGACAGGTCTGGTGGGAGAGGGTCATAGTCGAGTTGCACCCAACCACTGGCCTCCCATGGGCTTTACAGCACATGCTTCTGGGCCATCGTCTCGTGAGGTTCAAGCTGCAGTTGCAGCACTGTGATGGCGTTTGGGGCTGAGGTCACTGGGATGTGCTGTGGCAAAAATGAGGTCATCTGGAGCCCCACATTGGCCAGTAGTCTCCACGGTTAAAGCCATCGTTTACACTTGACCATTTACCAGCTTATTATAAAGGATACAATTCAGGAACAGCCAGAGGGAAGGGGTGCACAGGGTGAGCTATGGGGGAGTGTGGAGCTGTCAGGGCCTCTCTGGTGCCACCCTCCCGGCCCCTCTGTGTGTGTGTCACCAACAGGGAAGTGAGCACGGGACAGTCTCAGAATTATTCATGGACCTGGCTCTAAGAACTTTCTAAAGAAATCGGAAAAAGTATACCAAGGAAATTAGGAGGGAAATGGGAAACAAATGAAAATACAGATGATATAAGACGTGTTCTTTCATGAGGCTAGTAATGAAAACCTTTTAAGTCTCATAATGGAAAAAGCAAAATAAGCCAGATGAGAACTAGGAGGTGGGTGGAAGCACTGCAGGGGGAGGAAGCGGGAGTCAGAAGGCTCCGTCCACGCTGAGCAGTGCCACTGCTCTGCCAGCAGCGAGCTCGGCCACAGCTCCTAAAGGGGCCCCAGGCATGGTGCCTTAAGGACCAGTCACCGCTGAAGAGGCTGGAAAAGGGGATTGAAGGCCTAAAAAGAACATAATTCCCTGTGACTTTATATCTGAATCCAGTTAAATAGTGAACTTCGAAGCTTATCCAAACGATTCCAGACCACAGATGGGAGGGAGCTCCCTGGTTCATTTTTTTGGATTTAGCATGACCTTGCTACCTAAGTCTTGATTGCTGGTCCCAGAGGAAGACCACAGAGGGCAACTCACTGGTGAACGTTGATGCCAGGATTCCAGAGGAAGTAGCAGCCTCCTGAGCCTACCGTGCACAGAAAGGAATTCCCACAGCCAAGTAATTCATTCATTATTGAATAATGAAAGGATTATAATGTAAACATCAGGAAACCTATTATCTAATTCTACCAACAGATTCAAGGTGTTAAATGTCCCTGTTATTAATTCGTAGAGGTCAAAAAGGCGCCTGATTGATAATTTCCAGCAGCCAACCCTTCAGCAAGATAGAGCAGTTTTTTTTTTTTTTTTTTTGAGACGGAGTCTCGCTCTGTCGCCCAGGCTGGAGTGCAGTGGCGCAATCTCGGCTCACTGCAAGCTCCGCCTCCCGGGTTCACGCCATTCTCCTGCCTCAGCCTTTCCGAGTAGCTGGGACTACAGGCGCCCACCACCACGCCCGGCTAATTTTTTGGTATTTTTAGTAGAGACGGGGTTTCACCGTGGTCTCGATCTCCTGACCCCGTGATCCGCCCGCCTCAGCCTTCCAAAGTGCTGGGATTACAAGCGTGAGCCACCGCGGCCGGCCTAAGATAGAGCAGTATTGTTGACCACTTACTGGTAACTAATAATTTTCACATGGTGACACGCTAAAACTATCTCTGAAAATCAGAAGTGGGACAGGTGTGCCTGGTTCCCATGTTACTCAGCATTGTTGGGAGTTTCTAGTTAGTGTAAGAAAATGAAAAAATAGTCCTATGATAATTGAATAGAGATACACATTTTTGTAGATATGTTTGCATGTTTTAAAATATTTAAAAGCCACCAACACTGCTTTTTAAATACCCATTTAACCCTGTGACATGGGTACTGTCAGCCTTGCTTTTCAGGCAGGGACACTTACGACGGTCTCTCAGTTGGTCAGTGCAGGACCCAGACCCCGTGTTAGCTCTGGAGTCTGGACCTGGAACCCCCAGCCCTGCTGGCTACGTGGTGTGATCTTGCGTTTAGTGCCATCAGTGCTTGAAAATTGACTGTTTTTCCGTATACTAGGAATTGCCAGTTAGAAGATGGGGAAAATGTTTCCATTTTAACAGTGACAAAAATGCTAAGATGTTTAGGAATGCGGCTAGCGAGAAAGAGCAGGACCCATGCAGGAAATGAGAAACGGAACTGAAAGGACACACTGGGGTTAGGTCTTGAGGGTTAGGAGATGAGGCGGCTCCGGAGAGGCCCTCCTGCAGTGATTGCGGAGCTAGAGGACATGAATTTGAGATCCATGGGGCAGCAGGATGGAGCTGTTGCTGAGAGAATTGAGAAGATGCAGAGTTGGGAGGAGAGTTGCTGCTTCTGGGTTTGAAAACCCTGGGTGAAGTGTCTGAGGTCCAGTGTGGTCTCATCCCTGGATTATTGAAGTATGGGCAGAACAGGAGGTGGGTGTGCAGAGCAGAGAGCTCCGGGGCCCTCCCAGAGGCGGCTTCTGCATGGGTGAGAGATGGGAGGGACCGTGCATGGCGGCCAGGGGGTCTCGTTCCTGGGGAATGGTTTGTCCACGTCTGCCCCGAGCCTGTGCCCCGCTGCTGGCATCTGTGCAGTAGAATTGTGGGTGCTAACACAGTGGGCTCTGCTTCCAGAATGCGTCTGTATTGGCAGAAATCACAGAAACCCCGAAATTGGAACAATGTAAATGCCTGGCTCGTCCCTTCTGGGAATAGTCCAGGAGACTGCTTACGATACTCTTACATTTTTGTTTTGAAAGAAGCCCTCTCATTGCTTGCATGTGTTTGCATGAGCGTGGGCAGAGCCTGCGAGCAGCACTGGGCTGCCACTCCCCCTCTCCTTGGCCAGGGAGAGTGGAGAGAGCAACAGGCTTCCCCCTCTGTGTTAGGGGTAAACCGTGGCTTGTGTAGGAGAGATCCAGAGGTACCCCACACATGGTTGGCACGTGTGTAGTGTGTGTGGACTGTTGATGTTTGTATGGACAGTGTTTAGTCTTTGTCTCTAGAATAGAAGAGAATGACTGTTAAACAGGTGAAGCGTAACTTTTAAAAAAAGATAGGGAAAAGCGTGCTAGTCCTAAAACTTAGATCTGACTCCCAGCAGGCCGCGTCAGATCGTAACTTGTCTGCTTACACTTTTTTGTTCTCTTTGCTTCGAAGTCGCATCTGGGACACCGCCTCGGGCCAGTGCCTGAAGACGCTCATCGGTGAGTGTGGCTCTGTGTGGAGGCTGGGTCTGTGGGGAGGCCTCCCCTGCTGGGTCCCTGCCCCTGTTCTTCACCAGCTCTTCTTCCCTCCTCTGCCCTGGGTCTGCCCCTGAAGGAGGAACCTTCCTCCTTGTCTGACCGTTCCGCTAGCTCCCTCTGACCGCCTGCTGGCCCTGTTGCTCCTTCTGGTGAAGTTTTCCTGCCGTGGCCTTTCTTTTGGGCCAGTCTGGGGCTCCTCCACCTGTGCTGTCGGGCCTCACTCCGGCTGCTCACTAGCGTCTTCTGGGCTCCCCCATCGCCTCCTGGCTTCGGGCCCCTGCTGTTGTGCCAGCCTCTTGGATCATTCCTTGAGTGACAGGCTGAGCACCTGCCCATCTGCTGGGGGTGCTGCAGAGGTGGATGGAGGTGCCCTGGGGGCACGGAGGACAGGCCTGAGGTCTCCATGCCTCGGTGGGAGGAGAGGAAGGAGGGACATGGTGTGGCCTGGATGGGAAGGCCAGGTGCTGGGCAGGGTGTGGCCTGAGGGTCTGTGACGGCTCAGGGTTCCCAGCTGCCCCTTGCAGAGCCTGCAGAAAGGAGTGGAAGGGTTTCATCCGGGGAGTGTTTGTGTTTAAGAAGCCTAGGCTAGATGTGTGGGATGGGGCGCACCTTGAGGAGGGAGCTGGGTGGTGAGGATGGGGCAATGGACCCCTGTGTAGGGAGGCACGCTGTTTGCGCTCTTCTTCTCCCTAGTCTGTCGTAGCCTGCTGGCCTAGCTGAGACCAAGCCCCACAGCCTGGGAGGCCATCTGCGGCAGGAATGTGTTTCCCTGCAGTCCAGGAGGCTGTAGTCAGGATCGAGGAGGCCTCTTCTTGGCTTATAGACGCTGCCTTACCCTGGCTTCACACCAGTGTCCTGGTGCCTCCGTGTGTCCAAATGTCCTCTTGTAAGGACACCACCCTTGGGCCTCATTTTCACTCTGTCGCCCTCTTTGAAGGCCCCATCTTCAGTACACTCACCTCTGGAGGCCTGGGCTTCAGCATGAGTCCCCTTGCCACAGCGGGCTTTGTAGTTCCTGCCTTGTGGGGCCAGCCTTTTGCCATGCATCTCTCCTGATCGGGATCACATCACACTTGGTGTCCCCTGAATGGGCCACCTGTGCTCAGTGGTGTGTGCCGCTGTTGTGTGAGCTCATGTAACCCTCACGGCCACCTGTGGGGAGGGGTGTTGTCCTCATCCTCACAGCCACCTGTCGGGAAGGGTGTTGTCCTCATCCTCACAGCCACCTGTTGGGAGGGGTGTTGTCCTCATCCTGCATAGAGACTCATTCACTAGCCCAAAGCTCCGCGGCAAGCAGGTGCAGGGACTGGGATTCCAGCCTGGGCACGGGTAGTTTTGGGCGCCTCTCAGCCCAGGGTGGGGACAGAGGGGTCGCTGCATAGCAGTTTTCCCATTGGCGTCTCCTCAGGTCTAGCGAGTTAGACCCTTCTGGACTTCACTGAGACAGGTCGGCTGATGTGTACATTCTCTTGTGAGGCTCTGCCCAGGCAGCCTGGGTTAGGCATGCGGACACACTTGCCATCAGCTGTGTTAAGGGAGCCCGGCCCCCCGGCCCTCACTGTGACCTCGGCCTGCCTGGCGGTGTGATGTGGTATGCCCCTGAGGGAGGGACCGCGTGGCCTCACAGCGTCTCCCGTGCCTTTTCAGCGTATGTGACCGGGCTGAGGGAGTGGAGATGCCAGGTGCCTGGCGAGGCCAGGCGTCCCCGTGGTGGTAATGCTGAGGGCCGTGTCCTTCCCGGTGCTCGGGACACACCAGCGCGTGCACACGCTTGAGGGTGGGCGGGGGGGTCTCTGATGGGGCCCAGGGGTGGGGCCTGCACCAGGACACACCTTCCTTGAGATTCCTTCCTCCTCACTCGGGTGAGAGGAGACGCCTTCCTCCAGTTGTGAGGGTTGTGGGGTTGCCGTGTCTTGAAAACTCTGACCTGTACATCGACAGCTTCTGGGAACCTTGACTTTTTCAGCTGTGTGAGAAAGAGTGGCTCTGCTCTGCCCCCAGGGCTGTGGGGTCCAGCTGATGGGCCTGGGGCATTAGCTGTGGGTGTGACAACAAACAGATGGGTTCTGTGGGTGCGAATGCCCCTTGCGTCGATAAATTCTTAAAGGAGAATTTCTGAGGTCATTTCCCAGCCCTCTGTGCCGCTGGTGGTGGTGTCCCTCTGCTGAGGTGGGCATTCGCCAACCTTATCCGTCCCCTGTGAGGCAGGCGATTCCTGAGAGTGCCCATTGTATTCCTAAAGTCCTGGTGTCAAGGGGCCCCCGGGCCCAGGGGCTTGAGGTGTCAAGAACCTGCTCACGGCTGCTGTGCGTGGCAAGGCCACCCTTTGGGGCACCGAGGGGTGGTGGTGCTGGCACTGGTGGTGGTGGCCGACCTCACTCAGATGTTGCACGGGGGGGACGGGGAGTGGGTCCCACCTCCTGTCCCTGCCCAGCTGTCAGCGCCTGCCCCATGTCACCTGTCCATTTTTATTGCAGATGACGACAACCCCCCAGTGTCTTTTGTGAAGTTCTCCCCGAACGGCAAATACATCCTGGCCGCCACGCTGGACAAGTGAGTACTGTGTGGGACTGCAGGGGCGGGCGTGTGGCCTCCCCAGCCAGAGACACCTGCTTGCCAGCGTGAGCCTTTGGAGAGCATGTTGTGGGCTTGGCACGGGATGCAGGCTCCTGGTGGAGCTTCAGCTTCTGGGCAGTGGCCTGTTAGGTCGGAGGGCAGGCCCCTGCCCATCCCTTCCCGAGGCTGAACCTCAGGTCCGACTAAAGGAGGATTTAGGGTCGGTTTTCTGGTTGAGTGACTGTGGCCGGGGCAGGCCTAGCCATCCTGCATGAAGGAGTGGGTGGTCCAGGGGCCTCCAAGGCCCTTTCTCTTTCTGACCTCTGAGTGCCTTGATTTTACGTCTCACAAAGCCGCTGCCCTCCTGGGCTGTTCTCTAAGCTCCAGCTTTCCCACGTGTGCACCCTCAGCCCTGTGGGTCCGAACCTGGGCCCCAATCCTCTGAGGGCTCTGTAGTTGGGTGGTAAAACCTGTTCTGGATGTTTCCAGAACCAAGAGGACTTCCTCACCCTTTTGAGGATGACCTGAGTCAGGGACAGTAACACCCATCAGCTTCCTGTTAAAGTCTCTCTTGGAACTACAAATACTTGCAGCTCTCACACTGTGCTCTCAGACGCCAAGTCACTGGACTTTGAGCCTGAGGGGCCCCTCACCCTGATGGGGAAGGGGGTTCCAGCCCCGCTGGCTTTTACACCTGGCACTGATGGTGGCTGTGACGTAGTGGCTGCAGAGTTGGGCATGGGGACAGAAGGACACCTCCAGATGTGCCGCCTCACCCCTCTCTCTGTCTTGCAGCACTCTGAAGCTCTGGGACTACAGCAAGGGGAAGGTGAGCGCCCGCAGGCTTGGACCCCCATTGTGTGCCGTCCCTGGGTCATGGCCTCTGGTGGGGACAGAGCTGGCCCCAGTGATGACAAAGGAGAGGAGCTCAGAGAGCTATCTCCACTGGGTTTGGTGTGAATTCCTGAGAGAACTGGGTATTTGTAGGGTGGCAGTCTGCAAGTTAAATCTTCGATTGTGTGGGTTTGGTACTTGTACTTTTCGGAAATAAGTGTAGTGAGTGGTGAAATGCCTTGCTTAGAACGTAGAATTAAGCAAAATCAAGGGGAACCATGACTCTGTGACCAGCCTGTCCCCTCTTGTTTCAGTGCCTGAAGACGTACACTGGCCACAAGAATGAGAAATACTGTATATTTGCCAATTTCTCTGTTACTGGTGGGAAGGTGAGTCTCAGAACCTTGAAGCTTCTTACCCGTTCCCAGCCTACTCTCCCGAGAGGTCACGCCTGATACAGGTTGCTTTATACTCAGAGACGCTTTTCCGTGCCCACAAAATGAATTTCCATTTCAACCAAAGTGCGCTGCTCCAAGTACTGGGGACACCTTGTCCCATCTGTTTCTAGGTCCATCTCCTCCTTAACGGAGGCAGGCAGCCTGTTGTCGGGCTCTGCTGCCAGTGCTTGGCCGACACCTTCCGAGGGCGTTGGGACCCAACAGGTGGAGTTCTGTGTGCTCAGGGTGTCCCCGGGTGGGTGCACTGGCTCCAAGGCTGTCGGGCGGTGGCTTCAGCAGGGAGGGGAGTGTGTTTTCCCGCCCACCCACACTGGTCTCAATGCTCCTGTCTTAGACCGGGGTGACTCTCGGGCAGCATGTGTGTGACACACAGACTCAGAAAAGGGTGACCTGAGAAGCATCTTCCATCCTGGAAGCCTCTCCTGGGGCAGGCAGGTGCCTGGCTTCTGTGAGCGAGGCCAGTGCTGGGGTAGAGCAGGCGGGGCTGTCCCCACTGGGAGAGGAAGCCTCAGGCCTGGCTGGAGGGCAGGCAGGGCTTTTTGGTTGAGTTCAGCCAGGCAGCCACCAGCGGGGTGGGCGTGGGGCAGGGCATAACTGGAGATTCTGTCCCTTCCACGTGCACGAGCTCTGACCTGCTTTTCCTTGCCCTGTTTTCCCTGCTTGTTGTTACCTAGTGGATTGTGTCTGGCTCAGAGGATAACCTTGTTTACATCTGGAACCTTCAGACAAAAGAGATTGTACAGAAACTACAAGGCCACACAGGTGAGGACCTGCAGTCACTGGCTGCCTGCTGATGTGAGGACAGTTAGCGCAGGTGAAGCGTGGTCTGCCTGTAGGGTGCCGTCGTCTTCGCCTTCCCACCTCAGCCCTCTGCTGGCCCCATTGAGGAGCCGCTGCTAAGAGCTCTTGCCCAAGGCATGGAGCTGGTCACTGCACTGCCGACTCAGACCCAGGGCTCCTGGCTTGAACCCTGTTTCTCCCTGTTCTGCCAGGCATTCTGGTCCGGAAGGTGTGTGTGGCTGTGGGACTTTAGGTGGGTGCAGCCTGTCCCACTTCACGGCGAGCTGTGTTTCCTGGGCCGGGGACAGTGAGGTCATCGCTGCCCCATTCTAGAGGCTCTGGCTCCTTTCGGATACCTGTTCCCTCTCCCAGAGAGACCCCCAGCTGCATGCAGGCCTGGTGGGCTCACGGCAGTGCTGGTTCCCAAGCGACCTGGGGTTGCCCCCTCTGTGGGTCCTGGCTGCCCTCTGCAGCTGCCGCTGCTTCCTCACCCTCTGGCCCTGCATTTCCACGTCTCATGGAGCCATCGAGAGCAGGGGGTTCGAGCCCTTGTGGAAATCTGGGGAGGCGCTGCTTCTCCCTCCATGCAAGCAGCTTCACCTAGCCTGGGGTCAGTGCTCACGCTCCATGGCAGGCCTAGGCCTTCCCCCCGGGTCCTCGCCGGCGTTCTGGGGTTCCTTTGGTCTACATAGAAGCTGTAAACACTTTGATGTGGCCGACCTTGCACCACCAGCCTGTTAGATCTGACCGCCCTGCTTGGGTGGTGGACTTGTCCTTGCTGTGACAGAGCCAGCCCTGTGGGGTGCTCTGGGGCTTAGCATTGGGGGGAGGCGGTGGGACTGGGCGGGTCAGGGTCCGAGGAAAAGAGGGACGTTGTCAATAAAGGACTGAGGACTGTGAGGGGTCTGACTGCAGTCCTTGTGCGTGCCAGCCTCTGAGCCAGTCCTGCTGCCACGTTCCTCCTTGTGGGTGCCGAGCTGCTGCTGGTGGGTCGTTTGGGGCTCCTGGTCTGCAGGCAGGGCTGGCACTCCCTGTGGCCTCCTGCCGCTGTCCCCCAACCGGCTTTGTTGCCCTGATACTGGCTGCTGTCCCCTCGTTCCCCTCCCCTGGGCTCCCTGTATCAAGGGTGGGCAGTGAGTGCTTGTCCTGTGACCTCCCAGGTGGCGGGCAGGCGCTATCCGCGTTTCTGGAGAAAGGTGGAGCTCAGTGTGGGATGGCGCCCCCGACCCAGGCGCAGGGATGGCTCTGGTTCTGACTGTGTCTTTGTTTTCAGATGTCGTGATCTCAACAGCTTGTCACCCAACAGAAAACATCATCGCCTCTGCTGCACTAGAAAATGACAAAACAATTAAACTGTGGAAGAGTGACTGCTAAGTCCCTTTGCTCCTGCCCTCGAGAGACTGTCGGGAAGTTGACCCAGATTGGCAAGAAACAGGGTGTCTTGGAGGTGGTCCCCCGGATCTGCACCTGGGGGTCAGGACAGGGCCTGATTTGAGCCTCCTCTTTGAAGATGATTTGGCTGAGTGGAAGGTGTGGACCACCGGAAAGTTCTAAAAGTTGCTGGTGACATTTCTTGCCAATTCTAACACTGTCTAGGGAAGAGTTCCTAGTCTATTGTGTTCAAACAGAGTCAACAAGTTTTTAATTTTTTATTACAGAAGGGTGAAGTTCAATTTAACATGCGTTGTGTTTTTTCAGTAAACGTTCTGTATCTTTTTGATATTCCATGACCCAGTGCACGCTGTGGCCTGTCACCACCACCGTGGCCCTGCCAGCTGGCCTCCCCTTTGGTCCATGCCAGCCGCCCCCATTCTGTGCTGCGTAGATGCCCTGGCCCAGGGCCCTGACTCCTCCATTCCCGCCAGTAGCTGTTCCTAGTGTATTTTCGTCTTTCTGGAAAACAGCATCGTGTGGTTGTTTTCCGTGTAAAGAGCCATTTGTGTCTTGGGAGCTTGTGGCCCACACGCCGATAGCACGGTCACCGCACACGATGCTCCCGTTTGTCTCAATGTCCCTGCAACAAGCAGCACCGCAGACTGTAATAAAAGGTGGGGTTTTGTGAATGGTTGTGGCAAGTGCGTCCTTGTGAAGCTCGTCTCCATGTGGCTTTCTTGGAGAAAGGCTCCCCTGGGGCAAGAGGGCGGAAGGTTTCTTCGGAAAGGAGGTGCTGAGGCTGGCTGCACCTGCTCTCTGAAGACGCCTTCCTCCCTAGGTTCATTGTTCAGTGTTGCTGGGGGAGGAGCGGGGGTGGGGAGGTTCTTAATTGCAAAGGAGCCAAGCTCCTGATGGACTCCCGTTGGGATGTGGGGGACGCCTGTGGCATGGGAAGGCTCCCTGAGTCCCTCACTCCAGGTCAGATGCCAGTGGGACTCGTGCCCTATGAGGGCTGCAGGGCCAGTGCTGCCCCTCGGCCTCCTCAAGGGGTTGGGTGCTAAGCACGAGCCTCGCCGTCCCTGCCGGAGCCCTCACCCGCCTGCCCACCTGCCTCTGCTGGCAGTGCGGCTTCCCGGTGCTCATCTGCACAGCAGTTTACAGCAGAGGCCGAGCGGGAGCCTCTGGGGAGCGAGGCTGAAACCTGAACCTGCCCGTGGAGACAGTTGTGGTGAGGGTTGCCACACACAGTGAGGGCGGAGCAGGGTGGCCAAGGGCACAGGTCCCACGGGGCAGGGCTTTGGGGCTGTGATGCTCTGGGAAGCCAGCTTGGGTCCTGGGTCTATGGAGGGCCCTGGCCCCGGAGCCCAGCCAGCTCTGCCTCTCTCAGGGCCTGGAGTCCTGGGTGAATCCTGCAGATTTTTGGTTGCACCAGCCCAGGGAGGAAGGGGGGGTTTGTCAGGTGGGCTGTCCTGGGGGTCCTTGAGTGGCAGGGGTGAGGAGGGGATTATCTGAGGCATCTGGAGATGGATGTCCTGTGGTTTCCCCTGCCCCTCTGTTTCTGATGAGGTGTACGGATGAGTGACCTGCACTAAGAAGTGAGTTGCCACAGTGAAAATGGGTTGGTTTTTGTCTTCGACGCTCAGGGTCTGGGCGCCTCACATTTGCAGTCTGTTGTGACAGACACGGGGAGCTCCGCGTGCCAGCCTGTGGCTGCCCTGCTGTGGGGGTCCTGGGGCTGGCGAGGCCCCTTCAGTCTTGTTCTGGGAGTTACGGCCCACTCCGGGGAGGGGGTGTGCTGTGCTGAGCGCTGTATCCCTGAATATAGTTTATTTTTTCTACATTTGAATTCTGTTGTAGATTTATGTAAAAATACATTCTTTTTGAAAATAAAAGTTTTCATGTCTTCTAATTTAGTCTTGTGAGAATTTCTTAACTTAAAACGTAGCTGTCTCTGTGGGGTGGGAGGGCGGCCGCCCTGGGGCTTTGTCCCCGGTGGTGGGGGTGGTGTCCGGTGAGCTAGTGTGCCCCGCAGGACAGTCCTGGGTTTTTACAGTAACCTTAGGAAAATCATCTATTTGTGCTAATTATTCTATGTATTTTGTATTGGTTTTTCCACTCTTAGGTATATACCTGTGTGCTAATTACTGACTGTTAGGCAGGTAGGCACGGATGAGGAGAGGTCCTCCAAAGTCCTGCTGCCACCACCATGCTGGGGAGTATCTTCCAGGGTATGCGTTACAAACTAACAGGAGCCCTCAGATGTGAAGAGCGCGGCGCCCCCAGGTTCCTGTCCCTGCTGCAGGAACTTCATTGTTGTTCATCGGCTCCTCCTGTTATTTCAGTACAAATCCCAGACATTCTACCATGTAAGAGGTGAGCGCATGGTATCTCAGAATAAGTCTCCAGAAGCATTATTACCACAATGCCATTTTCATACCAAAAAAGTTCTCCAACCCCCTGCTTTTTTTTTTTTTTTTTTGAGATGGGGTCTTGCTCTGTTGCCCAGGCTGGAGTACAGTGGTGTGATTACGACTCACTGCAGCCTCAACCTCTTGGACACGAGTGATCCTCCCACCTCAGCCTCCCAAGTAGCTGGGACCACAGGCACATGATACCATGCCTGTCTAATTCTTTTATTTTTGAGACAGAGTTTAACTCTGTCACCCAGGCTGGAGTGCAGTGGTGCCATCTCAGCTCACTGCAATCCCCACATCCCGGATTCAAGCGATTCTTGTGCCTCGCCTCCCCAGTAGCTGGGATTACAGGCCCGGCTATTTTGTGTATTTTTAGTAGAGTTGGGGTTTTGCCATGTTGGCCAGGCAGGCCAGCGAATTTTTGAATATTTAACTTTGCAGAGACAGGGTCTCACTGTGGTGCCTAGGCCTGTCTCAAACTCCTGGCCTCCGGTGATCCACTTCTGCCTCCTAAAGTGCTGGGACTGCAGGCGTGAGCCATTGTACCCAGCCCCCCTAAAATTATTTAATTGAATATCTGATGTTCAGATTTCCCCTGTTGTCTTAGTATGTTTTAAAAAAGTGTGCCTGTATGTGCACACATACACGCATATACACACATCACATGCACGTGTACACATATATATATGCATGTAGTGCACACCTGTACATGGGTGCACACAAGTACATTTATGCAGCAAACCACAGCATGTGTATGTGTGTGTAGATGTACCTGCAAGGTATGTGTGCATAGGGTATGTGTGTGCACATGCACAAATGCATGTATGTTTGCACACATGTATGCCTGTGTATGGAATCGGGATCCAGAAAAGGTCTTCACCTGCATCTGGTTAGTTTACCTCAAGCCTTTTTTTTTTTTTTTGAGACGTCTTGCTCTGTTGCCCAGCCTGGAGTGCAGTGGCGTGACCTCAGCTCACTGCAACCTCTGCCTCCCAGGTTCAGGTGATTCTCCTGCCCCAGCCTCCTGAGTAGCTGGAACTACAGGCACTCACCCACCACGCCCATCTAATTTTTGTATTTTTAGCAGAGATGGGGTTTCACCATGTTGCCAGGCTGGTCTCAAACCCTTGACCTCAAGTGCTCCGCCTGCCTTGGCCTTCCAAAGTTCTGGGATTACAGGCGTGAGCCACCGAGCCCAGCCCCTCAAGTCTTTAAATCGCCAGGTCATCCCTCTTTTTTCTGTGCCATGTATCGTTGAAACCAGGTCGTTTATCCTGTGGCCTCCTGGTCTGGTTTTGCTGAGTGCGTCTCCATGGGGCTGTTCAGCATCTTCCTGTCTCCTGTGTTCCCTGTAACCTGGCAGTGGGGGACGCAGCCGGCCACGCTCCATGCACCTACCACAGTGGGTGGTGCTGTGTGCGTGTTCAAACAGCCGACTCATCAGCAGATTGGTTTTATTTAATAAACATCTTTCCAGTCCTTACTTATGTCCTATGTTAAAAAACATACAGGAGTTTGCGCCCATGACAGACATGATGGACAGGGACGCACACAGAGGCCAGGCGAATGCTGTCACCACGCTTGCCATTCTCACTCTCTGGGGTGCCTTTCTGGTGGTTTCCATCTATGGGAACCATGCACAGGTGGGGTCCATCTGTGTCATTTAGGAAAACAAGCTGTGTGCCACATCCTGCTCTTCAGCCCATGAAGGAAGCTCTCAAAACACTGTGGTGGGGTAAGGTGTTGGCCATGTGGATTCACCGCCACAGCAAGGAGCTCCCTTAGGGTCAAGGATGAGTTCTGAGAAATAGGAGAAAAGAAGGACTCAGTGAAGAGGAGAATCAGGTATGGTTACCCAGAGGAAGGGCAGAGGATGCTGAATCCCATTGGAGTGATGCCCGCTCCTGGGCTGTGGGCTGAGATGGCATTTCACGCCCTTGGGGGAGACCCTGACCCTCACCACCAAGCCTGACGGGTGCAGGGGAGCAGGGGGCGCAGGTGCTGTTAAAGGCGAGATCCACTTGGCAAAGATTTTATGTAACTCAACTAATGAGGGGACCTGTAAGATGTTACAACCGCTTGAAAGTACTACACTTATGCAGGCAAACGAATGCTGAGACAAATTGCAAATAGATTCAAAACTGGCAAAAGGTCAAAATCCACAGTAATAATCACATCCCACTGGGCAGGCACATTCAGCTTCCTACAATTTCTTTCTTTTTTTTTTTTTGAGATGGAGTCTCGCTCTGTCGCCCAGGCTGGAGTGCAGTGGCGTGATCTCGGCTCACTGCAAATTCCGCCTCCCGGGTTCCCGCCATTCTCCTGCCTCAGCCTCCCGAGAACTTGGGACTACAGGTGCCCACCACCACGCCCGGCTAATTTTTTGTATTTTTAGTAGTGACGGGGTTTCACGGTGTTAGCCAGGATGGTCTTGATCTCCTGACCTCGTGATCCACCTGCCTCGGCCTCCCAAAGTGCTGGGATTACAGGCGTGAGCCACCGCGCCCAGCCAGCTTCCTACAGTTTCGAGCTGTGAACAGTGAACAGCAAAGACCAAAGGTGGAGAGGACCTGGATGGCTGCTTAGACTCCTTAGGTTGAGCAGAGGGTTTTTTCCTTATGCCTATTTCAAGGTCTGTTTTTCCTTATAGTCGACTAGTCTGTCAAAAGCTTGGTGAGCAGGAGGGAGGGTTCCCATAAGGCCTTTTGGGGAGGGAAATACCAGAATATGGGGTAACCCCGAGGGGAGGGGCTGTAACAGAGGAAGGCCGCTTGGTAGCTTCATTGTCGGGGTGCAGGGGGCGAGCTGGGCTGCGGTTTCCAACCTCCAGGCTGAGCCCTCACCTGGATCAGCCCACTCTCTCCTAAGGGTGCAGCCAGGCTGTGGCTTTAACGTGGCTGGTGTGCTCACTGCGCAGGCCTGAGCCCTGGAGCGGCGCGCCCTTGGCCTGCCTATTTTCCCCATCCCAGGCCTCAGTGCCGGGCCCTCCAGCTCCCGGGGCCTGCGCCTCCCTCAGCCTTGGCTGTCTCAGCAGGTGGCACCGCGTCCTTCCCCGGAGGGGGACTGACACCCTGCAGTTACCCCTGACCCTGCCCTCCACGGCTGTTGGCACATCTTTTCCAGAACCCAGGGCTCTCAGCCCCTCCATGGTGCCCGCACCCGGCCTCCGGCCTCGCCCCGCCGCAGCCGCGAAGGTCTTCCCGCTGCCATCCTTGCCTGCTGGGCTGTTCTCAGCGTGGCCGCCGGAGGGATGTCCTTTGAGCTCATTCGGTCCCGTCCCTCCCCTGCGGGAGGTTCTCCAAGGTCTCGCCCTTGCTGAGGGTCGAAGCTCAGGTCCTTGCACAGGTCCCTGGGGCCCCGGGCCAAACGGGTCGTCCCCTGATCCCCCGATCCCCCTCCTGGCCCCTGGCTCCCCTCCAGCCCCGGGGCCTTGCGGGGACCTCCCTGCGTCTCAAGGCTCCGAGGCCCTCGCGCCTCCCTGGATCTGGACTTGGGTGTGGACCTCCCCGTCCGCCCTGCTCGCTGGAGCAGGTCTCCACGGGGCTCGGGGCGGAGGCTCTGGAATGGCCTAGAATGCGCTCCGGGCGGGCAGCGGCTTCGCTCGGTAGCTGCCGTATCTCCGGGTCGTGCCCAGTGCTTAGTTTTCTGTGAATGCAGAAACTTCCGTCAGGCTTTGAACGAGGCCCTGAACGTTTGCGATGCTGGGGACGCGCCCGTCAACCCGCCGAGCCGCCCTGTGCCTCATGCGGCGACCGGGGCGCCCTCGGGAGACGGGCCCTGCCGGGTGTCGAGACGCGAACACGACCCAATGCCAAGAAGGGGCGGTGAAGATTAACGGAAAAGCCCCAAGCAGCGGCGGAACGGCGCACCCGTGCACAAGTGCGACCCGCGCCCGTGTCCCAAGGAAAGAAGATAAAAGAAGATAAAAAATGCCCCGAGCTTTGCGGTGGCTCACGCCTGTAATCCCCGCACTTTGGGAGGCCGAGGCCGGCGGATCACCTGAGGTCAGGAGTTCAAGACCAGCCTGGACAACATGGCGAAACCCCGTCTCTACTAAAATTGCGAAAAATTAGTCGGGCGTGGTGGCAGGCGCCTGTAATCCCAGCTACTCGGGAGGCTGAGGCAGAAGAATCGCTTGAATCCAGGAGGTGCAGGTTGTAGTGAGCCGAGATCGCGCCATTGCACTCCAGTCTGGGCGACAGAGTGAGACTCCGTCTGAAGAAAAACAAAAAAAAAACAAAGAAAAAGAAAACGATGGTTAGATGCCACGAAGTAGGTGGCAATGCCTTAACCGTATGCGTGTTGTCAGGCCCGAGGGCCTCTTCCATCCTTGTCAAGGGGAGTGCTAACCTTCTCTCCTTTCATACAACACGCTCCGGCGCTTGTGAGGCATCTTATTTAAGGACCAAAGCTCCAATCGCCTTTCGGTGAGGGCGACTTCTCGTTCGCGATCCATGGAGGTACATTTATAAACATGCCAGTGTCCAGTGGGAAACCCAGCTATTCGCATTCAATCGTCTTTATTAATTTGAACGTATAAGAAAAAATCTACCATTTTTCCTTCCCTAATATATTCATAAAAGTAGCCAATTAGAAGCTGAGGAGAACAAACGGAAGTCCCGAGCGTCCTTCAGAGAAGTAGATTCCCCCGGAAACAAAACAGGGCGGGCGCGCACCTCCTGCGGCGACACGCCTAGCAGACGGCGGAAGGCGGGAAGAACTGTCTACGGAAGTGGAAGGTTGGTAACGAATCAGAGAACAAGGATCGGAAGATCCGTTCCACGGACTTCCGGACGCGGCCCTGCCCCGGGAACTGCGGGTGTTCAAGACAAGACCCTGTGGTGCGCGGGACGCCGCCTGCGCATGCGCCGCGCGGGCTCCGCTACGTTCTCGTAAGCTCTGCGCGGTCTTGGGTGGCGAGTTCGAGCCTTAGAACGGACAAGTGCCCTGGAACCGGTTTCGGCTCTGGCGTCCGCGCGTGTCCTCGGGCTCCAGGTTACAACGTCAGTATTGGCGCCTTGGCGCGGTCCCGTCCTGCTCTCGTCCTCCGTTTCGTGGACCCCCGGGCGGTTCTGGCGCCCCGCAGGCCGGGCCCCTCCCATCGCCTCGATGGGCAGGGCTCTGCGAGGCTCGGGGACCGGGGACGCGCGGCCTTCCTGACAAGGAGCGCGAGGGTCTGCACAGCCTGGGGCACCACCTGGCCTGGTGAGGATGATCGCTGTGCGCGCGATGCACCTGAGCCCTCAACACCTCTGCACATTCATGCACGTGCCCATACATGGGTGCACACACGTCCTTACACGTATGTACATACGCATGTCTACACACGCCCATGTCTACACGTGCACGTCTGCACACGCACATGTCTGCACACGCACATGTCTGCACACAAGTCACGTGCAAGTGCACGCATGGATGGTGGACACGCGTTTACACACGTGAATATGTGTATACACATGCAGACACATGTGCCTGCCCACATGGATGTGTGCACAAACAAGCACAGAAGTCCTCAGTGGCCCACTCCTGGTGGCCATGTGCTGTGGGCTGTGAATGGCCATACTCATTTCTCAGAGCTTTTGAGTTGTGTGTGTTTCCAGTTGTGCATATTAATTAGAAAAAACAAAAGTGAATTTGTAGGTTAAGGCAGGTCCTTAAGTTTCCTTAACTTTCTCTCCCTGGAGACCTGGCCGGCTGGGTTTGGCACTGCTGCAGAAGGCTAGCCGCACCCTGAGTCAGGTCTTCTCCAGAAGGTTCAGAGTAAGCCCTGGATTACAGATAGGAAACCAAGTGCATGACGAAGGCACTGCTCACCCTGCAAAGACGGTCAGGGTGTGGGGCGGGGAGCAGCAGCCTGGAGGTCAGAGCCGGAACCTTGTGGGCCGAGAGTGGTGTGCTTGGCTGGTGATCTTTGGCAGTGGGAGGCCTGGTGTCACCCTGGGGCCCAGACTGTGAAGGACTGGTGGCTTTGGGGATCTGCGTGATCCAGGGGGCCCAAGCATCTGCCCAGCTGGCGTTCTGTACACTGCCCACCTGCCTGTGTTGTCATGAGGATGGGGTTTGCTAAAATGCAGATTCTTGTGTCTTCCCTAGTCTGAGTCCAGGGTCTGTGGTCAGGCCCGGGAATCTGTATTCATTGAGGCCCTTCGGGTCCTGCCATCATAGCAGCCTGTCTTTACTTTGGGTGGAGGTCAGAGGTCTGCACGTCACCCAGGAGTCTTACCAGTGGTAACCCAAGAAGAGGGAAGATGGCAAGAGGGTCTTTGCAGGGTTGGGAGGGCCAGGCTGGAAGGACCTGGGAGGCCACAGCACTCTCTCGGACTCGGTGCAGAATCCACGGAAGCAGCCTGTGATGCACGGATGGAGGCGGCTTTGCCCCATGTCTGCTGGTGCCTCTGGAACTCCGGCTCTGACAGACGCCGCGTCTCCTGCTAACCGCTGCATCCCAAGATGAGCCCAGCGCTTGCACACAGGGCGTCCCAAAGTGTTTGTTGAACAAAGGCATGATCAGGATTGGTATTGCCGTGAGACTCATGCCCTCAGCCCCGATTCGGGCACATGCTCATGTCAACTGCTGGAAGTCCCTCTGGGGCCCACAAATGTCTCTGGACCAGAGGAAGAGTCGGCCTGGCTCCACGTGCCTGGTGCCTGGGGCAGAAAGGTGGACGGGGCAATCAGAGTGGTCACCCTTGGGGAGTCCACTTTGCACTCCACTCGAGTCGCCAGGGATAGAACTCACTGCATCCTAAGTCTCACTTTCTGAGGGCTGTTCTTAGAGTCCCCTGTATGAAATCAGGCTACGTCCAGAGAAGGGTCCAGAAATAAGAAAAGGTGAGATCGCCTACTGACCCTCCCATTTTTTGCACACGGAGACTGAGGGAGGGGAGGAACTTGCTCAAGGGCACCACACAATTTTTTTTTTGAGATGGAGTCTCAAAGACGGAGAATTCCTCCAACTACGAGGAATTTGAACGCTTATCCCGAATAGTGGAAAATGAATGTCTCATGGAGCTAGGGTCTGTCACCACCTGGGGATCCACAGTCCGACGTGGCATAGAGGATGCCCTCCCAGATCCCGCCCTGTCTCCCAGACTGGAGTGCAGTAGTGCTGCCTCGGCTCACTGCAACTTCCGTCTCCCAGATTCAAGCGATTCTCTGGCCTTAGCCTCCTGAGTAGCTGGGATTACAGGCGCACACCACCAGGCCCGGCTAATTTTGTATTTTTAGTAGAGATGGGGCTTCACCATGTTGGCCAGGCTGGTCTCGAACTCCTGACCTCAAGTGATCCATCTGCCTCAGTCTCCCAAAGTGCCGGGATCACAGGCATGAGCCAACGTGCCCGGCCCACCACACAAGTTATTACTAGAGTGGTGGGGTAGGGACCCGGCCCCCAGCTCCCAGTGCTGGACATGGGCAGAGCGAGTGTGGGTTCCTTTCCAGCCCTGGCAGAGCCCTGGGCTATGTGCGCTTTTCCCCTCATGTGTCGAGGCAGGCAGGGCTGCTGCATAGAATACAAGATGCCCCATTGAGATGGAATCTCAGACAGATGAGTCATGTTTTACTGAAAGCATATCCCAAATATTTCATGGGACACACTTATGCTAAAACTTACTCATTGTTTATCTGAGCTTCAAATGTAATGGAGTGCCCTGTATTTTTATTTGCTAAATTTGGCAGCCCTAGTAACGGGAGCTGGAAGGCTTTTGTTACTTGCCCTCAAGCAGCATTTCCTGGCATTGGCCCCAGTGACCGGTTGTCTCTTGAAATGTCCCACAGACAGAAGGGAACAAAACTGGGAAATACTGTGTTAAATAAACTTGCACAATTCCTTTTTTTTTCTTTAAAGAAAAGCCTAGCTGGGTGCGGTGGCTCACACCTGTAATCCCAGCACTTTGGGAGGCCAAGGAGGGCGGATCACAAGGTCAGGAGTTCGAGACTAGCCTGGCCAATGTGGTGAAACCCCATCTCTACTAAAAATAAAAAAATTAGCTGGGTGTGGTGGCGGGCGCCTGTAATCCCAGCTACTTGGAAGCCTGAGGCAGGAGAGTTGCTTGAACCCAGGAGGGAGGTTGCAGTGAGCTGAGATCACGCCGCTGCACTCCAGCCTGGGCAATAGAGTGAGACTCTGTCTCAAAAAAAAAAAGAAAAGAAAAAAGCCTATTAGTTGGCAGGAGGGCTTATGAAAATGAGGCCTGGGGGATGTGTCACTTACTCAGCTGTCTTGGCTAATGGGATCTCTAGGCTGGTGAGGTTGTGTTCTGTGTTTTTTTTTTTTTTTTTTTTTTTTGAGACAGAGTCTGCTCTGTTGCTGAGGGTGGAGTGCAGTGGTGTGATATCGGCTCGCTGCAACTTCTGCCTCCCAGGTTCAAGCAATTCTCATGCCTCAGCCTCCAGAGTAGCTGGGATTACAGGCGTGTGCCACCATGCCCAGCTAATTTTTTGTGTTTTTTGTAGAGACTGGATTTCACCATGTTGGCCAGGTTGGCAGTGGTGCGATCTTGGCTCGCTGCAACCTCTGCCTTCCAGGTTCAAGCAATTCTCATGCCTCAGCCTCCAGAGTAGCTGGGATTACAGGCATGTGCCACCATGCCCAGCTAATTTTTTGTGTTTTTTGTAGAGACGCATGTGCCACCATGCCCAGCTAATTTTTTGTGTTTTTTGTAGAGACGGGATTTCACCATGTTGGCCAGGTTGGTCTTGAACTCCTGACCTCAAGTGATCCGCCCACCTTGGCCTCCCAGAGTTCTGGGATTATAGGCGTGAGGCACCGCGCCTGGCTGTGTTCTATGTTCTGTAAAGGAAAACAGTGCAGGGAGGAGAAAAGAGGGGCCTGGGAAGGGAAGAAAACAGCAGGGAAGAGGAAGGCTGAAGACAGAGCAGGAGGAAGGCTGAGTGGCTTTAGCTCTTTGGCCTAACCCAGACCAGTCAGAGTTCACTCTGGGCACCTCCCAGTGGCAGCCACTTGATTTGCAGGCAAAGAGCTTTGAGAACGGCTCTGCAAATTCAGCCTTATCCCTGTCCACATGGGTATGGCCCCGGAAAGCACTCAACAAATATGCACTAAATGGATGACTTCAGGCAGTGATCCAGATTATTCAGAGCAGAAAGCTGCTAGGGCTCTGATTACAGAAAAGTACTCCCCGCTCATCCGGATGCAGGGATACCTTCCAAGACCTCCAGTGGAGGCCTGAAACTGTGGATCGTACCGAACCGTAGAAATACAGTACTGTTTTTTTCCTATACATACATACCTATGATAAAGCTAGGCACAGTAAGAGATTAACAGTAATTACTAATGATAAACAGAACGATTGCCACAATATACTGCTGTAATAAAGTTAGTGTTGTGATCTCTCTTTCACAATATCGTAGTGTTCCATGCTCACCTAGTTTCCGGCCACTATTGACCATGGGTACCTGAAATTGCAGAAAGCAGAAACTCAGATAAGCAGGGACTACTGTACTCTTTTTTTAAAGATTCTCTGTGACACCTCCGAGTAGTGGGTTACAGGATGTACCACCATACCCGGCTAATTTTGTGTTTTATTAGAATGGGGTCGAACTCCCTACCTCAGGTGATCCGCCACCTCAGCCACCCAAAGTGCTGGGATTACAGGCGTGAGCCACCATGCCTGTCCCAATTTTGTGTTTTTAGTAGAGACAGGGTTTCACCATGTTGGCCAGGCTGGTCTTGAACTCCTGGCCTCAAGCAATCCACCTGCTTCTACCTCCCAAAGTGCTGGGATTATAGGCATGAGCCACCGTGCTCGGCCCTGTACTCTTATTTCCAGGCTTACATGACTTTGGGGAGCCTGCATTTTCCAGAATGCTGATGACATTTCTGCTCCAGATCTGGGGAAGCGTTGGTGAGTCAGTACTCAGCAGGAGAGAAGGCTGAGGACAGTTTGGGCCCCCACAGGTGGCCATTCTCCCTCCCTAGAAGCCCGGCCATGTGGTTGGCCGAGGCTGCCCCCTCTTTCGAAACTCCAAGCTCCAGGCACCCACAAGGAAGGAAGGACGAAGCAAGGGTGGAGTGAGCGCAGTGAGAAATGCTCCTTCCGGCCGTCAGCACCATCCTGCAGAGTCAGCGATGTGCTGGTGGGATCAGAGCTCAGTCTTTATAGGGAATGTCCCCTGGAGACACATCTTACTGGCAGCATCTGTGGGCTGCCTGATTGGGGTCGCCTGACCCCTGCCCTGCCCACCTCTCACTCACACACCTACACCCACCTGCTGGCTGGTCCCAGAGGCCTTCCTAGGTTCCTGGGAGGCTCTCCGCTGGGAGCTGGCAGAAGTGTCAGAGCCAGGGCAACATTCCCAGGAATAACGAGAGGCCCCAAGGACTCATTGCCTCTTGGAACGGAAGGCCTCGGTGACCCAGGACCCTCCTGGGGCCGTCACAAGTCTTCGAGTAACCACTGGGGCCCAGAGGGTCAGCTTCAGGGCCACTCCTAATGGCCACCACGCTGACCAGCAGCTTTTAGAATGGGCCGGTCCTTTGGAACTGCCCCTGGCTGGTGGGTGTCCCTGCCTGCCAGCCCCCATCCTGCTGGTCTTGGCCTGGGTGGTGGGCTGGCCCCAGGGTGGGGTGTTCCTCTTACCCCTGCCTCTGCTTCCATCACTTCTTTTCTTTTCTTTTTTTTTTTTTTTTTTGAGACAGCGTCTCTGTTGCTCAGGCTGGAGTGCAGTGGCACCATCTCAACTCATTGCGACCTCTGCCTCCTGAGTTCAAACAATTCTCCTGCCTCAGTCTCCTGAGTAGCTGGGATTACAGGTGCCCACCACCACTCCTGGCTAATTTTTGTATGTTAGTAGAGATGAGGTTTCACCATGTTTCACCATGTTACCCAGGGTGGTCTAGAACTCCAGACCTCAGGCAGTCCACCTGCCTCAGCCTCCCAAAGTGCTGGGATTACAGGCTTGAGCCACAGCGCCTGGCTGCTTTGGTCACTTTGGGAACAGTATTCCAGTGTCAGGCTGCTGGGCCCGGGGGCTTGGGTGTCTGCCCCAGTCAGTCGCCTCTCTTGGGGTGGGACACCCAACAGGCATGGAACACAGGGGACCCGTGTTTTAGGGCTCAGGGCTGGGCAGTTCCAGCAGTGTCCACCAGGGGGCGGGGCCGCACCGCTCAGGGTGGAGCTGGAGCCACCAACCCGCGTCTTGGCTGGGGCTCCCGGCTCTCAGCACAGCCCTCTCCGCCCGGCTTCTCTGGGCTTGGGCAAGGCCCCTAACTGTTCTGTGCCTCAGTGTCTTCCCCTTGAAGGGACTGATCTGCAGAGTGCCCGCCCCGGGGTTGGCCTTATGGTGAGGGCTCCGTGGCAGTCAGCCCTGACTGCCCTGTTTACCCCATGGAGAAACTGAGGCTGGAGTGTCCGCTGGACATCGAAGGTGACACCCTCAGGTGCAGCTGGCAGCAGGGCCCCAGGAGATGCTGGGAGGTGCCTAGGTTCGTGGGGTTCTTGGTATGCGCCCAGTACACAACAGTTCCAGTTGCAGACCGGACTCTCTCTGGCATTGTTTTTTTCAGAAGGTCATGTTTTCTGTGTGATACACAGAATACCTGCTCACTATAGAGGCATTTAAAGCCACACTGAGCCGGGCGCAGTGGCTCATGCCTGTAGTTTCAGCTACTCAGGAGGCTGAGACTGGAGGATCACTTGAGCCCAGGAGTTCAAGACCAGCCAGGGCAACATAGCAAGACCCCATCTGTACAAAAATTTTAAAAATTACCCAGGCGTGGTGGCACTCACCTGTGGCCCCAGCTACTCAGGAGGCTGAGGTGGGAGGATTGCTTGAACTTGGGAGGTCGAGGCTGCAGTGAGCTGTGATTATGCCGCTGCACTCCAGCCTGGGCGACAGAGTGAGACCCCATCTCTAAAGACAAACAACAAACTGAACGACATGGAGAAAGAGTACAATAAAAACTAAAAAGAGCCCTAATCTTACCAGTCACCTCTGTTTCTATGGAGGAGAGTCGTTGGTGTTCCTGTGGGTTTTCTATTTCCCACTGGGTTCAGAGTGTGGAGCAGCTCAGGGAGGCCCTGGAAGGGTGAGGGAAGGACGCAGCGTGCCTTTTTGTGTGTTCCAAGGTTTCCTGGGATCGGAAGACTCTGTCAGTGATGTGCAGGGGGAGCAGGAGGGTCCAGATAAGGCCCTTTCGGTGCTGTATATTGAAGGCCCAGAGGGTTTACAATGGGTTGTTTCCCTGCATGCAGATGCCTTCCCTGTCACGTCCTGGGTTCCTGAGGACCAGGCACTTTGCCCGAAGTACACAGTGGCTGTGGTTTCTTTTTGCTGCCCCACCCCCCGCCCCCAGCACTGTTATGAAATGGATATTGGCCTTGAAGTAGATGGTGTCTTAGGAAGGAGAAAAAGCATTTCCCTTCCCGGTGCCTGTGGTGACCTCTGGCAGAGTGGTAACCGCCCTGCCTGGCAGGCCCAGGACTCCCTGGATTGCTCCAACTCTGCAGGGATGTCCCCATGGCCTCCCAGTCAAGCCTGCTCAAGGGGCCACCGTTCCCTGCTTCTGCAGAGAGGGTGATGACCCTCTAGGGGGTGAAGACCTCTTCTCAGGGCTCAGGGGCCTCTATTAATAAAGTGACTGCTGACCCCGGACGTACGGGAGGGAGGAGGGGACAGAACGTTCCCACGGCTGGCGTTTGGCCGGAGACCCTTCTTGCCTGACCCAGCTGGCCTCCTGAGCACTCCGGTTCTGCCCTGGCCCCTCCGGTTCTGCCCTGGCCCCCGAGGCTCCGATGGGCCGGAAGCCCTGCGTGGACCAAGTGCTGGGGCTCCCCTTCCTCAGGGACATAAATCTCCCTGGACTGGCTCCCTGCGAGCGTCCTGAGGGCCTGAAAGAAGGAGGGACGGAGCCTCAGGCCTATGGGACCAGGCGGGACTCAGACATAGGCCATCCACCCTCCAGGAGCTGGCTCACAGCTGTTCTGGAAACTTCTCAGGCTGCCCGCGGTCCGGCTCTGCCTCTAGACCCCAGAGGCAGCCTGGAAGAGGGCTCTTGCTCTAGCTGTCTCTCGTTCAGTTGTTTCCACAGGTGTTTGTGGGTGTGGGCTGGGGACAGGCAGGAGGACAAGTCCTCTCCACCGTCAGAAGCCCGGCCTGTGCTGCAGAGACAGGGGGACGTGGTGCAGGCCAGTGAGCCCAGCTTGTGTGTCTTGGTTTAGCCACTCACAGACCCCCGTGCAGTTCTCTGGGGCTGAGGTCCTCGGTACCCCAGGAGGGGAGGCAGGCGATTTTAACAAGTCATTCTAAGGACAGCAAGGCTGGCGAGAGGTGGCCACTGCTGTTGTCCAGAGAGGCCACCTGCCGGCCCCACGCCACACAGGGAGTGCGGAATGACTTTGGGATAACTCCACACACACTGCGGCAGCCCCTACTTACGAGAACTTTGCGGCAACCCTGAGTGCGGGTTTTAAGCGGAAACAGAGGCCATGCTTCAGGGGCGGGTGGTGCCACCAGGAGGGGCTTTTCTGGCCTGAGAGGCCGAGTGAGGCTGGGACCTTCGGGAGGGAGGCCGGGGCCTGTGCGGTCACCGCTGTGCCAAGGAAGAAGGCACTCCAGGCAGGGACCTGGCCCGGGCAGAGGCCCCGGGAGGGCTGCTGGTGAGGCTGCTTGGTTGGGGCTGGAGTAGGAGGTAGAACCTTCTTGGGATTGGCCCAAAAGATGTCACAGCATCAAAGTGCGGGCCAGCCTCGGGGGTCCCTCCAGGTGACATTTCAGTGTCCCAGCAGAGGCCACCTCGGACACTTGGTGGCCCCGCGAGGCCCTAGGGCACGTTGGCGGGGAGAGGCTGCCTGTTCCTGCGGTAAACGCCCCGGGCTGACAGGCTGGGCCGAATCCTGTGGGCCTGGGGTCGCTTTGTTGGGTGCCCTCCCCTGCCTGGGCATTTGGACCATCCCAGAGGCTGCAGGGATTTAACTCGGGTGGGTGCTGGTCCCTGTGGTTGGACCCCTGAGACCCTCCGGCCAGAGGAAGAGCCCAGCATTCCCAGCACCCATGAGAGGACCCGAATAGCCCGTCTTGAATGATACCCGTTGCCTCCCGCGCCCCTCGCCTGCCTCCCGCGCCCCTCGCCTGCCTCCTGCCTCCCGCGCCCCTCGCCTGCCTCCCGCGCCCCTCGCCTGCCTCCCGCGCCCTGCACCCCCCGTGCACCACGCCGTGTACTCTGGGGCTGGGGAGCCCTGGGTGGCCCTGGGGTCCCCGGCATCTAGACAGCCTGACTGCAGCCCCTCACAGCAGCCCAGCGCCACACCTGATCCCCAGGGACCATCCACTCCTGCCTGGGATGGACCCTGCGGGCAGAGGAGAGACAGGAGTCCGCCTCCCACTCCCATCAGTTCACGTCCTGCCCCCAGCTCTCTAAAGGGCAGCACTTTTCAAAGCATGTGTCTGCGGAGCCCTAGACCAGGGGTCGGGGGTTATGGGTGCCGCTCTGTGGTGGTGGAAGTTTGGGAGCACTGGGGTCAGGGGTTATGAGTGCTGCTCTGTGGTGGTGGAAGTTTGGGATGCACTGGGTGGGCAAGGGGCTGCAGATTTCTTCCATGCGGGACTTCTGTTTTCGCCAGAGCTTCGGGCTGGCGGGGTGGAAGAGCCAGCTCTAAGCAGATGATTTCTGGATTTGAGCCATGCAGGTTCTGGGAGCTGGGGAAACTCGTTTAGGGGTGGGCAGAGCTTGTTCCTGAGGAAACAGCGTGGAGGACGAGTTGGAGTTTGCCAGGAAGAGGGGAAGGAGAGAGCTCTGGTAAGAAGAGACGGCTCTGCAAAGACCTTGAGGCTGGAAAGAGCAGCCCCTCCCCAAGGACGGCCAGGCGGGGGCGGGGCCCAGGCGAGGGCGGAGCCAGGGAGGAGGAAGGTGATGGGGTCAGATTCCACAGGATCCAGCTTTCTCCCTTCCCTGAGAGGTGGTTTGGGCAGAGGTGGGCAGCATGGAAGAGGCGGCCAGGGAATCGCTGTGGTTGCCCGGGTGGAGCGTGGGGCTGGCCTGCCCCGGTGGGGACGTACGCGCTCCAGGCACCCAGCAGCCCTCACCCAGCCCGTCCATCTTGCCCCGGGCCCCCGGGTGCTGCCGTCTGGAGGGTGCTCTGTCTGGGCCTTGCCCTGGGGAGGTGGCCAGCCCAGATCCTCTGCAAACAGCTCACCCCTCCCAGCTGCCCCCATCCCCTAATAGCCCCCACTGTGAGAGATGCTGCTTTGGAGAGGGGCGGGAAGTAACGCTGTGTTGGAAATCTGGGGACGCAGGTCTGGAGGTGCACGCTGGATGCCCCTGCCCACGTGGGGTCTGTCACGGTGCCGGGTTCTGAGGGGCTGGGGGGGCCCAGGGTGGGCTGAAGGACCCAGCGCGGTGGGTGACAGAGCAGGAGGGGCTCCCAGAGCTGTCCTTGGTGAGGGAGGTGTGGAGGTCACTGTGGGGGCTTCTGTTGGTCCCTGCTGCTGTGAGGGGCACAGCGTCCACTTGGGGGCAGCTCTGTCCCGGCTCCCACCTGGAGGCAGGGGAGGTACTTTGCCGAGGATCATGGGATGGTCGGGGTGGGTGTCATCTTTCAGGCCACAGGCCCTGGCCCAACGTCCTGGGGAACAGTGAGGACACTGCCCAGAGCGCCTTGACCCTGACCTAGGGACCCTGGCCTTGCCCCGTGGCCCCGGCAGCCTCTGCTATTTCTGGTCCTGCTGAGCTGGGACTGCTCATGGCTGCCGCTCCCTGCAGGCGCCGCACGCGGTTGCTGGCCGCAGAGGGGACCCCTGCATATGCTCTAGAAGTGCAGGGTGACCGAGCACCTCCTGTCAGCTGGCCTCGGGCTAGATGCTGGGGGTGCAGTGCGAACCCTAAATAAAGGCAGGAAGGGCCCTGGTGCTGCCCCATGGAGCTCTGAATCCAGTGTGGTCAGCACCCAGCGGTGTCGGGGACACAGACATGGAGGTCCCGCTAACTAAGGCTGGGTCCCGCTTGGTCCCTGGGAAGCAAGGAAATTTCGCTCTCTCTGTGGGTGTCCAGCGGCTGCTGTGACCAATGAGCACATGCTGGGAGCCTTCAGAAAACAGAATGATTCCTAGTGCTGGGGGCCGAAGAATTGGGGTGTCTCAGGGTTCGGCCCCCTCAGAGGCTCCAGGGGAGGGTCCTGCCTGCTGCTTCCAGCTTCTAGAGCTCCAGGGGTTCCCTGGCTTGTGGCCACATGATTCCCGTCTCTACCTCTATCTTCACACAAGCCTCCACTTCCTCCATGTCACTCCACTACTGCCTATGTCTTTCCTCTGCCCGGTGTCTCCTTTCCCTCCTGTGTCTCCTCTCCCTCCTGTGTCTCCTCTCCCTCCTGTGTCTCCTCTC
>NW_026652285.1:106361895-106383920 GCF_009828535.3 Hylobates moloch
AGGGCATGTGGGTGTTTCTGCCACTGGGACCCCCACCTCACTATTTTCTCTATCACACCCTTTCATGAGATCTTCTGCCATGTGACTCAGTGGTGTGTGGTTTGTGGTGTGTGTAGTGTGTCTTAGCCTGTGATCCCAGCATTTTGGGAGGCCGAGGCAGGAGGATCCCTCAGCCCAGGAGTTTGAGTACAGTTTGGGCCACATGGGGAGACCCCTGTCTCTACAGAACATTAAAAAAAAAAATGAGCTGGGCATGGTTGCTGGCGCCTGTGGTCCCAGCTACTCCCGAGGTTGGGATGGGAGCCTGAGCAATAGAGCTAGACCTCCCATCTCTAAAAAAAGAGAAAAAAAGCAGTAACCACAAAGTGTTACATTTTATAAAACAAGAGAAAATGTGCGAACTGCACCTGGCTGTGCGCCTCCCACTGAGGAGCTGTTTGAAGGTCTCTGCCTCAGAATCCCCCACATTAGACAAACACCCTCGCCCATTCCTCTGATCAGGAAGCCACGAAGTAAAATTCTTGGGCCAAGGGGCTGCCCATGTGTCAGATGTTTTGTGTGTGGGTAAAAATTGCTACTGTATTTCCTTCTAGAATGGTAGTGGGGAAACTGACGGCCTTTTCCCTCCGTGTCATTAACATAAAAATCATTGCCAATTTAGTAGGTGTAGAGATGTCTTTGTTACATTTGGAGCTTTGTGCAATTACACATTTGACGGGCTTGTTGGCTGCATTGTGTGAATTGGTGTTCCTGGCCACAGCCTGTTTTTTTCTTAATGGGATAGCCCTCTTTCTTAAATGCATTTGCAGGAGCTCTTTATATTAATAATATAAAATCTTTTTCAACTGCGTGGATTCCAAATGTTTTCCCAAGATCGTCTTTGTCCTTTAGTTTTGTCTTAGGCTACATAATTTACATTTGCAGTTGAACTTTCTTTCCTTGTTGGTGGTCTCGAGGGTGTGTGTGTTGGGTGGTTTGAAGGGTGAGGCCTGGGAGGGGGACGCTGGGACAGTGGCCCCGGGCTAGGTGCGGTCATGGCGTGGCTGGGGCTGGGGGTGGCTGCCCTTTGAGGCTCTGCTGTGTGCTCTTGGACGCTTTCCGGCTGAGGGTTGCGTGTTGGTCCAATGAACTCTTCCTGGAAGTGCGTTTCGTGGTAGGATGGTTCAGGGTCACCCCGTTGGCTCATGTCAGCCTAAACAGGACATTCTGTTGCAGTGACACAAATTATGCTTTGTTTGTTGGAAAATCGGCAAGATATGCAAGTGCGTGTGTGAGCTTGTGCAAGGAAATGGGGCAAGAGTCACCCAATTAGCAGTTTTAAAAAGCTCATCCTTAAAAATCCACTTCCTTTCGAGTCTGAGGGGCTGGGCGCCTCGCCGAGGGCTCAGATCTCTGGTGTCATGAGAAGTCCTTCCGAGGGAGTCACAGTGAGCACGAGGGGAGCTAGCCTGGGACAGCAGCCCACGAGCATCCAAGGCAGACAGGACCCTGGATCCCCATGCCTCTGTTCACCCTGACCTAGCCCCCCTGCCCCCCAAAAAAGCCGGCAAGCCAAGGACTCCCTGAGCCTTTTCCAGTGCATTCCATCAAGGGTCATGGAGGTCACGTTTGCTCTGGACAAGGTCACACCTGAATGGTGCCGGAAACGTGCTTCCTAGCACAGTGTTCTGGGTGGTGGGCACTGCTGAGGCTTCTCTTCAGACCCATTTTACAGATGGGGATGCTGAGGTCAGGTAATGGGGCCAATGTGCCTGACACCCAGAGCAGGCCTGGGAGCGAGAGGCCCAGGCAGGGCAGGAAACCCTTGTGCTCCTGCCCCAGTGCTTTCTGCCCCGCCGTCACAGGACTGCGGGCAAAACCGCGAGATGCCGGTCCTGCCACCTATCAGCAGCCTCAGAAAAGGCCGGGGAGCCGACCTCTGCCTGTGGAGGAACCCTGACTTCTCACTACTGAAATGAGGTTGGTTTGGCCGGGCACAGTGGCTCACGCCTGTAATCCCGGTACTTTGGGAGGCTGAGGCGGGCGGATCACGAGGTCAGGAGTTCAAGACCAGCCTGGCCAACATGGTGAAACCTCGTCTCTACTAAAAATACAAAAATCAGCTGGGCGTGGTGGCAGGCACCTGTAATCCCAGCTACTCAGGAGGCTGAGGCAGGAGAATCACTTGAAACCGGAAGGCGAAGGTTGCAGTGAGCTGAAATTGTGCCATTGCACTCCAGCCTGGGGGAAAGGGCAAAACTCCGCCTTAAAAAAAAAAAAAAGAGATGAGGTTGGTCTCTGTTCCCAGTTTCTGCCTCTGTGGGATGGGACAGACCTTCTGGGATAGGGTCGCAGATACTGAGAACATTGTCGCTGGCACCCAGCAGATGCGTGGTTGGTGGTGATGGTGCTGTAGGACAGGCGAGGGATGCATTTGTACACGTTGATCGTTCTAACATGAATGCCTCCTGGAAGATGGCGCCGGGGCTCTCTGCCTGGAGAGGGAGGAGTGATTTGATGGTTCTCCTATGCACCTATCCAGCAAGTGCCCTCCTTCCCAGAGGTGCAGAGCTTCAGCCATCTGGAAAGTGGTCAGCTGGCCAGCCCCCACAGGATGCGCTGGAGCCAGTCCACCTTGCACCTCCCAACCACCGCCCTGGGTGACGAGGGTCATGGCCGGGCCCAGGTCCTCAGACTCCTGAGGACCAGGACACTTGGAACGGAGGACCTGCCCTGGGGTCCTGAGGCCTGGTAGCAGGTCCTGGCTCCGTCTTTCTCTAGCTGGGTGATCTCTTGTTAGAGCCTCAGTGTTCCCATCCATAAAATGGGCCTGATGAACACTGTCTGTTTGTCCCACCCCCTTAATGAGAACCATGAATGGCAGTGTCAGTTTCTGAGGTCACCTTTTAGATGCCATCCAAATGCAGAACCTTCTGACCCCGAGTGTTTGTCCGGTCCCTTCTGTGGGTCCAGAGCTCCTTCTTGCCTGCTGCCTCCTGGTCCTCCCAGGTCCCCGGGGAGGTCACAGACGTTCCTCCAGCTGTCTGCAGAGTCTGGGTCTTGGATTATGGAAGCTTGGGGTGGCCGTCTGGGAGGACACGCTGGCTCCCATACCCACGTGGCTGCCTCATCTCCACCGGCTGAGCCAGCAGACACGCGGCTCCAGGCCAGCGCCCAAAGACTTTCCATGGCGGGGGGAGGGCGGAGGCTCAGGGAAGCCGGCAAGGGGCTCTGAGCCCACACGCTGCTGCTCACGTCCAGAGCCCAAACGGGACACGCTGGCTGTGGGGGACACAGCGTCCTCAGGACGGAGGCCTGGAGCTTCTGACCTGCTGGGTGGGCAGTGGGAGGGGACTAGAGGCAGGGTTGTCTCCAGCCTTTCCAGACAGGAGAGGGGTGACCCCCAAATCCCCCTAGAGCCAGCCACAGCCAGCCTTGGAGCTGGAGTCCTCACCCCCGACCAGGTTTGAGGCTGAGCTAAGAGGACATTATGGGAGCTCAGGGCCCGGGGACCCCCCACACCTCAGGCTGGGCAGGGGTTGGCAGGGCGCCTGACCTAGCTCCAAAGCTTCCAGGTACTTGGAGGGTTTGATTTTTCTTCCCATCCTCCCTGCCCGGAATTCAATTAATCAATAGAAATCTCTGTGTCACACCTCTCTGAGCCCCGCAGGCTCCTACAAGATTGATTAACACAAACATCAATTTCTTGGGCTGCGCGCCTCCGAAAACACGGCCCTTTTTCAGATTGAATTGCTACTGTGTGCCCGGTGTAAATAAAGGAGAGGGAGTCATACGGAAGATTTGTGACTGTGTGCGGCGCGGCTCCGCTTCCTACTCCGCCGGTGCTATTAGGGGCTGCAGTGCGGGGTGGAGGGAGGGAGAGACAGAAGGAGAGTGGAGGGACAGGGACGACGGAGACGGGGCAGACCACTGGGCAGGGCGAGAGAGGACAGAGAGAGAGGGAGAGAGAGAGATGACAGGGAGGGACACACACACACACAGACAGAGAGACAGACACAGAGGGAGATACAGAGACAGAGGGAGAGTGGAGAGGCAGAGAGGGCGGGAGACCATTGCGAGGATGAGGGAGGACAGATAGAGAGATGGAGAGATGCACACACACAGAGACAGAGAGACAGAGGGAGAGTGGAGAGGGAGAGAGGGCGAGAGACCATTGTGGGATGAAAGAGGACAGAGAGAAAGCAACAGAGAGAGAGAGAGGCAGAAATTGAGAGTGGTGGAGGGAGGTTGGGAGCAAGAGAGGGAGGGAGAGAGGAAGAGGAAGAGAGAGGGAGGTGAAAAGAGAGCAAGGAGGTGCGGAAAGGCAGGCGAGGGAGTGGGCGTCCGGTGCAGGGTGGCTGGGAGGGATAGCTAATTGCTTATTCATTTTTCCTGGCAGTCTGAAGGGGGTGGCAGCTGAGAGGGGGGTGGCGCTGCTGGTCTTGAAGCAGCTGCTGGTGGGGTGGCCGAGGTGGCCCTGCCATGGGAGGACAGGCTCTCCTGCTCCCTCCCTCCTTCCATCCGGTGCAAAGCAGGGCCTGATGCAGCGGGCCCAACCCAGGCACGTGGTGGGAGTGAGGACCCGAAGGCCTTGCTCAGAGGCCGGGAAGGCCAAGTCCGGAGCAGGGAGACCGGAAGCCCCGGGTGAGGCCCAGGGCACTGAGCAGAGTGGGATAGGGGCTCCTCCTCGCAGCCACATGCCCCCCTGCTGGGCTCCCTGTGGCTAGTGCCCTCCCCAGTGTGTCCCCAAGGCCCTGCGCCTCTCCATCCCACCGTCCCCCTCCCACCTCCCCGCAGCTGGGTTCCAGACCCGCGCTGTACAGGAACCAGAATGCGTGTGAGCCACACAGCAAAGTTTCAATTTGTAACAACCATGTACAAAAGTATCAAGAATGAGCCATTAGTTTCAATAATGAGCTTTGAACTCAACCTACTCCAAATGCAGTCATCTCAACGGGTAATCAACACAGAACAATGCCTCCTGCAATCACTTCTCGTGTCGAGTCTTTGGGACAGGGCTGTATTTCATGCGCACAGGGTCCCCTTAAGGGCCGGCCACCTGTGAGCACTCCGGGGCCAGCGAGGCCAGCAGCCCTGTGGTGGATGGTGCAGCTCTGGGCCCTGGTTCCAGCCCCTGTGTCCTGATGGTAAATGCTGAGGCCTCTCTGAGAGCAGATGCTGGGTCCTGGTGACAAAGCTGCCGGCGGCTTGCGGGTCTCCCCTTTACCCGTGAAGGGGCTGGCACAGTGCCCAGCATGGAGAAGCTCGTGGCAGAGAAAGAATTGCATGTTCCACGGCAGAATTTCAGCCAGTTCAGCTCCGAGCCACCCGCTCTCGCCCCACTTCCCAACTGTGGAGGCCCCGGGAGCCTTCTGGGGGCTCAGCACGGGTCCCTGCAGGTCCCAGGCCTTGAGATGACTTCCATCCTTGCTGCCGTCGGCTCTTGACCCTTAGTCCCTGGGCCGGCTCCTGTTGGGCAGCTTTGTGGGGCCGGGTTCTGGGTGTGGAGCGTGGCCTGGACTTCCCAGTCATCGGAGTGGCTGGAAGCAGGGCCACTGCTCACAGCGCTTCTCCCGCCTCTTCCCAAGGCTGACTCCTGTCCTTCTGTTCCCTCAGAATGGGGCTTGCAGCTTCGGGCAGGCGTTCACCAAGGACTCAACAGGCGGGGCCCTGACCCTGGAGCTTGAAGTCTGGGGGTCCTACCTTCCCTCTGGAGGTGTCCCCCAAAGGGGGTGGTGGGGTGTTCCCTTTATGTATAACTTTTTAATTTAACAAAACACAGATTTTGTTGTATTTTTGAGAGGGTCTCACTCTGTCAGCCAGGCTGGAGTGCAGTGGTGCAATCACAGCTCACTGCTGCCTCAACTTCCCAGGTTCAAGAGATCCTCCTGCCTCAGCCTCCCAAGTAGCTGGGACCACAGGCGTGAGCCACCATGCCCAGCTAATTAATTAGTTAATTTTTTTTGGGTAGAGACAGGGTTCCTACCATGTTGCCCATGCTGGTCTCCAACTCCGGGTTCAAGTCATCCTCCTGCCTCAACCTCTCAAAGCACTGGGATTATAGGCGTGAGCCACTGTGGCTGGGCCAAAACACAGACTTTAGCAGAGTTTATAGGACTCAGCGCCATTGTGGTGGTTAGAGAGGTGATGACGCCGCACGCCAGGCTCCCTTGGCAGAGAACGTGACTTTTACCACCTCCCTGCTGTCCAGTGAGCCAGGAATTACTGTTTGCGGCCAACAGGAGAGGCCACTGTGGCTGAGAGAGGGCAGCAGTCGCGGGTGGGAAGAGACATGCTGGGCTGATGCCAGTGTCTCTGGACTCTCATTCCAGTGCTCTTTGCACAGCAGCCCACCCTATCTGGGGTCCCTTCCCTAAGGAGCTTCCCAAGAAGCTGAAACCACCAGCCCCATGGCATGGAGCTTTGAGAGTGCTGTCAGCAGGCACTCATTCACTCACTCATTTAGTCATTCACACACTCATTCATTCACTCACTCATTTAGTCACTCACACATTCATTCATTCACTCATTCATCCTTTCAGTCATTCATTCGCTCATTCATTCATCCTTTCAGTCATTCATCCACTCATCCTTTCAGTCATTCATTGACTCATTCACTCACTCATTCATCCTTTCATTCATTCACTCATTCATCCTTTCAGTCATTCATTCACGGGATTACAGGCTTGAGCCACCATGCCCGGCCCGCTCATTCATTCTTTTGTTCAGTTGTTCAACAGGTGTCCATAGACTTTGATGCGTACCAAACACTGGGCCGATCTTTCAGATTCAGTGATGCAGGAATGATTATCCCCAGGTTATAGATGAGGAAACCAAGGCTCAGAGAGGGTTAGAGACTTGCCTGAGGTCACACAGCCAGAGAGCAGTGGGGTAGGAGGGACTGAACCTGGGCAGAGCTCATCTGAAAGCCCCTTGACCTGCCTTCTTAGAGTTTCACCCCCACACTGGATTGGCCCCAACCATCAGGTCTTCTGCAGCTCTGTCAGTGACACTGGGGGTTCTTGGTGGGGTGGGGACAGCACGGGTCTCAGCAGGAGCACCAGGAGGAGGTGTGGCGAGTTGGGATGGTGGGGGACACAGCGTGAGGTGGGCTGGTGGGGGACACAGCGGGAGGTGGGCTGGGTGGGGGACACAGCGGGGGGTGGGCTGGGTGGGGGACACACCGGGAAGTGGGCTGGGTGGGGGACACACCATGAGTTGGGCTGGTGGGGGACACAGCGGGAAGTGAGCTGGGTGGGGGACACACCGTGAGGTGGGCTGGTGAGGGACACAGTGGGAGGTGGGCAGGTGGGGACACAGCGGGAGGTGGGCTGGTAGGGGACACACTGGGAGGTGGGCTGGTGGGGGACACACTGGGAGGTGGGCAGGTGGGGGACACACTGGGAGGTGGGCTTGTGGGGGAGATGCAGCGGGGGTTCTTTGGGCTTCTGCATCTCTGCTCTGGGGTCAGTGCTGGTGGGGGCTCAGTGGGAATGCAGAGGCCTGGTTTACCATGAAACTGTCTCCTGGAGGAGCAGGCGACTGCCCAAGGCGTTCAGCAGCTACACCAAGCTGGGGCTTGTGGGCCGTGCCCTGGGACCTGGAGCCCCTCTGTTTTCCCCAGGGCTTGAGCCCCCTGGGTTCACCTTGCTCAAGCCACCCAGAGAGGCCAACGGGAGGACTCAGGAGGGAGATTCTGAGGCTTCATCTCTCCTGGGGCCGGATTTGGACAGCCTGAGGTTTAGATCTGTCGCCATCTCCTCTTGCACGGGGCTGCTCTTATGGCAGAATGACCGAGCTGCCCCCGCAGAGCTGCAGCGAAGCTGCTGGCACAGCTGCCTCCTTAAGTGGCTGCAGCCCCCACTCTCTGCCCCTAGCCCCTTAAAATGAGCTCCTGCTGAAGTCAGGCCCTCGGCAGAGCCTTGGGTGGAAGGCGAGGGCTTCCGGGGACCTGTGCATTTCGAGTGGCCTCAAGTGAGTGAGTCCGCTCCTGCAGTGGGCTCGGGCGACGGGCACTTGAGTTAAGTGTGGCTAATTTGGTACAAGAACACGACGCCACCGGCAGGTTCTGCATCTTGGAGAAGCTTGGGGGCCATCAGCACAAAGGGGCCGGGGGAGGATGCTGCATCAGGGGCCTAGTGTGCGGGGGTGGTGAGTGTGGCAAAGGCACTCGGGCTGGGGCCCTGCCAGCCACTGCCCCCCGCCAGGGCCTGGGCTGGGCACCTGTGACCAGTGGGGACTCGCGGAAAAGGCACCCTTCCGTAGGGCGTGGCAGAGCCTCCTGGGAGCGGCATCCTGGGCGAGCTCAGTGCTCAAGGCAGGTCCCACACACCTGCCCACTGCCTGCACTCTCTCCCTCGCTTCCCTTTTTCGTCCCAGGAGTAACAGGAGGGGTCCGAGGTGAGCATGGTGAGGCGGGGGCTCTGGGTCATCCCCTGCCCGCCTTGGCCCATGAGCAGAGCCAGCAGCCATGCCAGGGTCACAGCTGGCTGTGGGGTGAAGCTGTGGTTCAGGACTTGGCATTTCTTCTCAAATGTGTCCTTGCCTCTTGGTTCAGAAACACAGATGCCCACTCAGGTTCCATAAGGAAAGCGAGAGTGACAGCATCAGGGTGATGCTGGCGCCACACACCCAACCCCGGCTCCGTACAGCACTGCTTCCTGCAGCAAACCTTCCCCGAGTCCTGGGGACACCTCCGGAAGACTGCTGTCCCACTTCTGCTCTGACACCAGACCCTCCTGGCTGGTGACCTTGGATAAGGAATCCTAATGCTCCCTACTCCAAAATGAGCGCTGTGCGCTCAGGGACATCCAGACTAGGAGGTGCTAACCCTCTCCCTGGCCAGCAGTGAGGCCAGTGGACACAGAGCTACCCAGGGAAGGACCCGTCCCCCTCGGAGCATGGGTGAAGTGGGCCCTGGGTGCTAAGAGGGGCCCAGCATCAGGAAGGCTGCAGCCCTAATGCCACCCCAGGCAGGATGGCCTGAGAGAGTCTGTGCTGGGAAGGCATTCAGAAAGGCCTGGGAACTCTGATGCAGCCTCTCTCCTTCGAGGCGCTCTCTGGGGGTTGGCCTGGGGCAGCACAGAATCCCAGAGTCCCCGCCTATGTGTCCCCCAGCCCCTGCGTATCTTGTCTGCCCAGGGCCACAGGGGAATGGTTAACGGCAACGGAAATAACAACATATTAGAATTGAATGAAAATTAAAACACAACATATTGGCTGGACACAGTGGCTCATGCCTGTAATCCCATCCTAGCACTTTGGGAGGCCGAGGCAGGAGGATGAGTTGAGGCCAGGAACTCATCCTGGGCAACATAGTGAGACCCTGTCTCTTAAAAAAACAGTGGGTGCAGTGGCTCACACCTGTAATACCAGCACTTTGGGAGGCCGAGGTGGGTGGAGCCTTTGAGGTCAGGAGTTTGAGACCAGCCTGACCAACATGGTAAAACCCCATCTCTACTAAAAACAGAAAAACAGCTGGGCATGGTGGCGCATGCCTGTAATCCCAGCTACTTGGGAGGCTGAGGCAGGAGAATTGCGTGAACCCAGGAGGTAGAGGTTGCAGTGAGCCGAGATCGCGCCATTGCACTCCAGCCTGGGCAGCAAGAGCAAAACTCTGTCTAAAAATAATAATAATAGTAGTAATAACAACAACAACAAGCAAAAAACACACCATATAAACTTTTTTTCTTTTTTTTTGTTTTGAGATGGAGTCTCACACTGTTGCCCAGGCTGGAATGTAATGGCACTATCTTGGCTCACTGCAATGTCTGCCTGCCAGGTTCAAGCAATTCTCCTGCCTCAGCCTCCTGAGTAGCTGGGATTACAGGTGCCCACCACCACGCCCAGCTAATTTTTTGTATTTTTAGTAGAGATGAGGTTTCACTACATTGGCCAGGCTGGTCTCGAACTCCTGACCTCGTGATGCCACCTCGGCCTTCCAAAGTATTGGGATTACAGGCATGAGCCACTGTGTCCGGCCCCAATTTTTTTTTTTTTTCAAATCCTCAAAATTAGTTCTGACTTTAGAATAGAGATTCTGAATATTTTTAAGGCTTTATTATATAGTTGAGAAATAAGGTCAAGATCGGATTAAGCTTTGATAGTCCAAGTTAGCAAAAATACTAATAATGCCTCTACATGGATTTCCTTGAATCTTGTCCTGTGTTTTACTGATATTGAAAGTGTTTTTTATGTTGCTGTGCTTAATTTTATTTAAAACATTTTTTCTCTGTTTTTTAATTTAAGGAAAGCCATGCTATTAAACAAACAAACAAACCTATGAGCTAAGCTCTGGGGTTGTATTTGAAAATAAAAAGTGTTTCCTGGACTGAAAGAGCTCATAAGCTAATTGAGGAAATACACATATAAATAACTCGAATGAAGGCATTAGGTAAAAAAAATGAGATTCTTCCTGTTTGCACATCTTCACTGCCTTAACAACAACCAAAAAAATCTGCACACACACAACCACAGGAAAGAGGAAGTCCTCTTGCAGTGTTCTTATCTCATCATCTACTTGATTACACAAACCAGAAATCTAATGTTCCTTAACCCTCGCCCCCAAATCTAGTCTGCCCCTGTGACAGTTGATGTGACCACTTTATGCTGGTTTTTCCATCGACTTTCCTAGAGCAGCTGCCATCACCACCAACACCAGTGCCAGCCTCTTAATCCACATCATTGCTTACATGATTAAAGTGGCTTCTGGCTGGGCGTGGTGGCTCACACCTGTAATCCCACAGTGGCTCATGCCTGTAATCCCATCCTAGCACTTTGGGAGGCTGAGGCAGGAGGATGAGTTGAGGCCAGGAACTCATCCTGGGCAACATAGTGAGACCCTGTCTCTTAAAAAAACAGTGGGTGCGGTGGTGGGCACCTATAATCCCAGCTACTAGGGAGGCTGAAGCAGTAGAATTGCTTGAACCCAGGAGGCAGAGGTTGTAGTGAGCCGAGATTGCACCACTGCACTCCAACCTGGGTGAAGAGCAAAAACTCCATCTCAAAAACAAAAAACAAAAAACAAAAACCCAACAATGACAAAAATTAGCTGGGCGTGGTGTTGGGCACCTGTAATCCCAGTTACTCAGGAGGCTGAGGCGGGGAGAGCTGCTTGAACCCAGGAGGTGGAGGTTGCAGTGAGCTGAGATCACGACATTGCACTCCAGCTTGGGCAACAGAGTTAGACTCTATCTCAACAAACACTTTGCCTCACCACTTTGCCCACATGTGCTCTGGCACCTCTGCCTCTATGGAGGGAAGCTGGAGTGATCTTTCTAAAATACAAACGCCATTGCCTCCTTATCATTTTCTGTCACTCAAGCTGGAGTGCAGTGGCACAATCACATCTCACTGCTGCCTCGAGCTCCAGGGCTCCAGTGATCCCCCTGCCTTAGCCTCCTGAGTAGCCAGGACCACAGGTGTGTGCCACCACACCTGGCTAATTTTTGTATTTCTCAGTAGAGATGGGGTCTTGCTATGTTGCCCAGGCTGGTCTCTAACTCCTGGCCCCAAGTGATCCTCCTGCCTTGGCCTCCCAAAGTGCTGGGATTACAGGTGTGAGCCACCGCACCTGGCTGGTATCAACTTTTCCTACCTGACTTGCAGAGACCTGCATAGGTTGACTACTGCTGACCCCTCCAGCTTCACCACAGGCCAGAAGGCCCCTCCTCTTCCTCATGCAACCCCTTGAAGGTCCCGCTTCTGTCAAGGGCTCTAAGCTCACCAGTCCCACTGCTGTGCTGGTGCTCTGTACTGTGCTAGCTCTTCCTCAGCCTCCAGAAGCTGACCCATGCTGCATCCTCCTTAACCTCTGCCTCACAGCATCGTATATTTATTTATGTGATAGTTTGATTAATAGCCATCTCTCTGACCAGACTAGCATAGTGCTTTATATATAGTAAGCATCACAATGTTTGTCGAATGGATCAATAGATGACTAAAAAATTAAACTGGGATTGTAAAGTGGGATTCTGGGGGTCTTTGACAACTTCATGGAAAATGCCTATTATGAATAAGCTACATAGGAATTTCAAAGTTTTTTGCACCAAATTAAACTATACTGACTTCTTATAACATGTCTGAACAGAACATATTGACTTCGTGTGATATAGCTAAAGCAATGTTTAAGGGAAAATTTATAGCATTAAATGCTTATATTAATAAAAGGAAATCAATGATCTATGCTTCCGCCTTTAGAAACTAGAAAAAGAAACAAATTAAACTTAAAGCAGGCTGAGCATGGTGGCTGACTCCTGTAATCCCAGCACTTTGGGAAGCCCAGGCGGGCAGATCACTTGAGGTCAGGAGTTCGAGACCAGCCTTGCCAACATGGTGAAACCCTGTCTCTACTAATACAAAAAATTAGCTGGTTGTGGTGGTGGTGCACGCCTGTGATCCCAGCTACTCGGGCGGCTGAGGTAGGAGAATTGCTTGAACCTGTGAAGCGGAGGTTGCTGTGAACCGAGATTGTGCCATTGCACTCCAGCCTAGGCGACAGGGTGAGACTTCGTCTCAAAAATAAAAAACAAAAAACAACCTTAAAGGAAACAGGTGGAAGGAAACACTAAAGACAAGAGCAGAAGTCCATGAAATAGAAAACGGAAAAGCAATAGGAAAACATAATCAAGGAAACCAAAGTTGCTTCTATGAAAAGATTAATATAATTGACAAATCTCTGATCAGACTGATCAAGAAAAAAAGAGACAAATTACCAATATCAGAAATGAAAGAGGAGATATCATTACAGGTCCTACAGATATTAAAAGGTTAATACAGAACGTTATAGGCTGGGTGTGGTGACTCATACCTGTAATCCCAGTGCCCTGAGAGGACAAAGCAGGAGGATCACTTGAGGCCAGAAGTTTGAGACCAGCCTGGCAACATAGGAAGACCCTGTCTCTACAAAAAAAAAAAAAAAAAAAAAAAAAAATTTAAATTAGCTGGGCTTGGTGGATGTGCTTGTCATCCCAGCTACTCAGGAAGCTAAGGCAGGAGGATTACTTGATCCTGGAAGTTACAGGCTACAGTGAGCTGTGATCGCACCACTGTACTCCAGCCTGGGTGACAGAGCAAGACCTTGTCTCAAAGAAAAAGAAGAAAAAAAAAAGAAAGTTGATATTAAAACAATAAAACAATAGAAAACATTTGGAGAGTTTTAAGCAGGGGGATGATGCAGTCAGGTTTGTGACCTTTGAAAGGTTCATTCCAGCTCCCCTTCATAGAGTAGATAGGAGAGTTGCTGGAGCGAGGTGGGCAGAGTAGTTAGAAGCCACCTTAATCATGTAGACAAGGATGTGGGTTAAGGAGCTGGTGCTGATGCTGGTGCTAGTGGTGTTGACAGCTGCTGGAGGACAGTCGATGGGATAAACAGTGTAAAGTGATCCCATCAACTAATGTAGGGACAGACTAGATTTGGGGGTGAGGGTTTGAGGTTTCTGTAATTAGGTAGATGATGAGATAGAGCTAACACTGCAAGAGGATTTCCTACAAAAACCAACCAAACAAACAAATAGCTGGGCATGGTTGTGTGGGCCTGTAGTCCCAGCCACTTGGTAGGCTGAGGTGGGAGGATTGCTTAAGCCCAGGAGTTAGAGTCTGCAGTGAACTATGATCGCACCACTGCACTCCAGCCTGGATGACAGAGAGAGACCTTGTCTCTAAGGAAATAAACAAAAAGAATGTTACAAACAATTTTATGTTCCCACATTTTACGACTTAGAAAAAATGGACAAATTCCTTGAAAGACAGTTACCAAAGCTCACTCAAGAAAAAATAGATGGTACCATGTAAATTAAAGAAATTAAATTTGTTGTTAAAAACCTAACAACAACAATAACAAACTCTGGGCCTAGATGACTTTCCTTGTGAATTCTACCAATACTTAAGAAAGAATTAATGCCAACTCTACATTATCTCTTCCAGAAAATAGAAGAGGAGGGAACAATTACCAACCCTTTTTATGAGGCCAACATTACCTTGATATCAAAACCAGAGATTGAAAAAAAAAAAAAAAGAAAGCTATAGAGCAATATTCCCCATGAGCAAAGACACATAAATCCTCAATAAAATACCAGCAAATCAAATCCAGCAATCTATGAAAAGGATAACACATCTGACCAATGAGGTTTATGCAAGGATGCAAGTCTGGTTCAACATTCAAAAAACAATCAGGGCTGGGTGCAGTGGCTTGCATCTGTAATCCCAGCACTGGGAGGCTGAGGTGGGTGGATCACTTGAACCCAGGAGTTGGAGACCAGCCTGGGCAACATGGCAAATAAAAAAAATTAGCTGGGCGTGGTGATGCACACGCATAATCCCAGGTACTCGGGAGGTGGGAGGATCATCTGAGCCTGAGGAGGTTGAGGCCATAGTGAGCCACAACCATGCCACTGCACTCTAGCCTGGGCAACAGAACGAGACCCTGTCTCAATAATAATAATCATCATCATCATAACAATAATCAGACCAGGTATGGTGGCTATAACCCCAGCACTTTTGGGGGTTAAGGTGGGAGGATCACTTGAGCCCGGGAGTTGGAGACCAGCCTGGGCAACAAAGTGAGAACCCCATCTCTACAAAAAATTAAAAAAATTAGCTGGGTGGGGGAGCATGCCTGTGGTCCCGGCTATATGGGAGGCTGAAGCAGGAGGATTGCTTGAGCTCAGGAGGTTGAGGCTGCAGTGAGCTGTGTTTGTGCTATTGCACTCCAGACTGGGTGACAGAGAGAGACCCTCTCTCTCAAAAAAAAAAAAAAAGGAATTAATGTAATTCATCATACCAACAGATTAAAAAAGAAAAACCATATGATCATCTTAATAGATATTAAAAAAAGCATTTGACAAAATTCAACATCTACTCATGAAAAAAACCTCTCAGCAAACCAGTAAGAGAAAGGAGTTTCTTCAACCTCATAAAAGGCATCTACAAAAAACCTGCAGCTAATATCTAATTAATAATGAAATACTAAATATTTTCCAAGATCAGAAAGAAAGCAAAGGTATGCAGTGTCATTATTGTACTGGAAAGCCTAGCCAGTGGAATAAGGCAAGAAAAAGAAATAAAAGATATACAAATTGGAGAGGAAGAAATGAAACAGCTTCTATTTCCATTCAATGTGATTATCTATATAGAAAATCTCAAAAAATCTATGAAAAAGTTATTAGAACTAATATTAGTGTGCCAGGCATGGTGGTGTGCACCTGTAGTCTCAGCTACTCAGCAGGCTGGCGTGGGAAGATCATTTGAGCTCAGGTGTTTGAGACCAGTCTGGGCAACAAAGTAAGACCCTTTCTCTAATAATAATAATAAAAGTAGCACACTATTTCTGGTCACCTTTGAGACTGGCTTACTCTGGGTCTGTTGCTCCAGACTCAGCTTTCTTAGAGCTCATTTTGTCAAGTGCAGTGGCTCATGCCTGTAATACCAGCTACTTGGGTGACTGAGGTGGGAACTCCAGGCGTTTGAGGCTGCAGTGAGCTATGATTGCACCACTGTACTCCAGTCTGGGCAACAGTGACCCCATCTCTAAAAAAACCCAAAAAACCAAGTGTAGCAATGTCATAAGATACAAGGTCAATATACGAAGAAGTAATTATAATTTTGTGGACCAGAAATGAATCCTTTGAAATTGAAATTAGAAAAGAAACAATACCATTTACCATAGCATCAAAACCTGTAAAATGCTTAGGTATAAATTTAACAAAACATGTACAATATCATTATGTTGAAACTGAAAAACACTAATGAAAGAAATCAAAGAAGACCTGAATGGAGAGATATACTATGTTCATGAATTGAAAGACTCAATATGGTTAAATTGTCAATTATTCTGAAATTTGCGATTTAATACAATTTTGATCAAAATCTCAGCAGGAGTGTTTATAGAAATCAACAAGCTGATTCTAAAATGTATATGGAGGCCGGGCGTGGTGGCTCACGCTTGTAATCCCAGCACTTTGGGAGGCTGAGGCGGGCGGATCACGAGGTCAGGAGATCGAGACCACGGTGAAACCCCGTCTCTACCAAAAATGCAAAAAATTGGCCGGGCGTGGTGGTGGGCGCCTGTAGTCCCAGCTACTGGGAGAGGCTGAGGCAGGAGAATGGCGTGAACCCGGGAGGCGGAGCTTGCAGTGAGCCGAGATCGCGCCACCGCACTCCAGCCTGGGTGACAGAGCGAGACTCCGTCTCAAAAAAAAAAAATAAAATAAAATAAAATAAAATGTATATGGAAAGGCAATAGACTAGAAGAGCCAAAATATCTTTCAAAAAAGAACAAACCTTGGAGGGTTCTCACTGTCTGATTTGAAGACTTACTTTAAAGCTATGATAATCAAGACAGTGCAGTGTTGGCAAAAGGTATACAAATGGATCAGTGGAACCAAAATACACTCCCATGTATATATACTTAATTTATTTTCATCAAAGTTACAATAACTCAATATAGAAGGACCATCTTTTAAACAAATGATTCTGGAACAATTGGACATTTGTATGCAAAAAAAAATGAAATTTGACTCACACATTGCACCATATACAAAAATGAACTCAAAACACAACCTAGGCCAGGCACAGTGGCTCCTGCCTGTAATCCCAGCACTTTGGGAGGATCACCTGAGGTCAGGAGTTTGAGACTAGCCTGGCCAACATGGAGAAACCTTGTTTCTACTAAAAATATAAAAATTAGCTGTGCATGGTGGCCCACGCCTGTAGTCTCAGCTACTTGGGAGGCTGAGGCAGCAGAATTGCTTGAACCCAGGAAGCGGAGGTTGCAGTGAGCCAATATTGTGCCACTGCACTCCAACCTGGGCGACAGAGCAAGACTCTGTCTCAAAAAACAAACAAACAAAAAACAGAACGTAAACTAACTTTTAAATCTGAAACTATAAAACTTTTATAAGAAAACATAGGAAAAAAATTTGTGGTTTTGGTTTTGGCAAAGATTTCTTATATCTGACAACTAAAACACAACCTGCTTAAAATTTGATAAATTAGACTTTATCAAAATTAAAAAAATTAATGAAAAGGCAATTCACAGATTTGGTGAAAACATTTCCAAAACACAATTCTGACAAAGAGTTTGTAGCCAGATATATAAAACACTCTCAAAACTCAATAATAAGTAAGCAACCAAAATAAAAAGTGGACAAAAGATATGGACAGTTCATCAAAAGAATATTTATGGATACCAAATAAGGACATAAAAATATGCCCAATGTAATTAGTCATTCTGTAATGCTGAGATGAGATATCACTATACAGCTGTTACAATGGCTTTTTTAAAACCTGACAATGACAAGCATTGGTGAGAATGCAGAGCGACTGCAACTCTTGTACATTATTGATGCAAACACAAAATGGCATGGCTACTATGGAAACAGTTTGGCAGTTTCTCATAAAGTTAAGCATATACTTATGATATAACCCGGCAATCCCACTCCTAGATATTTATTCAAGATAAATCACATGAAAATCTGTGGATGAATGTTTATAGCAGCATGATTTGTAATTGTCCCAAACTGGAAAAACAATTCAAATATTCTTCAAACCATGGTATGTCCATATAATAAAATACTACTCAGCAAGAAAAATGAATGAGCTATAGATAAATGCAAGAACATGAGTGAATTTCAAGTGAATTATGCTAAGTAAAAGAAGCCAGGCCAGGTGTGGTGGCTCACTCCTGTAATCCTAGCACTTTGAGAGGTCAAGGCATGAGGATTGCTTGAGCCCAGGAGTTTGAGACCAGCCTGGGCAACATAGCGAGACCCTGTCTGTATTTTAATAAAAATAAATGATTTTTCAAAAAAGAGGCCAGACTCAAAAAGGCTGCATAGTTATAATTCCACTTAAATTACTTTCTAGAAAAGGCAAAACTATGGAACAGACAACAGATCAATGGCTGGGGGAATAAATTTACTGGGCTGGGGGAGTGAATTTACTACAAAAGGGCCTGGGGAATTTTGGGGAGCAATGGAAGTGTTCTATAGCTTGATTACGGTGGTGGTCACATGACTATTTCAGTTTGTTAAAACGTACAGAACTATATGCTAAAAAAAGGTAAGTTATGCTCTAGATAATTATACCTCAATAAAACTGACTTTAAAACAAGAATTTGGGAGAATTAACATCTTCATAATGTTGAGTTTTCTAAATTATGAACATGATATATGCTGCCCATTTATTTAGGTCTTAGTTTTCTCATAGTTTTGGTGAGGTTTGATTTTAAATTTATGCTCTCCTTGCAAAATAATTGAGGAGTATATCCTGTTTATTTTCTAGTAAAATTTATGCAGGATTGGAATTACTGTAACTTGTACTTAAACATTTGGTACCAGTGAAGTCATCTAGAACTGAGGTTCTCTACTTAGGAAGTTTTTTTCTTTTAAAATTACTGATTAAATTCATGGAATGGTTATAGGACTACTTAGTTTTTCTATTTCTATTAGTTTTCTATTTCTTCTTGAGCTTGTTTCAATGAGTTATGTATTTGTTCTTAAGATTTGCCCATTTTGTCCAGTTTCATACGATTTTTGGATATATTGATAATATTATTCATTTTTCAATAGATGTGAGCCTTTAATTTATGTCATTATGGAACACAATGTTATTTTGAAGTCTTTGTCAGATTGCCATACAAAATCAGTTTCTTCTTCCTACCATTTCTTCTTGTGTTTTAAAATGTTAGTTTGCTCATTTTGATTGGGAGGAGTTGAGGTTTTGCTTCATCTGGTTTTATATCGTTTGCTCCCTTTCTCTCCCTGACTAGTCTAGAATCAGGTCTTAAGTTGGTGTTTCTGCAGTGCTGTGACATGGAGCACAAAGCAGATATGGTCCTGGAGGCAGAAGGCATCTTGGTGAGGCTTCTCATTTTGAGGTTGTGGCGTCAGCCCTTCCCTGCCACCCCCACCACCTGCCTCCTCCATAGACTGCAGTGTCCCTAAACCATAACTTCAGCACCAAGGCTGCTGAGCTGTTTTCTTGCCCTCTTTTGCAAGCCTGTATCCTGGCCTGAACTGGATTCCAGTCCTTATTGCCCTTTGGGAGTGCTGAGTGTCCAGATCCTGCCACTCCCAACCTGGAGCCCTGTGGGCTGTGGTGCTCACTGTGCTCCTTCTGTTTCTGATTTGTGAGAGGCTTGTCTTGTTTTCAGCCCAGGCATATGTTCTGGGCCCCTTGTTTATATTGCATTGATGGCTGCCTTGTGCTGGGGCAGTGGGTGTGAGCAGCTGTGCACCTGCAAGTGTTTTGATCAGAAATCCCTTTGTTTTGAAATGCAATCTGCTCTCTTGGTTGGTCTCAGACTCTCCAATCCAGAGTAGACAGGTGGCCTCACCTTGACAAGGAAAGTCCTTTAAGAGAGTTTTCTGAGTAACAGAGCAGCTTGCCCTGTAATGAATTCTGCCCCTGCCACCCTGGAATGCAGACATGGCTGTGGGTTTTCAAGCCATGTTTTTCTTTCTTCCTCCTAGATTTCTGTACTTACGCATTTCCACACATGTGGCATTTCAAGATGGTGGTGCAGTGGAGTGGCCTCTCTCAGGCACAGGGCTTTTTGCTGGCCCTTCCCTGACTGCTACTGTCCTCCTCTGCCCTCCTTCCCTGCAGCCTCCTTCCCTGCAACCTCCTTCCCTGCAACCTCCTTCCCTGCAACCTCCCTCACCCTTCCAGTTTCAGCTTAAACACGGCTCCCTTAGAAAAGCCCTGAGAAGCCAGGCCTACTTTATACTCCTCTGCACTCTGTCTTTGCCTTCTAGGCGTTCGATGCCCATGTGGGCACCCTGGCCCATCATCCCAGACAGTGGGGGTCGGAACCACCCTGCAGCCAAACGAAGGACTTGACGTTTCTTTCCCACCTCCCCAGGCCTGCTTCCGTCCCGACACTGCCCCTGTCACAGAGAAAGGACCAGAATAAGACTGACTCTATCCCCTGTCCCCATCGCTGGGCATCTGGTCTCCTCTGCGCCCAATCCGAGGATCGCCTGCATGCATTCCCTTCTCCCTGTCCCTCTCTGAAGGGAGCGAAGCAGCTCAAATTCGGAATGTGCCCTGTCTCTTTGAGAGGTCCAGTGTGACTTCCTGTTTGAAGATCTTCTAAGTTTATGGAATTTTAGAAACGCTCTGCTAATAAGGCAGAAGTGATCTTTGACCTCCCCTCCCCGCTTCCATCCTGTAACAGGAAGCCAGTGATTCCTTTCTGCCCCACCTACCAGAGGGGCAAGAAAACATCCCTGGGAGGAAGGCTGCTGCCTTTTGCTCTTCATCTTCTATCTGGAAAGTTCCGTGCCCTCTTCTCTGGGGGGATGAGTAAGACGGCACACAGGGCTTGGGAATTTTTAATAAGGGCCAGAGCTCTGCAGGGATGCTTGATGGGGGTGCTCGTTTTGGAGGTGGGGAGGCTGGAGGAGAGGCAGATGCTTCCAGGAGTAACTGTCTGGTTACCAGACTGCAAGACCCACGAAGCCCAATTCTCCACCCAGGGAGGGGCGGTGGGGAGAGGCCATCAATTTAACACTTTTATTTACCTTTTATTTACTCAGCCAAGCAGACACATTATTTAGGGACTAGAATAAAAAGCCATTCACTTTACTTCAATTGACCATTTAGTTCAATTTGTGTGTTACTGCAGGTAATTACTCCAGTAATAACACGCGGTAATCGGCGCTGATTGGGAGCCGGCCCCGGCTCTGTATTAATACCGTGTGCCATATATACTAATTATCCGTGTGTTACCATGGTTATTTGCATGGACGCCGTGTTAACGACACCCTGGAAACACAAAGCAATAGCGAGTTTTGAATTAAATCTTTGTGTTCTCTTAGAGCTAAAAGTGCATTTCACATAAAATAATCATGAATAAAATGAGATCATCTTGGCAGAGTTGCCAGGAAGCTGATTAACTGAACTGCATAAATGTGACTTTATCCCACTCAAGAATTAGAGCCTCCCAAACGTTGTCGGGGTTGCTAGGCAACCCCCCAAGATGACATCACTCACACAAGCCGCGCTGCGGCGATGTCATCTCTACATATTTATAGCGCCTCCGCGGAGAGGGTGTGCATTATGGAAACGACATTATTTTTCTCCCGGTTGATGGGTATGAATGGCCGTCAGACCTCTGAGGGCTGTGGAGAAAGAGAATTTGGGAATACCTGTGTGACACTTTCCTGGGGTGTGATAGATGCTTTATTTCCACCAGGTTACCCTAATGGGTCCAAATGAAAAGGCGTGTGTCACAGCTGATGAGTCGTCTGAGAGATTGGTCAGTGGAGGCCGCCGTCTTCCTGCCTGTGCACAGCAGCTGCACAGGTGCCCAGGTCTCCCAGGAGACCTGGGACGCCCCCCCAGCTGGGGAGAGCCCGCACCCCTGCACTATGATGGGCCCCGGCTCCCTGCTCTTGCCCTGAACTCATACCAGGGGAAAAACCAAAGCAGGGACACAGCTGGCTTGAGTGATGCTGAGCACCCCATCATGGGAGACATTCCAGAAGAAGCTGGATGACTAGAGCAGAGAGGAAGGGGAGGGTGGGAGGTCGAAGGTTAGGGCTCTGTGTTTGTGTCTAAGTGCCCACCCTGAGCCAGGCCGGACACACAGCTGAGGCCTCTGAGAGTTTGGGACCGTGAGGAGTGAGGCTCACCAGGGGCACATGGAGAAGGTCTACCCAGTGCCTGAGGCTGAGGCAGCGCTTCCTACAGGGGCTTGAGAAGGAGCATGGCTGGAGCTTGGGCCTCCTGAGCTGGAGAGGGACTCGGGATTTGCTGGGGAGCTGCAGCTCGGTCTTCCCTGAACCCCAGCCTCCTCTGGCTGCAGCATGAAGAGGGGTTGGGGGTGGGGGTAAGAATCAAAATGCAGCCGGGGGGAAATCTAAGTTTGGGGTCAGGATGGCTTCAGAGCAGCTCTCATCCGCCCTGTCAACTTCCCTGTGTGCTGGCTCATTCCCGGCCACCCCCAGCCAAGCTGGCCTGCCAACCCCACGACACCCCACAGCTATTTCTCTTTATAGACTCCTCTTCCTCAGTCCCCGTAGAAACGAATCTGACATAAAAGA
>NW_026652285.1:106388920-106428077 GCF_009828535.3 Hylobates moloch
CTTTTCCCCACCCAGGAGGGCCTGGGTTAAGCCCCATGTACACCCCTCCCCAGGATCCTCCCAGTCCAGTGCCTTTATTTTATTTATTTATTTATTTTTATTTCTTATTTTTATTTTTTTGGGACAAAGTCTCACTCTGTTGCCCAGACTGGAGTGCAATGTTGCAATCTCAGCTCACTGCAACCTCCGCCTCACCTCGCAGGTTCAAGTGATTCTCCTGCCTCAGCCTCCCGAGAAGCTGGGATTACAGATGCGTGCCACCATGCTCAGCTAATTTTTGTATTTTTAGTAGAGATGAGGTTTCACCATATTGGCCAGGCTGGTCTCAAACTCCTGACCTCAGGTGAACCGCCCGCCTTGGCTTCCTGAAGTGCTGGGATTCCAGGCATGAGCCACCATGACCGGCCGACAGTCCAGTCCCTTTAAATGCCATTCCTATGGTGATAGCCCCACATGCATCTACCCAGCTCTGACCTCTCTGATCTCCACCCTGCGGTCCTCTGACCTCCACCCTGTGATCCAGATGTTTGTCCCCCCACTCAACACCTCAGCATCTCAACAGCTTACAGGCTGAATCGGACAATTGCCAACAGCTCACAGCAGCACATCCATGCCGGAAACCTGACCTCCCCTGTCTTCCCATTCCTTAAATAGCCCCCATTCTCCATCTGGCTCTGCCAACCCCGTGACACCCTCCTGGGCACCCTGCCACACTGTGTTCTGCCAGGTTCCCTGGGTCCAGCGTGTAGCTCATTCCCACCCCAGGGCCTTTGTACTCGCCATTCCCCACACCTGTAATGCCCGCCCCACACCGAGGTATTCTCGGGGTCCCCACCCTCACTGTATTCAGCCTCAGCTCATGTGTCCCCTCCTCAGGGTCCTGCCCTCCCCCACACCTGCTCCCCACTGTTCCCAGTCCCTTACTTGTTTGATTTGCTGTGTAGAAACTATATTCATGTTCACTAATGAGTTGTCAGTTTCTCTTCCTGGAATTGGAAGCTCCACTAAACCAGTGGAGTATTGAGCATCAAAAGAGGTCTCACCAAGGGCTCCAGTGACCTCTGTGTTGCCAAACCCACTCCATTCTCGAGGGGCACTGTACTGCCTTCTCCTCGTCCCTTCCGGGAGCAGCCCCTCCCCACCCCCACTGCCATCCTCCCAGCCTGTCTTCCCAATACACCACAGGCCGCATGACGCACAAGATGGTGCTCCATATTGTTCATGTCTAGGTTCAAGGTGAGTTGTTGAATGAGTGAGAAACTGGAGCTGGTGGACACAGGTGAGACACCCAGCGTGGCTTGGGGACATTTGGGGGACAGCAACGTGTTGGGACATTGTCTCCTGAAGCAGGACAAAGACCCTTTGTCCCCAGCTTTGGTGAGATGGTTCGAGGGCTTAGTGACTCAGTGACTTACCTGAGAGTTGGCGGGTCAGGGGGTGGCGCTGTCACTGGCACAGGAAAGGAGGATGGTGCAGGGCATGAGGAGTGGCCTCTGCATCCACGGATCCTGTGCTTTCAGCCTGCAGGAAGAGTGATGCAGAGCCGAGGCGTAGGCAAGAGCTCCTGAGGCTGGGCTGGGCGGGCATTCCCTGGGAAAGAGCTTTCTGAGCTGGGAATGTGAAGGATGCACCACAAGGGGTGGGTCCTGGGCCCTGGAAGCCTCCAGGGGAAACATCCCTGTCCCTGTCCCTAAGCTGAGGCCCAGTTGCCTGGGAGCTTAGGGAGACTGACTGCCCTGCACACTGCCTGCAGGAGGAGTGGCAGGGCTGGCTTCTGGGGCTGGGGGCTCAGCCAAGCATGCATGATGGCTGCAGAGAATTTCTACCGGTCCCCCTCCAGGATCGGGCCTCCCGGTGTGGGTTTTGAGAAAAACGAATCTGACTCTGGGCTTCAGGCCCAAGGTGTCAGGGCTCACGGCCCGGTACAGCAGGGCGCTCGGGGCTGAGGATTGTTTGCGGGGGAGTGCACCGATCAGTTCCTGTCCCCTGGTGACTGTGCCCCTGGCCAGTGACCTGGCCTCCCTGAGCTCTGGAGTAGGGTTCTACTTCAAATGCTGGCTGGAGCCTGCTGCCACCGAGTGCTTTAAGCAGTAGTCAGAGAGGTAGGGGCGGGGCACAGAGGCAGGGAAGACCCCCACTCGATGTGTGCCAGGGTGCACACTGATGGGCCTAGGTGACGAAGATCCCGGGTTCCCATGGACAAAATGGTGGCCATTTCCTGGTGCCCCTGAGCTGCCGGCAGTGGAGATGGTGGATGGCCCCCACCCCAGCCTTTCTTCATGAGGCATTTCCAGGCTCTCCTGCCCTTGAGCAAGTTCCAGTGAACACGTGTCCTAACTCTAACCCTAACCCTAACCCTAACCCTAACTCTACAGCAAGTCCAGCCCAAGTCCAGCCTAAGCCCAGGGAGCCATCTGAGGACTAACAGAGTGGCTAATTCTTAGAGGCACTCAAGGAAACCAACCACATCTCCAGATGTCGACTGCAATCGCCAGCACTGCAGAAAATAAAGGACATTTACACACTCAGAAAGGGGCAGCTGCGTGGACTCAGGGTGCAGAACTGCCCATCAAACTTATTGTTTGAGCATCAGTGGGGGAAACCCTTGTCATCAACAGAGCCCAGGCTGGGGAGGGGGCTTGTGAGTCCCTGGTGCAAACCTCATCTCCGAGAGGCCCCAGGAATGGAGGCTGGTGGCTGGGGTCCCAGGCTGTCTGCTGTGACCATGGCCCTGGTGCTGATGGGCCACAGCCCCCAGGTCGCCCCAGTTGCAGCCTCCGCCGCAGAGGCTCCCCAGCAGCTGGAATGAGCATCCCCAGTGGATTTGGAAACCGAGTCTCAGTGCCCTCCCAGTTTCTTCATCGTGTCACCCATGAACACATTGCAATCATCATTCATGGGGCCAAAATGCTCTACTGGGGTCAAAGCAGCCCCAGCAAATGCTGACTCTCCGCTTTCCTTTGTCTCCTTTAGACACAGCCAGAACGCTCTCTGCCAACTCTCTTCTAAAAACCTGTTTGGGAAATTATTTGGCAAGGGAAGTCTTGGCACACACTGGGGGACAAACAGGGCAAAGAGCTCGGAACCTCCGCTCCCAGGTCCGCAGCAACTGGGTGTGTTACTCGGGCCCTGGACCTCCCACACCAGTGTGGCAGGGTCTCTGCGCACTAGAGGGGCCCCCGCGGGACCTCTTCTGGCCACGTCGGAGTCAGTTCATCCTGCTGGTTGGAGATTTCCAGTCCCCCCCTGAGTTCTAGCCCATCAGCCTTTCTGCCACAAACCAACCCAACCACGTGGAGGGTGTGTGGCCAACTAGGCCTCGGCTCCACGGAGGCCTCCCTCGCTGGGGGTGCTGGGGCTGGAGCCGCCTGAACTTGGCAGGGCTAGGCCCATGGGGCCCTGTGGATTAGCAGAAGTGAGCCAGAGCCGCTGCCCAGCGGCCTCCAAGGCTGCAGGGGGTGGGGGGCTGAGACTCGGGTTGGTGGCTGGAGAGAAGTCCGGGCTGTGGAGCCGGGAGCCAGGGACTCACCCTTTTCCTCAGGAGGAGAGCTCTGGTGGCTTGTGCCGAGAGGTGGGGTGCTGGGGCATTCCCTGAGCTCCGTGCCACTGCCTTACTTATTGTGCCTCACTGAAAACATACCACATCCTCGTAGCATAGGCACCATTTTACAGATGGGGAAACTGAGGCCCAGAGATGCCATCACTTATGAGCTGCTCATCAGCAGAGTCTGGCCTCCAGATCTAACGCCTCCTCCCTGGCCTTTTAGCTGCTGTGGAGACAGAAGGCAGAGGGTAGCCCACAGGGGAGGCCCCAGGAGAGGAGTGACGGTGACTCAGGGCTGGGAGATGGGGCTGCCATTGGAGGCACCTGGAGTGGAAAGGAGGGTTGAGGTCAGAACGGGGAGGGTGTAAGTCTCTCCCACCTTCCCTGCCCCCCGCACCTGGGGCTTGCTCTTCCCCCTCTCCTACCCCCAAGAGCTTCACCCAAGCCTTGCACTCCTGCCCTCACTGGCTTCATACCCCAAGTCCGCCTGGCTGGGGTTGTGGAGGAGGCCACATGGCACGGCCACTGTGGGCAGCAATAACATTGTCCTTCCAGGACCCTTAGAAGCCACAATCCCACTGCCCTCTGGCCTGGCAAGGGTGTGACTGCCCCTAACCCCTGCAAAGGGGATGACATGTCTCTATTGTTGCTGTTGGCACCATGGCAGGAACTGTCAAGGGTGACTTATTCAGGACCAAATGCACAGCCCAGTGTATGCTGCCAAGACCCTGCATTCATCTGCTGATTGGAGGCAGTGGGGTTTAAGACCCACTTTATAAATCACGCCTGTGTGCACGTGGGGGATGATTAAAAACCCCACAGGGCTTTGAACAACCATGAGTACGTAGGGCAAGGGCAGCTGGTGCCCTTGCAGATTGGCTGAAGATGTGCCCTCTGGGGTGGGCGAGGGGCAGTGTTTGCAGCTGGAATAGTCTTCAGGGGCTTTCTGTCCTATATCCTTTGTTGAGCACCTACTATGTGTCAGGTATCACAAGAGCCAGTGTGGGGTAGTGTCAAGACTTGGGGTTCAAACTCCAGGGCTTCCTCTAGCTCCCAAGTAATCAAACTCAAGTAATTTCACCTGTTTGGGCCTCATTTTCCTAACCAAGGGAGACCATCTGACTCACCAGTAGGAGTTATGAGGGGAGGTGTAGACAGAGCAGCCGGCTCAGCCAGGCCCTGGGGAGCATGTGGTAAAGGGAATTCCCTTCACTTCCTGGCCCCCATTTCCTCCCTTCTTGGGCCATTGGAGCACGTGAGAACCTGGTCTCTGGCTCAACTACAGGGTGGTCCCTATGCAACTCCAGGAGTGGCCTGGTAGGTCAGCATTTTTCACTATCTACTGCATGCAGTTTGTGTGCAACATGCTGGGAACAAGAACGAGGAGGATACACAGATAAGAGTTCTAGGGCTCACCGTCTTTGGGAGCAGGGATTGAACCATCCAAGCCTTCTTGTAGAAGTGAGCATGTCTGTGGTACTGAGTGAGGGGCCCCTGAGGGGATAAGGAGGGACATGGGATGTGAGTAGTGGTAGACAGGGCCAGATGGGGTGCCAATTTAACCCTTCATGCCTCAATATTCCCATCATGGAAAAGGGACCTTTCATCACTTTCTAAAAAGGAGCAGGAAGTAGTAGGAAAACCAGAAAGTGGAAGGTGGGACCTGTCTGACTTCAGGTCAGACAGTAGCTCGGCTGCCTCCACCTCCCTAGTGGCATCTGAGGGTGTCAATGGAGTGCTGCTGTGTGTCCTCTGTCCACATGGACCCTGCTGAGTGGGGTTGCTGTGAGTATTACAACATTGAAAAGCTTGTCCTCTGGGAAGAGCATTGTGCCCACTGGCTATTACCAGTGTGCATTTTGTTTTCCCTCATCCTGACCTCAGAGTGGGGCTGCCTGTTCTGACCTCAGAGTGGGGCTGCCTGCTCCTGCCTGCCCAGGATGCTGATCGGGGACACTCGGCTCAGGGAGTGGAAGGTTGGCCTGGAGGTTCCCCAAGACTGGGACAAGAGGGTCTGATCCACCTGAGGAGGGGCCCGTCCTTCCAGAATCCCAGGGGAGGTCAAGGAGGGGCCAGTGGAGAATAGAGCAGAGCCAAGAGAGAGCCAAGGTTCCCAGGCAGTTTCCCGCAGGAGCCCACCTGGTTTCCAGCTGGCTCCATCCACTGGTTCTGGACTGTGTGGGCAGGAGGAGCCCAAGAGAAGGGGCTCAGGCTGGGAGAAGACTCAGCCCTGGGACAGAATCCTAGGCCTGGGGGAGGGGAAGCAGTGACAGGGCCATCCTATCTGAATTCTCCCTACCCGCATCTCCTAGGTCTGCTGGGCAATGCTGCCTGCACCTCTGGGGAGGGGTGGGGTGGTACAGGAAGACTCCTCTCCCAACTTGGGAGAGTGATGGGCAGCCCCCAGCCCCGCCCCACATCCATCAGCTCTTGGTTCAAGGCTGGGGTCAGCCTGAGGTCGCAATGCCTTTGTGTGTGTCTGTGAGGGGGTGGCCCCTCTGCGGGCCTTTCACACGGCTGCAGACCCTGCTGGCCTTTCTGCCAGGGCCCTGGAGGGCAGGAGGGCTGTGAGCCCCCCGATGCTCCGACACGGCTCAGGCACTATTCATCAGAGCCGATTTGTCAAACGGGTTTGGAGGCAGCTGCAGACAGTGAGGGGAGGGCTGGCCTCATGGGCTCTGCCTGGGCAGGTGCTGGCCGAGAAGTGCCAGCCCCAGGAGCTGAGCAGCATTTTGGGGTGGACAAGGTTTCTTGACTTTGAACTTGGGACAAGTGGGAGAAGGGTCCTGGCCTGGCCGTCTTTACACAAGAGCCTGGGGCTTGAGTAGCAGGGGGGAGGCCCGCCAGGGGCTGTCCCATCCTGTGCAGTGTGGCCTGGGGCGAGTCACTTTGGTTTCCATCGGAAAAGGGGCTGTGTGATCGCCCAGCAGCAGGGGCCGTGTGGACAGGGGACACACAGCAGCGCTCCATTGACGCCCTCAGATGCCACTAGGGGAGGCGGAGGCGGAGACGGCTGAGCTACTGGAGATGGGGAGACTGAGGCCCCAGTGGGAGCTCAGGTGGGGGGGGTCCCTTTATCCTGTGAGAGCCCCTCCCCTCCCCAGCTGAGGCCCCAGCCTCCTCATCACAGGTTGTACCCAGGGTCCCCTGGGGTGAGGATTTCTTTGTTCCTTTGGGGTCCTCAGGCTCTGTTGTCAGGGAGCCAGCATGGACGGATGGCCCGTGGTAGGGGGCAGGTGGCCTGCAGCCAGTGAGGACAGACAGACGGATAGCAGCACACCAGAGCTCCTGCCCAGCCACCCTGCCCTCGTGCCAGCCTCCCTCACTTCCTTAACTCCTGATTTTTCATCAAAACAGCACACAGGCTCTCAGGCTGTCCAAGGTCATGGGGCTGCGAGGGGAGCTGAATGAGGCCATTACATTGGCTTCTAATGTCCCTGCGGCCGCAGCTCAAAAGCTGCCTCGATCAAGCACCCGGGACGTTCCAATTTCCGCCTGTCCCGCGGCGATCGTATCAGGGCCTGAGTGATCTCCTCGCTGGCGGGCGGCAGAGACGCAAGGGCAGCCAGCAGGCCAGGAGCCCCCACCCACGAGGCCACCCTTGATCCCAGCCATCCCCTGCCTTGGGAACAAAGGGAGTCGTGGGCCATGGCCGACAGGGCTGAGAAATGGCTGCATGCTGCCCGTGATCGTCTCCCTGGGTCCCACCCAGGCCCTGTGCTGGGGTTGGGCTCAGCTCATCACTAGCTGGCACCCTGTCATTGCATTCTTTTTCCCCTGGAGGGGCTGGGGGAAGGCAGGAGCAGCCCTAACATGCCACCCACGTGGGGAGGCGAGGGGGCTCAATGGCTCAGGGGCTCAGAGGGGCAGCAGCCCTCCTTGGGCATCCTCAAGACCTCAGGCCTCTGTCACTCCCTTATAAACGGCCCAGGGTTCTAGGGAGTTGGGTGCAGCTGGGCCTCATAGCAGCCCCCAGCCTGCCAACTTTGGGCAGGAGCTTGGAGCCAGATGGCCTGGGGTTGAGAACGTGCGGGTGCCTGGGGGTCCCTGAGCCTCACCGCCAGGGGAGCTCCATGATCGCCCGGATGTCAGCACACAGCGGCTCATTTGTAAAGAGCTTTGTTCCCGAGCTGGTGGCTGTGGGATGAGAAACCAGTTTTTAGAACCTGACTAAGCAAAAACAGGAAACAACCCAGATGTCCCTCAGCTGGGGCTGGATAAACAGGCTGTGGCCCGCCCCTGCAATGGAATACTACTCGGTGACAAAAAGGCGCGCGTCGCCGGAGCTGCCCCACAAGGCTGTGCTGGTCGGGTTCTGCTGTCGGCACAGAGCTCGAGCTGCCGTTGCCAGGGCCGTGGGGCTCCTTGTGGGGATGGAGGGTGCTATATCTTGATTATGGTCACAGTGACGTGACCACATGCATTGGTCAAAACTCCCAGAGCTGTGGATGAAAAAGCGGCGTTTCCCTGTATGTAATGTGCTGTATGTAAATAAAACACTGGAAAGGGCTCTTTCTTTGCACGCGACACAGACGGCAGCCTGGAACGGGCCCAGCTGGGCTCTGCTGAGAAAGCAGAGGAGGCTCCGTGCTCACCGTGACAGCCGGGAGAGGACCTCACGCCGTCTGTCCCTTCGTCCGTCGCTGGACCCGGAGCCCAGGAAGGGCTCTCGGGGTGGGGGTCTTCTCTCACAGGCCTGGCTGCCTGTGGACAACAGTGGAGCCCTCCCCAGCACTTGCCTGGCCTAGGGGCAAGTGGCCAGCGGGGCGGGCCTCGAGGGGGGACTGGGAGGTGTCCTTGGGCTGAAAGGCAGGACTCTGTTAGGAGGAGCCCTGCTTCCATTGACATAACAGCTGGGGAAGTGTCACCAAACTCACAAACAAGCCAACACCAAAAACGTTAAGCCATGTGGGGGAGGGGGAACAGAGGTCGAGGAGTGGCACCTCAGAGCCGCTCAGCCCCTCGGCTTCTCTCTTGTTCCAGCCAGATGCCTTCAAAGGTCGTTGGCTAAGGAAGCATTGGGACTCCCATTTCCTCCCGCGTGGCAGCAACAGAGATTCCAGGACTGCTCTGGAGAAGGGCCGGCTCCCTCCTTTCCTGCAGACTGGCTCCCAGCCTCTCCCCCAGGGCCCCCCACAGCCCTCTGCGGGAATTACCTGCAGGTAAAACAGCCTCTATGGGTCCCCTCCTCCCTGAGAATCTCCGGCCTTTGCTGTGGCCCTAGTAACACGCAGCTACTACGTACGCTGGGGCCCTATTATCCTATTGGCCAATTATCCTATCGGCCACATTAGATTGGCCACTTGTAACTGAGCTACTTTCCCTGACAACGGAGGAATGGGGAGTCCCGGGTAGGCTGTCCCGAGGAGGCGCAGGCTCTCAGCTCCTATGACCTTCAGGTCAGGAGAACTGGAAGGAGAATGAAGGAATGAAGGCAGCCATTCCCAGTGTCTGTGGATGGCTTCGGGCCATCTCATCATTCCCATTTCGCTGATGAGAAAACGGAGGCTGAGAGCGCCCAGATAACCTCCTTGATGGGACTGAATGCATCTGGCCCAGGGACTCTTAACCTCAGCTGCTCTGGAGAATGCCCCCAGCCCAACCCAGGCTGCTCCCGGACCACGTATATCAGTATCCTGGGGTGCAGCCTGGGCACCAGCATTTTGTAATGGCATCCTGGGCCACTGACAACCCCTCATCCTCAGCCTCCTCAGGCCAGGGGCACTCCCTGTACCATCTGAAAAGAAAATCATAGCTGAGATAACTCACCTCACACACAATTTTGCAAGAGTCAATATAATGCCCTGTTATATAGAGGAGGAATTAAAGGGAAATTGTATGATAAAATCATGTGTTTTTCAATATGTAAAGGCCTGGCTCTGTCTCCAGGGGGAGTCCAGAAGCCCCCCCGAGGCATGCCTGGGTCATCACATCCCCGCGCCAGCCCCCACGGCCGATGCGGACAGGCCAGGCCTGGCGTTCCGGCCTCCAGCAGCTGCGCATGTGCCTGTGATGTGACTTTCCCAGGTGGTCAAGTTCCAAATGCAGCAACGTGCCCTCCCTTCAATGGACACAGGAAATGCTTTCCTAGAAAAGTCAGCGAGGATTAAATGTGCAGCAAAGATCCCCAAGACATATTTTCTAAGATTCTAGCTCAGGTAATTATAAGCAGCCTCTCTGCTTACCTGAACGTCTGGTAACACCAGGGACAGAGTTACCTGCAGGGCTGGCCTGTGTATTTACTGAAGGTCATTGTGACAACTCAAAACAGCCTTTCCTGAATTTCCAAAATGCCCCTTGGGAGTGGAGCCACCTAGTGTTCAGCCATTTTGGTGTCCTGATGACAATAGACACTCTGGGGACAGGAGGAGCTTGCAGGGAGGGTCACTTGCTGCAGGGCCTGGTGGGCAACCCGTGTAAAGCTTGCAGCCACCAGTGTCTGGAGGGCTGGAGAGGGGTCAGGGTGGGAGGAACATCCCACAGAGAGGCCAGGGGGGGACCAGTGCGAGGAGAGAGGCAGAAATGATGTTTTAATGCAATGTTTTAAATAAAGTTAATGCAAAACGAATGCAAGATATCTATGAGGAAGGAAATACTGAAGTTTTAGAGGAAAAGGGTCGGTGGTCCTGACATTCCCTTTTGCCCCAGGCTCCGGGGCCAGGCAGGGCGCTGCCGGACACTGGTCTCTGATGGCCTCTCTCTATGGCAGAGGCCTCCTTGGCTCAGGGTGGTGGAAACCTGGTCTTCTGTGCATCTGCAAGATCACATCTGGGTGGTCAGTAGCTCCCCACAGATGGCTGCAGGGCTGTGGGGCTTGGGCAGAACCCTCACAAGGTGGCTGTGCTAGGCTGGGTGTGGCTGACCCACTTGGGGTGGTTGGCAGCCTTGAGGCCCCTTCAGGCGGGCACAGAGGTGGGAGCCACTGGAGGGTGCCCTGTGGGGCACAGGCGTCAGGCAGTCTGGGCTGGCAGTTCTCAGCCCAGCCGGACACATGGGGCTGGTTCTTTTTTTTTTTTTTTTTGAGACAGAGTCTCACTCTGTCGCCCAGGCTGGAGTGCAGTGGTGTGATCTCCGCTCACTGCAAGCTCTGCCTCCTGGGTTCACGCCATTCTCCTGCCTCAGCCTCCCGAGTAGCTGGGACTACAGGCGCCCGCCACCACACCTGGCTAATTTGTTGTATTTTTAGTAGGGATGGGGTTTCACCGTGTTAGCCGGGATCGTCTGGGTCTCCTGACCTCGTGATCCGCCCGCCTCGGCCTCCCACAGTGCTGGGATTACAGGCATGAGCCCCCGCGCCCGGCCCACCTGGGGTTGGTTCTAAGCATCCTCTACCCGGGCCACACTCAGGCCAGTGAAATCCCAGTCTCTGGGGGTGGTGTCTGGGCAGGAATGTTTTAGAATCTCTCCCCAGGTGACTGTACCATTCAGCAAGGATTGAGAGTCCTTGGGGCCCACCTGACCCGCCTGCCTGAGTTTGGGTGGCCATGCTTCTGCATGGGCAGTGCCACTGCCTCCTGTCCCTTTCTCGGAGAGGCCTCATGGCCGAGGCATGAGTTCTTTTTTCCCAGCACCGTCACCACCCGTGTTGTCCTCACTTGAAAGGTGGTCATTTGAGATCTACAGGACCGTGCCTAGTTCACAAACGGGGTGGCCACTAACATTCTTAGAGTCTTCGCCTTGTGCTAGAACTTTCCAGGTGTGTTCTTAAAGCTCTCAGGGGAGCCCTGGGCTGTCAGCACTCTCCTATTGCCCCATTTGACAGACCTGGAAGCCGAGGGGCAGAGGGCCCAAGTCTACCTGGCCCAGTCCCCGGCAGGACGAGGAGAGAGGGAGCTGGAACCCGGGTCTCCACACTCGCTGCAGCCCCTGCCCCATGTTCTCTCCCTTCAGGGTGAGACCTTTCTGTGCCCTTTCTACGTCACCCGGAGCCCGTGACGCCCGCTCATCTGTCTGGCTGGAATCGCCGCCTGGCCCCTCAACACGGTTATTGCCTTTCGTGCCGAGTTGCTCGGGTTTGCTGTTATTGGCTCGTTTTTCATTCTGCATCTGCAGTAGCCAGACTTGGAGATGAAAAGCGTGTGGCGCCTAACCATGATGAAAGAGGGGCGCCTGCGAGTGCCTGAGCGTCTGAAAAGGACCTTTTAGAGGCGGAGGAGCAGAGGAGGAGAGTGACTGCGGGCTCAGCTGGCCCCGTGGCCCCGTGGCCCCGTGGTCTGGATGGCGTGGCTGGAGCCTGGCCTCTCAGAGCTGAGGCTTCCCCAGCTGTGAGGCGCGCGAGAGAGATTCACCTTGCAGAGCTCTCCGGCGTGGCACGGAGCGGCCATTCCATAAGCATCGTTGCTGTAGCTGTAATATGTTATCACTATAACGTATATCCATGAGTCATAAAATAATAGAACTATTTTATTTTGGAGATCTCTTAGAAAACATAAACAGGAGAAAGAACCATGAAATGGCTGACTTGAGAATAGCTTCCGCTCCGATATTCAATTACCCTTCCCGCTCTCTCCCCCTCTCTCTCCTTCTGCAATTTGATTATTTCGGGGCCCACAATGCACCTGTGCCAACATCCCTGGGCCTCTCCTGAGGGCACACACAAGTGAAATAAGCAGGCCTTGTCTGCGCCCTCTCTCTTTGGGAGTGGCGTGGGTATGGAGACCCCCTACAAAGTCATTTTATCCCTCAGGTTCGTGGGTGAGCAGGAGTGTTGGGGACACAGTGCCAGTCTGTGTACCCTGGCGGTGTTCTCCTCGTTCCGAGAGATTGAGTAACACGCACCAGGTTACAGAACAACCGAGGGGCAGGGCGAGGCTTCTAACTCAGGTGTCTGGAACACAATGTTTTCCCTTTCAATATTCAGTCGTCATTCAACAAACAGTGATCACGTGAGTTCCAGGGCGCTATGCGTGGGGGGCCAGGCAAAGTCCCAGGATAACTTCAACACCACCGAGGGCTTTGGGAAGAGGCCCCAAAGGGATGTGTCAATGGCGATGGGGTCTGATACGCAGGGTGGGCAGCAGAGGGCTCCGGGGGAAGGCAGGGCCGCAGACACCTGCTGCTGTCTCGACGGTTTGTGAAGTTTCCACGTGGGCTCATGATGTGGGGAAATTTGCCCCTTGTTCTAGCTACAGATGAGAATAGGATGCGGGTGCCTGCTGTTGGTCAGTTTGCCGCTGGCCACCGTCCAGCCCTGCCCTTCAGTGGCTAGACCCTCACCAGAGACTTGGGTGCCAGGGACCCATAAGACCTGCCCTTTGCAGTATATGGGAATTCTGTACCTTTCTCCCACTTTTGCTGTAAACCTAAACAGTTCTTAAAAAAAAAAAAAAAAAAAAAAAAAAAAAAAACCCACAAAACCCCACCCCCCCTAACTGGCCCCTTGGAGAAAGTGGTGGGCCCGCCCTGACAAAAGGCCAGTGCCCTGGAAATCTCTATTGTTCTGCTCATGAGGTGTCATCATGGGTAGGAAAGAAATGCATAGGCTTTTCTGGGATATTTCCCTGCTTTTCCAGGGCATAAGTACACCCCAAAGGGTATGTGTGCATTTGGAAGGTGTGCAGGTTCCATGGCAGGCCTCTTTCCTGCCAGTCAAGCAAGGTTCCCAGTACTGGAGGCTTCCTCCCACCTGGTCCGAGACAAACGTGGTGAGTCCGTCTCAGCGCAGCTCCTGGAGCCTTGGAACCCCCACGGCCCCGGCAGCCACTGAGCGGCGATACGGGTCCCACTGTGCCTCTCTCCCGGCTTCCCTCCACCTGTGCTCTGGCACCTGAGGTCTGTTGACAGTGTTGCCTCACCATGCATGGATGCTGCCATGTGGCAGGAGGCAAAGGTCTCAGCATCTTTTTTTTTTTTTGAGACAGAATCTCACTCTGTTGCCCAGGCTGGAGTGCAACGGTGTGATCTCGGCTCACTGCCACCTCTGCCTCCTGGGTTCCAGCGATTCCCCTGCCTCAGCCTCTTCGAGTAGCTGGGATTACAGGCGCCCACCACCACGCTCAGCTAATTTTTGTAGTTTTAGTAGAGATGGGATTTCACCATGTTGGCCAGGCTTGTTTTGAACTCCTGACCTTAGGTGATCTACCCACCTTGGCCTCCCAAAGTGTTGGGATTACGGGAGTGATCCACTGCACTCGGCTAACACCTTTTTATCCTGTTACCGAGGTGGGCAAAAGCCCAGGAGGCCGGGACGGGGTGCAGCTGGTCAGCAGGGATTCCAATGGCTGAGAGGGATCCTGAGATCCACCTTATTGGTGGTCATGTGTGTCTGGGACCCTCCTGGGCCGTGGCCCTGGGCCGTGGCAGACCTTCTCTCTGGGCAAGTTGCTATGTACTGTGCAGCACTGACTCACCGGCGGAAATTTGGAGTGGGAAGTTTGGGAGGGATCTAGAGAAGTCAGGAGGGGACAGCATAGCTGGAGGACAATGGGGAGAGGAGCAGGCCTCCTGCAAGCCTGGGCAGGTGGCGGCTCTGCCCCAACCCCTGCAGGTTGGATCCCATGGCAGTCACTGTCTGGCATCCACGGCCAGCGTACCTGAGAGCTTGTTCGAGCCACCCTTACCCGTTTATAACACATCCCCCCATCAATGATCTCCAGCTTAATTTAGCTCTTCCCTCAGCCCCAGGAGGCAGGCTTCACCATTGCACTTCACAGATGCTCCAACCTGATCCACCATCCTCCCGCCGGCCATGACCACCGGGCACTGGCCTGCCAGCCTCTGCGCTGCCACTGTCAGCTGGAGAGAGAGCCGATGGCTCCTGGCACAGCCTGGAGGGTTAAAGGAGGCACGGTGTCTAGGGCTGGCCCAGCAGGCATTCCGTGTGTCATGCTTGTGTGTCTGAATTTCCTTCATTAAAGCATTTGTTTTTATTGAAGTGAAATTAACACAGCATAAAATTAACTATTTTAAAGTGTACAATTCAGTGGCATTTAGTTCATTCACAATGTTGTACAACCAGTACTTCTATCTAGTTCCAAAACATTGTCACCACCCCCCAAAAGGAGACCTATACCCATGAGCAGTCAACTCCTCACTGTCCACTCCTCATCCCCTGACACCACCAATCTGCCCCTTCCCCTCTCCTCCCCTCCCCTCCCCTCCCCTTCCTTCCCCTCCCCTCCCCTCTCCTCCCCTCCCCTCCTCCTCCCTTCCCTTCCTCCCCTCTCTCCCTCCCTTCTCTCCTCCCCCCTCCCCTCCTTCCCCCCTTCCCTCCCTCCCTCCTTCCCTTCCCTCCTCTCTCCCCTTCCTCCCCCTCCCCACCTCCCCCCCCCTCCCTCCCTTCCCTTCCTCCCTCTCCTTCCCCTCCTCCCTACCTCCCTCCTTCCCTCCTTTTCTTCCTCCCTCTCCTCTCCTCTCCTCTCCTCTCCTCTCCTCTCCTTTCATTTCCTTTCCTGACAGGGTCTCACTCTGTCACCCAGGCTGGAATACAGTGGTGCAATCTTGGCTCACTGCAGCCTCAACCTCCTGGGCTCCAGCGATCCTCCCACCTCAGCCTCTTGAGTAGCTGGGACCACAGACACACGCCACCATGCATGGCTAATTCTTTTGTGTTTGTGGAGACGGATTTTGCCATGATGCCCAGGCTAGTCTCAAATTCCTGAGCTCAAGTGATCTGCTTGCCTTGGCCTCCCAAAGTGCTGGGATTACAGCCATGAGCCACACATCACCTGGCCTGCTTTCTATTTCCAAGGATTGACTTGTTCTGGTTATTTCGTGTAAATGGAATCACACCACACTGGCCTTTCATGTCTGGTTTCTTTCACTGAGCACGGTGTTTCCAGGATTCATCCACGTCGTGGCCTGTGTCAGTGCCTTGCTCCTTCCATGGCTGAATCGCATTCCACTGCAGGGATGAGGATGGGCCACATTCTGTTTATCCTTCATCTGGGGAAGGGCCTCTGGATGTTTCCATCTCTTGGTGGCGGTGAATGGCGCTGCTGTGAACCTGTGTGTATGTGAAGATGCCTGGGTGCCAGTTTTCAATTTTCCTGGGCATACTGTAACCCTAGGGGTGGCACGCTGGGCGCTAGGCTGATTCTATGTCTAACTTTTTCAGGAACTGCCAAACTGTTTTTCTCAATCTCTCTCTTTTTGGTAACATGTCTCAAGTTCCAGCTACCGGCTGTTTTCCATACTTTATTTTATCCTCACGCTGACCCTACGACGTAGGCGCCAGTGTGGTTCTCATTTGAAAGACAAGGATGCTGAGGCTCTCCAAGGTCAGGGACTTGCTGGTGAACACGGCAGGCAGAACCCCAGGCTCTGTTACTTCCATCCGCCTGCATTTTACACACCCCTGGGGCCCCGGCCTCTTCCCGGAACCCTCGTCCCCTTTCCCTCTGAAGTTTTAGTTTCCGAGGGTAAGTTCCTCGGGAGCTGGTGAGCTTGTGTCCTATTTCTTTGCACCCCTTCCCACCCCCGACCATGCACACAGTAGGTGCTTCATAAATTACCAGGGCATGACTGTTAATGGACTCTACCAGATTCTGGCTGATCCCCGGACGTGGCCTTGGCCTGGATACACTCAAATCTCTCAGCAGCCACCATGGGGGACCGGCGCCTGCTGTGGAGTTCGGTGAACTCTGGGTCAGCCCCAGGTTACTGAACCTCTTTCTGACTTAAAGGAAAATCGTGTGCTTGGGAGAGGATGCTGCCAGGAGAGCCCGAATCTCTTACCTTTCTTCTGGAAGAAATAGATCATGTTTTTTCCTTCTTCCCGACCCCCCTCTCCCCGATCATAGCAGAGCAGATGTTAACTTTCCAATAAATGGGGGGAAAAAAAATAGATGAGAGGCATTTAGCAAACGACAGCTCTATAGCTGAGCAGGCCGGAGTTAGCACTCTGATTTCAACTGGGACTATAAAATTTTATGAGCTATTAAATTGTCCTAAACCTCCTTTACCATACAAACTGGAGTGTCTGAGATTACCCACTAAGAAAAAGTGGGTTACATCAGGAGAACTTTTACTACTTACACTCAATTGTGTTCAATCAATAAAACTTTTAACTTGCCTTGGTGCTCCGTGCAGAGCATGGGCCCTAAGGTGGACGGGCATCCTGGACAGGCCCCTGAACTTGGCGGAGCTGGACAGCAGGGCTCTCTGATGGGGTGGCTCACCTTTGAACTTCTGGAAGGTTCTGGCTTCTGCTTGGGGTCCCACGGTCATGACATGAATTGAGTAGGAGGTGCGGGCCCAGAGACCGGCATTGCCCACCCAGAACCCGGCAGGGAGCCCAGCAGCTGGGCTGAGGCCCGAGTGAGCATGGGGACCTGCGCCCTCCCGAGAGGACAGTGCCGTCACCATCAGTGCACTGAGAACCCAGTCACACACCAGCTTCTTAGGTCCCTCTCTTGTTTACAAGGCACTGAGGCCCAGGGAGGGCTCTGGCTGTCCAGGGCACCTGACTGATGAGCCGTGAGCCTGACCCACCCCCGGGCACCAGTCTGGGGTGTTCCTGCCTCCCCATGTGAGGTGGGGGCCTTGGTGAGCCTGAGACTGAGCGGGACCCAGGAAAATCTGATTCTGAGGTGGAAGGCCCAGGGGAAGCCCCTGGATGGCGGACCCCTCACCAGGGCAATGAGTGAGGAACTGGGGGTCCGTTAGGGGTGGGGGCCTCCTCTGAGGTTGGCCCTGCAGCCAAAGGACTGTTACAGGGAAGCAGCCCTCCCTAGACAGCTGCCCTGAGCCCTTGCAGAACCACACCTGCAGAAGCGCCTCCCCCTGCAGAATCACACCTGCAGAAGCGCCTCCCCCTGCAGAACCACACCTGCAGAAGCGCCTCCCCCTGCAGAATCACACCTGCAGAAGCATCTCCCCCTGCAGAATCACACCTGCAGAAGTGCCTCCCCCTGCAGAACCACACCTGCGCAAGCACCTCCCCCTTTTGAAGAGGCCCAGGGAGGCTCAGGCCACAGCGAGTCTGCCTGATGGGGTGCTCTGCCCCCAGGGGTTGTTTGCCTGTGCCAGGTCCCCTGCCCACTGGAACCAGGCGATGTAGGCTGGCCAGTCAGAAGGAGTCTGAGGCAGGAGATGCTGCTGTGCTGGGCAGTGGGAGGTGGGCAGGGGCAGAGCTTGGCTCTCCCTCAGAGCAAGGCAGATGGGTGCTCACAGGAGCAAACGCTGCGGCTCTGGGCTGTGGTCCTGGCCATGTCCTGTCACCTCCCCCAGCCTCAGTTTCCTTACCTGTAAGATGTGGTGATGACACTTGTTTCATGGTGGGTTCCTGGAGATGAGATGAGGTCATATCCAATGGTACTTTATAAAGCGCTCAGTCATGGTGGGAAGACTAGGGAAAAATAGATTCTGTAGACAAAAGGAAAGATTGGTAAGTGACAGAGAGAGGAGTGGGGTTGGGTTTGCCCTTTGTTCGAGAAACGAAAGTGGGGGAAGTGGTGTTTAATGCTGGCCTGTCTGCACTGTGACCCGGAGGAGAAGCTAGGGTGTTTGAGACCGGAGCAGAGTCATGAGCTTGGGGGCTTCCTGAGGCCGGAGCTGCATTGGTGGGGGCAGGTTTAAGACCCATCCTGCTCCCCAAGGGCCCACCAAGATGTGAGGAAGATGGGGGTCCCTGCTCATGGCAGGACCCTGTGGGAGGGCTGCCAGGCCCCAAGCCACCCAGGAGTCTTTTCCTCTTCCTGGGGTCAAGCAGATGACATTCCTAGGACCCTTCTGGGAACGAGAAATTGTCCAGCCCCGAGTCCAACGCTCCATTCTGCCCCATGGCCCCGAGGAACCTGACATTTCAGCCCCTGCTCTGGGGCCATAGTCTCCCAAACCTTGGGAGCTCCTGGGTGGCTGGGAGGCAGGGGGCTGGGGAGTCGGTTCCGCTGGGAGGCCTGGCCCCAGCAGCATCTGGAGGGCCGGTGGCGCGGGAATTTGAAACCGTTGCAACAGACCCGTTAGGCAATTCCCGTGGGGGAGACGTTGTCTGCTGGGAGCTGGGCTTTGACATCCACTGTTTGGATAAGCGCAGCCACAGCTCACTGTCACTGTTTATGTGGCCAGCCCCCATCTCCTCCCAAGCCCCTGGAGCGTGCATGTCTCCTGGCCGCCCAGCCCCCTGCCTGTTGTGACATCCCTGGGTGGGAAGTCCCAGACACCCTGGTGCCTCCTGGCTGGGAAAGGGCCGGGCTCAGGGGCCTCCTGGGGCAGCCCAGGTGGGATGGGGCTGGGTCAATTTGGATTTTGGGGTGTGTCGTGGGGGGGTTCAGCGTGCAGGGCTGCACAGCCAGGCCTGCTGTCTGAGAGTGCACCCTGCCAGACCCCAATTAGCCTGCTATGCAGGACAGTGACCTCCCGCCTGCCTGGTGATAGAACATTGGGATCCACTCCCAGACCCCTCTCTGCCCTCGCCAGACAACTGCTGGAGTCCCACGACCCAGGGACGCTTCTGGGGGTCAGAGGGTGCTCAGCTCCCCCATCTTAGCCCCTCACGGGGGAGGGGAGCAGAGACTTCCCCGCTGTCCAGACCCCAGGGATCTCAAACTAGTCCTGCCACCAACTCTCTGAGGGGCCGGTGGGGCCACTGTCCCCCTGAAGGCCTTGGTTCTGAGAAGGGAGGGGAGAGTGGGGGAGCTTGGAGGTGATATGGCGAGTTGGGCAGTGGAGGTTCACTCGGCTGACCCAAAGTCCAGAAGCCTTCCTTGGCCCGAAACTCCATGCCTTCAGCTACGGGGTGACTTCTAGGAGCCCCATATATATACGCTGATGTGTGACCAGGGAAAATGCACCCAGACCACCTTGGATGTAGCTGCAGCGGGCAGGGGGATGGTGCTGGGGGGGTGAGTCATTGGAGGGGCAGGCGCAGACTGGGAGCTACCTTGTGGTAAAGCTGAATGTCTTGGAGGTCTTTGGGAAGGGGCCCTGGGAGGAGGAGCTGTGACATCTGTTTTGGGAGCTGAGTTGGGAAAGGGTCAGTGCTGGGTGGTGGAGCCTGTGGATGGTGAGTGAGCTGAGATGCCTCAAAACCTTCACTGAGGTAACTGGGGGCCCAGGAAGGTTGTCAGGCAAGGGGTCGTGGGCTAGCCCCTGTCTTTTAGAAGTCTGTGATGAACTGGGGTAGGAGAGTTGGGCATAAGACCTGAGCACTTAGATGACCACTCACCCTGTGAAAAAAGACTTGGAGTCTTCCTTGGCCTCTGGGGAGTGGCGTCTCCTCTGGGTCACCTGTGGTGCTGCTGTCTGCCTTTTAGCTGGGTGGCTGTTTGATGGCTAAGAGGCCCTGCCTGCGTGCAGCCACATCAAACCTGAAGCCCAGGGGCACCCTGAAGCACCACACTCTGCAGCAGTGGAAGGCGTTCGGTTGCCCAGAGCGTCGGAAGCTGCTCCTGGAGCACCAGCCCTGCGGAGGGAGCTGTCAGAGCTTCCCGAGGGAAGGGCCCTGGGGTCCGAGGTCTCAGGAATCCTAGTTCAGGTCCAACCCCATCTTTACTGAGAGACTTCCTGAGCCTTTACTTTGCACCTGCCGGGCCACCCGCCAAGCCTGCTCGATATGCCTTGTTCTTCAAAATTTTGCCACTCCAGGACTTGTGCCACTCTACCACTTGGGCAGGGACCCCTTTTGGGTGGGGTTAGCCTATGCCTGCCTTCACCTCCTGGGGGAGAGCAGTAAGGGAGGCCCTGGCTGTCTGGATGGGGGCTGGGAGGGAAAGTCCCGCTGTCCAGCGCTCCGAGGCTCAGCACCCACACTGCACAGCCTGCCTGAGCCTCACAGCAGCCTTCAAGGTCCGTGCTGCAAGGGTGGGGGCTGTACAGAGCAGGACACTGAGGCACACAGAGGTTCCCCCATCCAGGCGACTGCAGCCTCTCCCCAGCCTGGCCCTTCGCAGCCTTACCTGATGTCCGCTGGGCTGGAGGAGGGACAAACATGTACTTCCCACTCCCGCCCCCGGGTCTGGTGGCCTCTCTGGTGGCCTCTTTCCTTGATGGCCTGGGTCACCCCCACCCCCTGCCCTTGGCTGCTCTGTCTTTGGGATGCCACTGGGTCCTGGGAGGGCCGTTCTGTTTTCGCCTCCCACCTCGCCCCTCTGGCTCAGTGCTCTCATTCTCCTCTCTCTCCCTCAGCAGCCCCTGGGGGTCTTTGCCTAGAGAAATTTCCCCAGGGATCCATCCGCCCCTCAGTGTTAATTCTCATAGGCCCTGGACCTGCAGGTCCACCGCCTGAGCGCCCTACCCTTCTCCCCGCAGGTCCACCGCCTGAGCAAGGCCCGCATTCTATAAGGCAAGGGCTCTGGTGGGTATTTGAGGCAAGGGGTGGGGGTTAATGGAGTCCCACCCCAGGATGCTGGGGCCCCCTCCCCAAAGGGAGCAACTTCTCCTCCCTCTGCAGGGCGAATGCATGGCCTTGGGGATGGATGCCAGCCTCACAAAGTCCTTCATGTCCAGTGTAATTGCTGAGGAGTTGACCACCCCGCCGGGGCCTTCTGAGGATGTGTGGGGCAGGACCTGGGGCTGGGCCCTGAGGCAGAAGGAACCCCTCTCACAGGTGCAGGGGGAGGAGCTCAGGTGCTGGCCGGGCCTGGCCAATGCCCACCCTGCCTCCTGTGCACGCCCAAGCACACCCCTGGCTCTCTGGCCGAACCCACCTCCCCTCTCCCTGCCACTCCACACTGGGTCCCTGTCCCCCCTCCTCCTTTCTCCCCTTTTGGGGGAGGAGTTTAGCTGAGTCTTTGTCCCTGAGATTTAGCTCTTGGGACCCTGGGTTCAAAGCCCTGTCCCTTTACTGACTGTGTGAGCTTGGATGAGTTCAGGTGACCTCGCCTGGTGTCGTGGGGCCCAGCTCCCGGGTGATGGGGTCTGTGGCACCCAGCGACGGTAGGTCTAGGGTGCTGTGCAAGCACTGTGGGCTGAGGGAGGGAGGGACAGCCAGTCCTGTCCCGCGAACCCCTGGGCTGTGGGAGGAAGATGGTGTGGGCCAGGGGTTGGGTCCTACTGCTGTCTGGTTGGCATGGCTGTGCCACTTTCTCACCTTGTGGCCTTAGCCCACCCCCCACCGGCTGGAACAAAGCTCTCATTGCCTTTTGGGAAGAGAGGTGCCCAGGTGTTAGGCCTCTCAGGGCCAGGACAGTGCTGGACACATGAAAGGGTCCTTACTGCATTCCTGTCACCTGCAGTCCACCCAAGGCTTAGGACTTGGGGACAGGTCAGGGAACATCCCCCAACCCCAGGCCTTTTGGTGCTTTAAGTGGGCTGGGGCTGCTAGAACCCAAACCGCAGTGCCTCCCTCTCTCACTGGCCACTTTAGAAAGTGCATTTATTGGCCTTGTGGTTTCTGAGCGGTTTTGGCTCACAGGTGCCCAGAGCTCAGCCCGCCTGTGGAGTCCCCCGCCAGTGGCTGGGAGCCAGAGGGGTGGACAGCCTGGCAATCCTAACGCTGGCCAGCTCTGGCTCGACACCCAGTTCCCAGCTGGGCCTCTGACCGGGCCGTGTCCCGCTGCAGCCAGGTGGGAGGATGCTCCTCTGCCCCCAGGGGCTGTCCCTGATGGTTCGGCTGGGGTCCTGGGGTTGGCTGTTCCAGTGCCCTCTGGCTCACGACAGCCCCAAGGCCAGAGCCCTCTCCTAGTTATAAGCTCAGACGTGGGGAGGCGCCTACCCCATGTAGGGAGTGGCGGGCATTGGGAGCCAGGGCTCTGCCCTTCCCAGCGAGATCCACCTCTTCCCAACCACGAAGGCAGGGCAGGGCCCAGGTCAGGACAGGCAAAAATGGGGGCATCCTGCTCTGTGGCTTCCCACCTGCCACCTTGGAGGGACACCCTCTCTCTGGGGTTCGGTCTTCTTCTGCCTCGTAGGGTCCATCCGGTCACTCACCAGGCATTAACTGGGCACCTACTGTGTGCTTGGTGCAGCTCCAGTCCCAGTTCTGGTTGGTCCAGTCCCCACTCCACCTCTCACTTTTCCTCCTGCCATGCTTCTCCCTCTGGGAAGCCTTCCTGTCCTCCCCACCCGGAGTCGGGCCTGATGTCCTGCTGTGGCTCCCTGGTCATGCGTGTGTTTCTCCCCGCAGCTCGACACCTCCCACGTGTCCAGGCAGGTCCTGGGCTGCCCGTCCCTGGTGAGGGCCGTGTCCACGCGGGGTGCTGCCTCCGAGGCTCATGGGTGTTGCTGGGTGAATGATGGTGGGCTCAGGGCCAGGGGGACTCCAGGAGGTTGGCAGGGTGAACCTGACGCCCCTGCTGACACCATAGAGGTGGGCAGCACCAGGCACCTTGCCTGCCTGCACAGACGCTGGGAGGGGAGGCCACCCAACAGCTGGCGACACTGGGCCTTGGAGGGTAGAGCCAACCGCCAGATCGACAGAAGGTGCCGGGGCTGATCTGGTCTCGGGACTGGTCCCTGTCACTACGGCTGGCCTTGGCATCTGTGCTGCACGGAGGCCACGCCTCCCCAGCGCCTGGCCGATCCCCGAGGGAGCTCCGTATGCCCTCAGCACCATCATTACGGCGTGGAGCGGTCCTAGAGGAGCTAAGGACCGCCCTGTGACGAGGTTCTGCCCTCAAAGCGTGCTGCTCGCCAGGCTTGGTGCAGCTGTGTAGATGAGGGTCCCATTCTCCACTGACCCTTCGGCAGCTCTCTGCGGAGCTGGGCTCCCAGCTCCTTCCCATCCTTGAGGGTGCTCGGCAGCCCCGGCTGAGAATGACGTGAATCAGGGTTTCCTCCTGGCTGGTTCCAGGAAGATTCAGGGTGAGGAGGGAGGGGCTGCATCCACAGTCAGGAGCCCTGGGTCTGTGCAGACAACCTGCAGACACAGGCGGACTTGGGGGCCCTCCACAGCGTGCACACATGTGCGCCCGCAGACACCACATCTGCCCATGGAGGCCATGGCATGGGGCACACCTGCCGGTGGGGCTGTGGGCAGCCTGCGTGCCCCCTCCTGCCGCCACCCACCCTGGCAGCTGGGAGCCTCCTTTTGCAACTCTCGCATTTATTTTACAGTCCCCTGTATCGGCAGAAGCTTTCAAAACACTTTCTGCTTGTTTACCGAGCTGTGCAAGAACATTTTGTCTCCACTCCAACTTAGCCTTCCTTCCAGAAGGATCAGGAACGTGCCTGTCTCCAAGAGGCGCCAGCAGTGGCCCCAGCTTCTTAAAGGGCCAGCTGGGCTCACCTCAGAGGGGGCAGTGGGGGCTTGGACAGAGGTCAACAGGCTGGTCTCTTGCCACCCTCAGGGACTGCCCGCCGCTGACACTGGGCTCCCGGTGAAATGAAGCGTTAAAGGGTTGGAGGCTGGGAACCAGCACCGGGGTGACTGGACAGGCTGCCTTTCACCCCGGCAGAATGCTGAGGGGATTGCAGAGAGCACAGCCTCGAGTTACTATCTTGTAACCTCGATTTGGCAGGATTGCCCTGCCCGGGCACCCTCCGCTTGGCCGCTCCCTGAAGCAGGGCCGGGGTTATGGGGGCAGTGGGGACTTCTTTACTGTTCCCATCTGCTGAAGACCTGGGCTGTGTGAGCGGCCCCTGCACACGGGGCTCATGAGGCGAACCCCGGCTGCTCCCCAGGTGACCTCCACTTTGGCAAGGGCCAGCTGACCCCCCCGTCCCCAGGGCCAGTACAAGGTCTGTCCTGCAGCAGGGCCTCAGTGGAGGTGGTGGAGGGACCATCTCAAGGGGCTGTGCCTGGCTGCCTGACCCTGTGTGCTGGGGGTCCCGGCTTCTCCGGGAAGGCAGAGCCGCTGGGTGGGGAGGGGCTGCCTGTCTGAGACCCAGTTCCCCTCCTGCCCTCCCCTGGGACCGTTGGTGAGTTGGAGAAGTGACCTTTGTCTTGGCTGTCTCATGTGACATCATCCTGGAGCCCCTTCCCCTGCCCAGCGATCCCCCACCTCCCTCCAGTTTCCGGCCTTGACAATGGCCTGTCTTGACCTCCGGTGCTGCCCACCAGCAACGCCATTGAGAGCCCCAGACCTTTCCCTTCACTCCCTCCTGCTCCCCCGGGCCCTGCTGCCTCCTGAGCTCATGGCCCATTTGGACACCAGCTTTGTGGATGCAGCTCCACCGCAGTCGATATTAAGGAAATGAATATTGAATTCACCACGGTCCTCCAAAGTCTGAGGAGGTTTGCCAGGGAAACACACATATCCCAGGAAGACACATAGGAGATGGAAAAGCAGAGCCAACCCCAGAGGGCAGGATTAGGTGAGGAAACAAGCAGTGTGACCATGTGGTTGGACTTGAGTGCAATGTTGAGCTTCCTGGCAGCCAGGTCAAAAAGGGAAATGTGACTGGAGAGGGGCTCTCTCTGTTCATGAGAGAAGTCTTTTATGATATTATTTGTCAGAGGAACCCTAACTCCCAGCCTGGAAGAGCATGTAGTAAGAGGGAGACACAGGCCAGCTTCCTCCTGGGGCTCTTGCTTAGAGCAGTTGTGAGTGGGGCTGCTCTCACTTGAGGGTTCAAGGTGTGAGGATTTGCCATCAGCAGGGGAGGAGGCTCTGTGGGGTTGAGGGTCCCTGAAGCCACAGAGCCTGTGTGTGCTGAGCCCCTGCGTGTGTGAGCTGATTCACAGTGGTCACTTAGCTCTAGTCCCCCAGGGGCTACTCAAGGACCCCTGGACCTCCCTATGAGATGAGAGCTGGGAAGGCAGTTGTCAGACTAGCTTTGGGCCCTGCCTGGCCACCTGACCACTGTGAGGACTTGGGTGGGTTCCGCCCCTTCTGGGCTCCTGGGTCTCTCACCCCTGACCCACACTGTGAAATAGGACGGGCAACCCATGCCGACTCTGGCCCTGCTCCCTGCTGGTTTGTGCCCAGGAAGCAGGGCACTGCCTGCTCTTGTGGCTTCCTGCCCCTGCCCACGGCCACGGCCACCTCTCACGTCCTGCCACTCCGCCTCGGGCTGGAGGCCGACTTCGCTTTTCCAGAGTTGCTTAAGTAGAAAGTAACCGGCCCGGGCGTCAGCATCTTGTTAACCTCCTTCAGCCCAGGCTGTGACACTGGGAGACACAGGGCCCAGACACCAGAATACCAGAGAACTGGTTCCTGGAAGCGGGGAGGGCCCCAGGCCCACTGTCCTCACCCCCACAGGGTGCCACCAGAAGCCCACCCTGGCAGCTGCCCTGGCTCTCCACCCACCTCTGCGGCCCCCACTCTGGTGCAGCCCATTCCTCAGCAGGATGGGATCACTGTGTCTCTAGGGCCTCCAGACCCTCCTCTGAGGCAGAGCTGTGTGATTCCTCTCTTTCTCCTGGCACTTCCAGCCTTAATAGTTTCGAAAGATCCCATTTCTCCAGCCTGCCACCACCCATCAGGAGCCTTTCCTTTCGCTGCCTCCTGTGCGTTTTCTCTTCTAGAAAGCCCCCGTGGGCAAGGTGTGGCGGCTGTGACCTAAGCAGGTGAAGGTGGCTCCAGAACACCCCAAGTCCCTCTCTTTGCCCCCAGATATGAGCCAGGGTCTGGGCTGGGCCAAGCTTCCAGCCCCCCAGCTGCAGCCAGGCTGGCCTGACCCATGGCCCTGCAAGGCGTCTGCGACCTCCACTGTGCCCAGGAATTGGGTCTGCCCTGTCCATTCACAACCAGCCACCCACACACAGGCCTCAGCCCTCCCGCCACCTCCTGGAGAGTGTGGCCGGGCTCCCCACCTGTCCTGAGAGCAGGGGCTGCCCTGCCCGCCTCCAGGGCCCAATTGTGTGGACCTCAGCGTGGATGCTTCAGGCAGAACACCCACAGGGGGCCAAAGGCACAACATCAGCAGAGTCTGTTGGGAACAGAGCCCTCGGTGGTGTGCACAGGCCAGGTCCCCTTTCCCCGGGCTGCAGCCTCCTGGGGCGGGTGGCTGTGGGATGCAGCAGTGCTCGACACGGCTGAGCCCACAGCTTTGAGTCAGTGCCTGTGCAGGCCTGGACAGGTGATTGGCCCCACGCCTGGGCTTCCCCACTGGAAATGGAACGGAGGTCTGCCCAGTGGCTTGCAGGTGACTCTCAGACGCTGGCAGGAGGCCCTGGCTGGGAGGCTGAGGTCCGGAGCAAGCTCATCGATTCCTTTGGGGCCTGGAGCAAATCTGAAAAGCAGGAGCCCTCACCTCCGCCACACACTTCTCAAGGAGTGGAGTGGGCGCCCTTCCAGAGCGGGGGCTGCTGCAGGCTACTGGAGAGGGGCTTGGTCTGTCCCCTCTGGCCCAGCTGGGGAGGATGCATTAGGAGGAAGCAGTGACTTTTCCTTAGGCCTGGTGTCACCTTCCTGTCCTCACCTCCCTGTCCTCCTCGGCTCTCCTTGGACGACAGGTCAACTCCTGGCACCCTCTCGCCTCTGGCTTCCTCTCCTCCTGCCCTTCCCTACATGGCAGCCAGAAGGATCTTTCTAGAACAAAAATCTGATCATGCCCTTAGGACGGCGTAGCCTCCCATGCCTCTGCATGGCCATCCAGAGAATGAGTCCCCGGGAGACCCCACGTCGTCCCTCCTCCCGCCATACCCTTGGCCCTGCCGCCCATCCCTCTGCACCTTGGCATACACACCCCTGTCTGCTGCTGGTGCCCCTCCTCCCCTTCCTGCCCAGCACACCCGCCTTCTCCAAGTGCAGCTCTGATGTTGCCTCCCTCTGGAAGCCTCTTGGGGTCCCTCCCTGACACAGGGGCAGGCCCTCCCCCTGCCAGTAGCTACTATGGAGTCCCAGAGGCACTGTGGGACTGTGCTTTGACTCCACCCAGGGTGTCCTGGGCCAGGCAGGGGCTGTCAGGCTGCTGGGCCCTCAGTGCCAGTCTCTTGTGGCTGGCACTGCCATGGCCAGGGCGGGCACCCACCTTCCCAGTGTCTGGGATCACGCATGGCCCATCTCAGAGGACTTCACCCCCCAACCCCTGTGAATGTCTATTTCCGTTTCCATGGCAGTGCCCTGGGAGTCAGGGCTCCTGCTCCTGGGCTGTAATTTTCCTCTTTGAAGCCTCTCATCCCGCTGCCCTGCTGCCCTCCACTGTGCCCAGGCCTGGGCTGGGGGTCCGGGATGCCCATGAGCCCCAAAAGATGGGGCGCTGTGGAGAATCCACACAGTCATGCCTGGGGCTTCCCTGCCTCCCTTTTCCTGGCTACACAATGCCCTGGAACTGCAGCCTTGTTCTCCCCGCAACCCCCACCCAGTGAAGCCTCACCCCTCCCCACCACCCCTCCTCTGTCCCGACCCCGCCTGGTGCTCTGGACTCCCCGCCCCGGCCCAGCCAAGTCTGCGCCTGGCCCTGGACCAGTGGGCCTGGCTTGAAAGCAGCGTGGCCGTCTGGGCCTGGGCTGGGGAGCAATGTGATCTCCAGCCGGCCTTGGCACTGTCCGGCGGGTGCAGGAGGAGGTGTAAGGGTGGGGTGCCCAGAGGGGGTGGGGGGCAGCGCTCTGTGCAATGCCAACAGAGGCGGTTTCACATTTATTTGGTTTCCAAATCACAGAGTCATTCAGGTGGAGGGAACCAGTTTGTGGTGAGTTGACAGGAGTCAGAGGCTGTTAGGACGGACCTGCTGGTGGGGCAGACGTGCCTGTCCCAGCAAGGTGGTTGTGCCCACCGGTCAGACAGATAAAGTGAGGCCAAAAGGACTGGCAGGGGCAGCTCACGGGAGAGGGGTCCCAGTTGCAGCCCCCCGATTTTGGCTCCAGGCTGTGGGCTCCTGGGATGCCTCTAGAATGATTCACGCAGCGGTGCTTGGGCCAACTCAGCTGCCCACTCCCTGCAGGCTCTGCCCAGGAGCTGTGGCATCCCCAGGACATGCTGGGGCCCTGGGGAGCTTTGTGGGGGAGCTAGAAACATGCTTCCCATGAATGTTCCTAACCAGTGGAGATTGCCGGGGTGTGTCCTCGCCCGTTTCTGATTTGTTCGCACAGAACTCCTTCTTCTGCGTGGGCTCTGCCCAGTTCTGATGGGTCTCCCGGGCCTTTTATCTGAGAAACAGGAAGCTGTGAATTTTGCTGGAAGAAAACTAAGCGACCAGGCAGGCTTTGGCCATCTGCCTTGAAGCTGACCTCTGGGTTCAAGTGGCCTCCGGATTGGATGCAAGGCCTCTCTGTACCCCAGCGACCCAGTGGAGGGCAGGTTGGGGGCAGGTTGGGGGCAGGATGGGGACCAGGAGCCCAGGCTTTGTGCTGCCACTCTGGGGCCTCAGCTATAGGAGGGGGTCATTGAATGCACCTGGTGGTGCTTGCTGAATGGCCTCCTTTGACCCCTCCTTGGCCCAAACCCAGACCATCCCCCGGGAGATGTTGGTGCCTGCTGCGCGTCTGTCTTTGTTGGCCTGGGCCTGGGTCTCCTATCCACCTCTCTGGCCGGGTGGCCCAGGCTGTGCCCGGTGAGGGTGGGACCTTGTGGGCCTCCACAGAGAGTGGAGTAGGGAAGGGAAAACGAATCTTATCTGCATGTCACAGATGGGAAAACCGAGGCACAGTGACTCAGATGGGGAAACCGAGGCACAGTGACTCAGATGGGGAAACCGAGGCACAGTGACTCAGATGGGGAAACCGAGGCACAGTGACTCAGATGGGGAAACCGAGGCACAGTGACTCACACACAGGCACAGAGATTGGCTTCACCACAAACACACTCCTGTTTCTGAAGAGTTCTGTTCAGGAAAAGGAGTGGGGGCGCTCCTGGAGGGAGGGAGTTGGGACCACCCTGTGTGGGGAGCAGGAGGGCGTCACCATGGTGGGAGGGAGGCCGTTCCCTCTGTGAGTCCCCCGGAAGGGCTTCCAGGGAGGAGGAGCTGAGTCCAGGCCCCTCTTGCCTCCCCAACCCTGCAGGGCAAGGGCGGGGCACCAGGCGCCAGGCACCGGGGCTGCTCTGTAGGGGGGCAGTGGGCATCGTCAAGACCCCCATGTCCCAGAGGCCACTGCCCACAGCATCAGGGCTAGTGAGTGGCAGGGGTGGTGTCCATTCTGCCATGGGCCTTGAGGGCTGGCGTCCACACAGCGGCTGCCCAGCGCTGGCACTCCGGCCTCTGATGCTGTAGAATAAGTGGGTAGCAGCCCGGCCATGAGTGTGTCTGTGTGTTGGGTAATCTTTTAGAGAGCCAGGGTCCCCTGAGTGGGGCTCACAGGGAGGAGACCCCCGTTGATTGGACTGGCTGCTGCCTCCTTCCTGAGAGGGCTAAGGGGCCTGCCTGGGGTACCCTGCTGCCGTGGTGGGGTGGGCGTGGCCTTCATGAGTGGCTGCCTTGGGCCCTCCCTGGTTTCGACCCCTCTGATCCCGTCCAGTCCAGGTTCCCTGATTGACAGCGGCCAGTGGAACTCTGTCTGGAATTTAGGGGCCCCAGGAGGGGGAAAGGGATTGGAGTGTGACTTGGACCCTGGAGGAATAGCCCTGCTCCATGGTGGGGGTGGTGAGGGCTGACTGTGGGGTCTGATGGGAGCACCGCCGCTGGAGGAGCCCCACTCAATCAGGTCGGGCACCCGCCTTCTCCCTGACATCTGCCTGTCTCTGCCATTCTGTCGCAGGGGGCCCCTGCCCTGAACAACTCGGCCACTCCTGGGGTGAGCACGCGAGGGCTGCCTGTCAGGCCCCCCTTGGACAAGGCTTGTGCTACTGACCACTCTAAGGTCAAACCCACAGCCCCAGAGACCGCGTGTGAAATCGTCTCAAGGACAAGGAGGCCTGCGGTTCTGGGCATTCCTGGAGGCTCCTAGTTCCTGGTCCCTGGTCCCTCCTGCATCCTGAAGGGACCATTTCCTCACCCCAGTGGTCGCCACGAGCCTGGAGCTGAGCCAGACAAACCCGGACAACTGACTAGTGGGGGTCACCTCCCAGCCTCAGTTTCCCCTGTGGGGTAACAGCTCGAGCTGCACCCTGGGGCTGAGGTGGGGACCAAGTGAGATGGGGTTTGGAAGGAGATGGGGCACTTCTTCTTAGCCAGAATGGTGAGCGTGCCTGATGGGCCTATTTCTCAGGCTGGGAAGCAGAGGCCAAGGGGAGCATTCCACTTCCCGGCTCCTGATTCTTGTCTTTTAGCCCAGCACAGGGCAGGTCCAGCAGGCACCAGTTAAATGAAGTCACCATTTAGTAAGTGCCCACTGGAGCTGGCCTTGAGCCAGGGAATGGTGAAACAGACAGAAACAAGCCACAGTCCCTGTTCTGGAGGGAGCTAATTTTCAAAAAGATTGCAGTAGGCATCGTCATCAAAGTGATAGAGAGTTTGGGGTGACCCAGGCAGGAATCAGGACTGCCCAGCCTCCCAGGCCCACCCTGGCAGAAGGCAGTGGGGAGATGGGGACAGAGCAAGGGGAATGGGCCAGCTGGCGAGTCCTGGGCCACATTGAAGAATCTGGTCTCTTTTTTTTGAAACGGAGTCTAGCTCTGTCACCCAGGCTGGAGTACAGTGACGTGATCTTGGCTCACTGCAACCTCCACCTCCTGGGTTCAAGCAATTCTCCTGCCTCAGCCTCTGGAGTAGCTGGGACCACAGGCACGCGCTACCATGCCCTGATAATTTTTGTGTTTTTAGTAGAGACGGGGTTTTGCCATGTTGGCCAGGCTGGTCTCGAACTTCTGACCTCAGGTGATCCACCCGCCTTGGCCTCCCAAAGTGCTGGGATTACAGGCATGAGCCACTGTGCCCGGCTAAGAATCTGGTCTCTTGGCTGGGTGAGGGAGGATTACTTGAGCCCAGGAATTCCAGACCAACCTGGGCAACACAGCCAGACCCCCATGTCTACAAGACATAAAAAAATTAGCTTGGCACAGTGGCTTACACCGATAGTCCCAATGCTTTGGGAGGCCAAGGTGGGAGAATCACTTGAGCCCAGGAGTTGGAGGCTGCAGTGAGCTGTGTTTGTGCCACGACATTCCAGCCTGGATGATGAAGCTAGATCCTGCTCTAAAAAAACAAAAAAAGAATCTAGACTCTCTCCCAGGGTGATTGGTAGCCTTGGGAGAGTAACATGGGAGTGGCATTACTGGGGTATTTGTGGGAACCACCTGCTGTCCCCTCCTGCTGACCGTGCCCCTCCTTCGCCCCTGCCCTGCCTCTCCTTGCCACTCCTGGGTGAGGCTGGCTGCTGCCGTGCAAACAAATGTACCCCGTGGCCTCAAAGAGCCCCTGGGGCTTGTGAAATAAGAGTAGAGTTTAGGAAGATCCCCCACACCCTGCCCCCAGTGGGAGCCCCTCTTGGCCTGGAAGAGCAGGGGTGCGGTGGCACTGGCGGGGAGAGCCTGGGCTGGGCCCTCACCTCCTCCCCGCTGGCCTTGTGACGGGGCACGTCCAGCCGCTGCTCCCTCCGACCTGCCCCAGGATCCCAGAGAGGGGCATGTTCGGTCTCCATCCTGCCTGCGTTCCCGCTGCTGCTCCATTCCCTGAGGAGCGTGTGCTTTGGGTGGGCGTCTCCAGTCTGCCCAGCTGGCCTGAGCCAGGCCATGTCCCATCTTGGAGTGCCGGAGGCTCCTCCGTAGAGCGAGTTTGGCGTGGTTGGTTGCGGCTCGAGGCTCCAGGCGGCCTTGTCCATCCCTTGAGGGCTCACACGCCAGGCTCAGGTAGGGAAATCAAAGTCCCCGGGGGCCTTCCTGCTTCCGAGGCAGCCTGAGGCAGAGCCGTGGGAAGGGCTCCAGGGTGCCCGGCCTCTGGAGTGGGCAGCCCACTCACCCCTTCCTGGCTGTACAGCCTGGGGACGTGTCCTCACTCCCTCGCCTCCATTTCTTCCCTGTAAAACTGAGAGAAATCCTCTCTGTGGGGTGAGGGGGAGCCAGTGTGTGGAGGTCAGAGCCCTGCCTGGGGCAGGCTGTTACTCCTCCTGGGGCAGCCACGGTTCCCCTGCCTTCCCACCCGGGAGAGACCTCCTCACCCTCGGCATTGATTTCCCTGTCTCCCCCTTGAGACTGGTGGCCCCCGCCTTGCCCCCTGCACCCACGGCCTTCCTCCTGGGCCTCCAGGTGTACCAGGCTCAAGCAACTCCCTTCCGGAGTCTGAGGCCCATCCGTGCTCCTGAAGGGCTCAGAGCCTTTCGGAAAAGTCTACTAGAAAAGCCGGGTGTGGCCGGGGGGAGGAGGCAGGGAGAGCGGGACCCTCTGCTCATCTGTTTGTGGGCTTGTCTATGCTGTGTGCTTTTGGTGCTTATGTGCTGGTTAGAAAGGGTGCTGGTAGAGGAGCCAGATGCCTTTCTGGCTGGGAGCCCTTGCGGGGGCCCTCAGCTCCCCGGCATGCTCCTTCTGGGTGGGCAGAAGCTGGAGCCAGCAGGGCCTGGCGGGAACTCCTCAAGTCAGGAGTGAGCCGAGCAAACGAGCCCAGGCCCGAGGGAGCAGCACAGCTGAATTAGACCACAAGCCAAGAGGGAGTTGAGTGGAGGGAAAACTTCCTTCCTAATGAGGCCACAGCCGTGGGTTGATTTCCCACGCTCCATCCAGTTCAGGGAGGGTTAATTAGGCACCTACTGTGTGCTAGGCTGGAACTGGCTCAGCATTTCCCAGGCGCACTGGTCCAGAAGCGGTTCCACAACAAGGGGTCCAGGCTTCCCGAGGAGACAGGGTGAGAAGGAGGAAGTGGCTTTACCATGGAGAGGCCTGACGGGTGCATCTCAGCCTTTCACTCAAGGCCAGCACCAACCATGTCGTGCCCCGCTGATGGTGTGTCCCTGATGTGTGTGGGGAGAGGGTGCGTTGCCCCCATGCTCTTCCTCTCAAACTCACCACCCATCGCCCAGCCCAACCGTGAGGCATGCAGCAGACGGATCTCGCCCAGGGATGCCCTACAAACACCTGAGCAGTGCTGCGCAAAACTGCCCAGCATCGAAGACAAGGAAATCGGGAGGCCAAGGCGATCACCTGAGGTCAGGAGTTTGAGACCAGCTTGGCCAACAGAGTGAAACGTCGTCTCTACTAAAAATACAAAAAAAAAAAAAAAAAAAAAAAAAAAAACTAGGCATGGTGGGTGGTGCGTGCCTGTAGTCCCAGATACTTAGGGGGCTGAGGCATGAGAATTGCTTGAACACAGGAGGCAGAGGTTGCAGTGAGCCGAGATCATGCTACTTCACTCTGGCCTTAGTGACAGAGCAAGACTTCATCTCAGAAAAAAAAAAAAAAAAAAAAAAAAAAAAGGGGCTGGGCGCCGTGTAATCCGCAGCACTTTGGGAGGCTGAGGCGGGTGGATCACGAGGTCAGGAGATGGAGACCATCCTGGCTAACACGGTGAAACCCCGTCTCTACTAAAAATACAAAAAACTAGCTGGGTGTGGTGGCAGGCGCCTGTAGTCCCAGCTACTCAGGAGGCCGAGGCAGAATGGTGTGAACCCGGGAGGCGGAGCTTGTGGTGAGCTGAGATCGCGCCACTGCACTCCAGCCTGGGCGACAGAGCGAGACTCCGTCTCAAAAAAAATAAAAACCAAGACGAGGAAAGGCTGGGAAACTGTCACAGCCAGGAGGAATCCAAGGGGAGGAGACATCATGTGGTGTCTGGGATGGGGTCCTGGACAGAAAAGGGACACGAGGTAATGAAGGAAATCTGGCTAAAGTGGATTTTGGTCACGAGCGGGTAGATGGCTGTGACACGCCTACGCCAATGCGGAGGAGGATGAGGGGCGGCAGGGCGAGGGGATGTGGGCGCTTTCTGGGCTGTCTTCTCTGTTTTGCTGTAAATCTCAAACCATTCTGAAAACATACAATTTGTCAACCAAAAAGGGGTTCCAGGGCAAGCACAGGGGGAACGCTGCCCTGCTGTGAAGTCACTGGGCAACCCTGGGTGGGAATATTGGTGTTCAAGGTACTTAGCAATCACCTGGTTATCAGCCAGGGCTCAGGTTCCAGAGCCCATGTCAGGTGGCTCCATAGGGAGTTCAATACGCAGAGGGTCCAAAAAGAGGTATATGGAGGGGGAGATTCGCACCCCTTGGGGGCCCCGTGGAAGAAGGGGCCACCTGCTGGAAGTGAACCACAGAGGCCGCCCCTGCCAGAGGTGGTGCCTGAAGCAGAGATGTGGGCAGACACCTGGGCCTCCCACCCTCCTACCCTCCCAGTCCCGGCCAGAGCCCCTCAGGGTCAGAACACAGCCAGAACCCGGAAACGAACTTTGCTGGGCCAGTGCCCCACGCTACTGAGTAGAGCAGGGAAAGTGCAGAGGGATCTGGGGTTCAGCAGACAGAGCCCTGGCGCCCCCAGCGATCAAAGTCCTCGCAGAAAAGCAGCAGAATCAGGGCTCAGAGAGAGAAAGGACAAATCAAGCTCACACAGCCAGGGAGAACCGCGATTGGAATCCGGGGATGCTGCCTCCTGTAGCCTAAAGATGCTGACTACTTTCTTGGTCACAGACCACGGTGGGGGTGTGGTGCGAGCCACAGGCCCTCTTCCTGGAAAAATGCGTGCAGGTAAATACTTAGTGCACAATCTCGAGAGATTCAAAGACTCCCTGAAGCCCAGTCTAGGACCCCAGGCAAAGGTCTCTTCAGTGGCTCTTGAGTCAGCTCTGCCCAGAGATCAGAGCAACATCAGGAGCCAGGGTCAGGTGAGACTAGAGAAACCGGGGTCCCGTGGGCCCTGCCTGCACCCCTTTGGAGGAAGGCAGCCAGGCCGAAGCAATCGGGTTCATAGTGGGGTCTTGAGAAGGACCTGGCTCTGTGCTTTCACATGTCGATCGCTGATGGCACACGCCTGTCTGATCACGGCTGGTCCAGACTTCAGCATCTCCGTGGCTCAGGGCTCCGTGCTGCCCCTTCTGCGCCTTCCTCATCGTGGTGGCTGTCGGGTCCCTTACATGTCAGGGACTATCCTGAAAATAAACAGCATGGGAGAAACTTTCCTGCAGGGAGCCAGGAGGACGCAGTGGCTCAGGGATTCAGGCATATGCCAGAGCTCAAATCCTGAGTGTCACTTCCCAACAGGGCCTCCTAGACCCTCCTCCTGGACTTGCTGTGAGGGAGAGAGGAGAGCCGTGCAGTGCCCCAGCAGGGGCTGGCTGATGCGTGGACCATGGCGACCATTGCTGCAATTTTTTTATAATCAGAAATATAGGCTGGGCGCGGTGGCTCGTGCCTGTAATCCTAGCACTTTGGGAGGCTGAGGCGGGCAGATCACTTGAGGCCAGGAGTTTGAGACCAGCCTGGCCAACATGGTGAAACCTCATCTCTACTAAAAATACAAAAAATTATCCAGGCATGGTGGCGGTATGTGCCTGTTATCCCAGCTACTCAGGAGGCCGAGGCAGGAGAATCACTGGAACTCGCGAGGTGGAGGTTGCAGTAAGCCAAGATCATGCCACTGCACTCCAGCTTCGGTGACAGAGTGAGACTCTGTCTAAAAAAAAAAAAAAAAAAAAATACAAATAAAGAAGAGTTGGATGAGCGTCACCTCCACACTCCAATATTGCGTGTTGACATCTTACCTTTGGGACACCTTTACAAATAAAATAATGGGCAAAAGTGTCTTGTATTTGGACTCTGTAGTGCTGAACATAGTGTACGTGTGTGTGTGTGTCTATATATATATATATATATATATATAAAATACTAATATAGTTAATTAAACTACCACTTAATGACTATTGCTTCTGGCTGTTATGAAGTAGCCGGCATAGACCAATACGTAGACAAGCTGGGTAAAATACGAATGCTCTTTTTGAAGACACTGGTGAGCAGTTGAGCCAATCGGGACTCAAAGGGCTGAGATCTCAGCAAAAGGGGAACTGTGGAGAGATGAGCCAACGCTGTTGCTCGCTTTTCATTCAGGGGATTTCCCAACTCCTGCTGCAAGACAAGAGGCCCTAAATGCCCGTGAAGAGGCAGGGAAGCCAGCGGGGTTTCACAGGGCTGGCGCTGGCGTGTGGACCTGTCAAGGTAGCCAAAAATTGAGTGGCGATCTGAAGATCCTGGGGAGAAAGGAGGTGAAAATAAGTGAGTCTGATGCTCAGAGGTTTCCCTTCTAGCGGTTTGGTGGATGAATGTGTGCAGAGCAAGAAGCTAAGAAGCCCAGAAGAAAGCTACTGAGGTGTCAGAAGTTCTAGAGTACCAGGGAGCCCAGAATGAGAGCTTAGGACTTGCCAAGGAGGAGAAGCTCTAGAAGACGCTCCCGGCTCTCAGCTGGGATGCCTGGAAGCTTAAATCACTATGAAAGGGAACCAGAGGTATAGCCAAGCCTTCACAAATGTCAAGGAATACCAAGAAACAGGACCCCGAGAAAAAAAATGATGACAGCAACAGCCCCGCAGACTGCTCAGCTAGTGGTAGCATCACAGATGGGCTTTCAAATTATTACTCGAGCAAATGGATGATAAAACAGAGAATTTTGCTAGACAACTGGAATCTATTACAAAGTGGAAATTCTAGAAAAATGCAATGATTAAAATTAGAAACTTAATAGACAGGCTTAACAGTAGGCTAGGAAATAGAGTTTTAATAAAGTGAAATGATAAGTCAGGAAAAAAACTAGGATGGAACGGAGTGAGCAGAAAAGGATGAGAAACAGACAGAGCACGCCATACGCATGGGGCCTGAGGAGCAGCTCCGTCATGCAGGTAACAGGAATTATAGGAGGGAGAGAGAGAAAGAGAAAGAGAGAGAGGATAGGGAAAAGGCAATGTTTGAAGATAGAATGGCTGAAGATTTTCCAAAATCGATGAAAGAAAACAAACTCCAGATGGAAGCTCTCCACATGCCAAGCAGACTAAGGTCCAGGGTGAAGCCATCTAGGCATATTATGGTAAAACTGCTGTAAACCAAATACAGAAATCTTAAAAGTAGCTAGAGGTAAAGACAAATAGACAAATTACCTTCAAGGGGATAATAAGATTATTTTTCAGCAGAAATGACGGGCTCCAGAAGACAAGGGAGTAACATGTTTATGGTGCTGGAAGAAAAGAGCTGTCGCTCCAGAGTTCTAGACCCAGAGAGGAAGGACATCCTTCAGATACGAAGGAGACTCATCTCAGATCGAGCTTTGGATGTGTCCATCTCCACCAGGAGCTGGGGAAATCTAGGCAATGGAAACACATGTGCCCCCTGGCACATGGCAGGTGCACACACACAGTGGGTGGAGACAGGAAGAGCGAGACTGGGGGTGTCCACCTGGCAGGCTGGCGAGCCATGAAGCTGAGTGTGGGGCACAGTGCCTGAACTGCCAGCTTCGAACCCCAGCTCTGCCGCTTAGTAACTGTGAGCAATGATTAATCTTACGTGTCAACCTGGCCGGGCACGGTGGCTCGTGCTTGTAATCCCAGCACTTTGGGAGGCTGAGGTGCGTGGATCACCTGAGGTCAGGAGTTTGAGACCAGCTTGACCAATATGGTGAAACCCCATCTCTACTAAAGATACAAAAATTAGCCAGGTGTGGTGGCGCACGCCTGTAGTCCCACCTACTCGGGAGGCTGAGGCAGAAGAATCACTTGAACCTAGGAGCTGGAGGTTGCAGTGGGCCGAGATCATGCCACCGCACTCCAGCCAGGACAACACAGTGGGACTCCATCTCAAAAAAAAAAAAAAACTTACCTGACAACCTGAATGGGTTATGGGGTGCCCAGGCATTTGGTGGAACATCATTCTGGGTGAGATTAACATTTGACTGGTGGGCAGTGTGAAGCCAATTTTCCTCCCAGGTGAGTGGGCCTCATCCAGTCCTCAGTAGGAAAGAGTTTCCCTGCCTGGCCGTGGAGCTGGGACATCGGTCTTCCCTTGCCCTTGAACTGACGCTTACACCATTGGCACTTCTGGGTCTCCACTTTGCCTGCTGCAGATGTTGAGACTTGTCAGCCTCCATGGTCACATGCACAATTCCTTATTTTATAGATTGGTAGGAATATACATAGAAAGTGATGTGAGCGTATGTCTCCTATTTGCCCTGTGTCTGCGGAGAATACTCACTAATACACTGTGTGACACTGGGCAAGTTACTGAACCACGCTGAGCCTCAGGTTCCACATGGACAAACGGGGACAAGAGTAACACCCATCTCATCTGTCTCATAGGAGCTGATGAACAATAACATGTGAAGTTTTTAGTTGCTCAATAAATACTAGTGATTGGCCATGTTAAGACCTTTAGCCCTAGATGACCACCAAAACAAAAGTGAAAGCAAAATAAATACTTTTCCAGAAAAAATAAAAACCAAGATAATCAATTTCCAACAGACCTAAACTACAAGAAATACTAAAGGGGTTCTCCAGGCAGAAGATAAATTATCCCAGAGAGAGACGTGGATACGCAGGAAGCAGTGAAGAGCCACAGAACAGGTAAAGATCTGGGTCAAGGTAAATAAGTACCGACTTTTCAAATAATAACTATTTCTTGGCGAGGAGCAGTGGCTCGCACCTGCAATCCCAACACTTCGAAAGGCCAAAGCAGGTGAGTTGCTTGAGCCTAGGAGTGAAAGACCAGCCAGGGCCACACAGGGAGACCCTGTGTTTACAAAAAACTTAAAAATTAGGCCTGGCGTGGTGGCTCACGCCTGTCATCCCAGCACTTTGGGAGGCCGAGGTGGGTGGATCACCTGAGGTCAAGAGATCGAGACCATCCTGGCCAACCTGGTAAAACCCCATCTCTACTAAAAATACAAAAATCAGCTGGGTGTGGTGGTGGGCACCTGTAGTCCCAGCTACTCAGGAGGCTGAGGCAGGAGAATCGCTTGAACCCAGGAGGTGGAGGTTGCAGTGAGCTGAGATCGCACCATTGCACTCCAGCCTGGGCGACAGAGTGAGACTCTGTCTCAAAAACAAAAACAAAAACTGTCCCTAGGAGCATGGCAAGGCACA
>NW_026652285.1:106433091-106439524 GCF_009828535.3 Hylobates moloch
GGGGGAGGGGGAGGGGAAGGGAGGGAGTTGGGGGAAGGAGGGAGGGAGGAGGAGGAGGAGGAAAGGAAGGTGAGGGGAAGGATGCCATCTTCCTGCCCCAGGAGGCCAGCCTGGTAGGATAGTGGGTGCTGTGGGCCAGAGGGCAAGGCTTTTGCCTGGCGGTGAGAAGATTCTGTGTGAAAACCGGGGCACTGTCCCCTTCCTCCCCTGCCCTTGGTGGGACAGTGTGGTCCACCTTTGGGAAAGTCACTTCCTTTCCTGAGCCTCAGTTTCCCCTTCTGTTCAACGGGGTGGGTGAGATCATGTCTTACTTGTCTCTGAATTGTCTAGGTTGCTAAGTGCCCATTGACCACGAAAATGTGGTGTGTATACGCCGTGGAATCCTACTCAGCCATACAAAGGAATGAAATAATGTCTTTCGCAGCAGCTGGGATGGAGCTGGTGGCCGCTATTCTCAGTGAAGCAACTCAGGAATGGAAAACCAAACAGCGAATGTTCTCACTTATAAGTGGGATGGAGCTAAGAGGATGCAAAGGCATCTGAGTGATATAATGGGCTTTGGGGACTTGGAGGGGGTTTGGAGGGGGCTGAGGGATAAAGGCTACACATTGAGTACAGTGTCCACTGCTCAGGTGATGGGTGCACCAAAGTCTCAGAAATCACCACTGAAGAACTTATCCATGTAACCAAAACCCACCTGTACCCCGAAAACTATTGAAATTAAAAAAGAAAAAAAAAGCAATGACAAGGGGCTTTTAAAGGTATTGCATTTCCACGTGGGTCCTCGTGTGCCGAGTTGTATGCACAAGACAGCAGCGGTTATGTTCTCTACCACCATTCTTGTGCAGGTGAATCTCAACTGGAGGAAAATCAGAATAATGAAAATCTAGACTTAGAAAAAAAGAAAATATCTGTTACCTTCTACTATATACCTTGCTAAGGGCCAGGAAATACGTTAAGCATTTTATTTTATTTTTTCTTGACATGGAGTTTTGCTCTTGTTGCCCAGGCTGAAGTGCAGTGGCACGATCTTGGCTCACTGCAACCTCTGCCTCCCAGGTTCAAGTGATTCTCCTGCCTCAGCCTCCCGAGTAGCTGGGGTTACAGGCACCATGCCCGGCTAAGTTTGTATTTTTGGTAGAGACGGGGTTTCACCATGTTGGCCAGGCTAGTCTGGAACTCCTGACCTCAGGTGATCCACCAGCCTCAGCCTCCCAAAGTGCTGGGATTACAGGCGTGAGCCCCCGCACCTGGGCAGCATTTTAGATAGGTTATATCATTTCTTTCTTTTTTTTTCTTTTTTTTGAGATGGAGTCTCGCTCTGTTGCCCAGGCTGGAGTGCGGTGGCGCGATCTCTGCTCACTGCAAGCTCCGCCTCCCGGGTTCAGGCCATTCTCCTGCCTCAGCCTCCCGAGTAGCTGGGACTACAGGTGCCTGCAACCACGCCCAGCTAATTTTTTGTATTTTTAGTAGAGACGGGAGTTTCACCGCATTAGCCAGGATGGTCTCGATCTCCTGACCTCATGATCCTCCCGCCTCGGCCTCCCAAAGTGCTGGGATTACAGGCATGAACCACCGCACCTGGGCAGCATTTTAGATAGGTTATATCATTTCTTTTCCTGAACATCCGTGCGAGGTTGGCACTGTCATTTCGCCTCGGAGGACATGACAGCTCCTGAAGGCACAGGAGTTGCCCATGACCACAGATTAATAAGTGAAGGTGGCAGGCTTATCTTTGCTGGTCTTTCTACATAAACACACTGACTTCCTCTCTGAAAAAAAATCAGCATCATTTGTCTTGGTTGCCCCCTGACACTCTAGGGTCCTGTGGATGAGCACGCAGTAGGGACTCAGAAATGCTGGCAGTCACTATTCTTTCAACAAGGCTGTGCAGGCCCGAAGCAGGCTCAGAGCTGGTCCCCGCAGGCAAAGAGCATGAGGACCAAGCTTTGACACCCTCCCCTGCCAGCCGCCGGTGTGTGGCTGAGGCTGGGCTGTGGCAGAAGTCCAGAGTGGAGCCTTGGAGCCTAGGGGATTCCAGAAGGAAGGGGGCCCAGCGGTGGTGGTGGGGGGGGCGTGAGGGTTGCTGGCTGGGGGAGGGGAGGGGAGAGCTCAGCAGGGGGTCTGTCTGGAGAGGCCTGTCGGGCAGGGCCTTGTGGGGCCTCAGCACATGCTCAGGATGATCCTGCAGGTGGAGCTGGGGAGGCAGAGCAAGAGCAGTGGGGACATTTTAGGAACGCGTGGCCCAAGTGAATGCCGCTTGGCCCAGGCCTTGGAGTTAGCTCTTTACTGAGGACAGAGAGAGAGAAGATTAGTTCACCTGTCTGCACCCCCAGGGTTCATCCACCCAGGACTCTCACTCCTCTTTGGGGTGAGTTTTGCAGGCCCGGCCTGGTTGAGGGGACCAGCTTCAAGGGGAGGCGGGTGGCATCCATGCGTCTTTGGCAAAGAGCCTCATAAAAGGGGCCTGGACTGAAAATCGATCCTGTAAAGCTGAAATCAATAACAATAACTAATATTAATACTGATGGTCCTCTCCTTACTGCACTCTGCAGCTGGGGGATGAATTATTTTCAGGGATTAGCAGAGGCGGCTCTGCAGTGCAGCCGGGAGCCTGGTGCTGAGCAGGAAGGTGGACCCAGGGGACCTGTGCAGCCTGATACTTCCTCTGCCTTCAGTTCAACTTTCCCAAGACCTGGCTTCCTCATCACTGTCCTCAAATGAGTGGGCTCACCGGCTGCATGACTTTTTGAGCCCTGTGGGATGAGGGGAGCCCATGACCTTGGGGGCTTAGGATCCAGGTGTGGCGAAGGGGAAGAGGGGTTCGGGACATTTCTCTGGGGCCTGCGAGCTCCTAGCGTTGGCTTCTGCCTACGAGGCGATGTGAGTGATGCCATAGGAAGGCCCTGTCTCCAGGGAGCCCCGAGGCTGGAGTGGGCAGCCAGGGAGGGCAGTACTGCGCAGGAAGTGGTCACACGGTTCCTGCCTGGCACCCTGGCTCCCACCTGCTCTTTGTGGGGCTCTCTCTGCTGGGAGTGTCTGGGACTTTTGTCAGAGTCTACAGAGTGGGGAGCCCAGGGTGAAAAGGGGTGCCCAGATTTCAGGCCTTGGGGCCTCCGCTGTCCCCACTGAGACGCACAATCACTAACTCCCGTTTTCCAGGTGCACAGTGGAGAGCTGGGTGGGCCTCCCCAAGACCAGGTGTTTACGGGGCAGAGCGGGATTGAGAGCCGCAGCTCTGTGTGCCCTGATGCCCCCAGCACTGTGCACCGGGGGACGCAGCATTGCTGAAAATGGTGTCGGAGCTTGGGGGGGATCTGTGAGAATAACAAGTTAATATTCAAGAGGCAGGTAGGGAAGGTGTTATTTTTCAGGGGAGGCTCTGAAGATTGTGTGTCTGTGTGTGTGTGTGTGTGTCCATGTGTGAGCCCACACACGTGGGCATTTTGGACACAATTGGAAATTTTTCCTAGACGATGTTAGGTGGCTGAGTAGCCACTTTCTGTGTATAAGTTGGAAATCTGAAAAACAGCATATACTGAAACATAGAACTGAAACATGAACATTGAAGAGAAAGTTCAGGAATAGTCTAGTGGGAAGGGGAAAGAGAATTACCTCAGGAGCCAAAGAGGAGCTACTGCTGTTATTGGTCACTTAATGTGAGTCTGAGCTTCCTAGTAGCCAGAGCAAGAAAGGAAAGCACAATGGGCTTTGCAGTTTTTGCCAATAAGAAGATGCACTCAAGATCCCCTAGAGGAGGAATTGTCCTGCTGTGGAAGTCCAGAATTGATGATCAGATGTATCCTCATAAAAGAGGAAGAGTCCGTGCCTCAGGGGCTTTTTTCCGAGTCCTCCGTAGGCGCAGGGCCTGATTTGATAAGGTGTTCCCTCGAGGTGTGGTGGTAGCTGAGCGGACACCGTGGCTTCCTGGCAATGCGGTCCCATGTGGACTTAGAGCAGAGTGGGCCGCAGGGCACAGGGCATAGCCCACCTCACTCCCCACTAGATCCTTGGAACCAGCTTGGTGGCCACGAGTACCAGGTGCTGGGTTAACCATTGTCCCTCCTCCCCCAGGAAAATGAATGAATGGCATTAGGATCTGGGTCATCCCTTGGAGGCAGGAGGAATCATGGGGTGAGGGAACGAGGCAGAGCCCACTGGGGTGCTGCTGGTGTGGGGACTGGGAGAGAAATGAGAGCTGGGTCCAGAGTCCCAGGTAGGCTTGAGGCTGCCTGGGGCTCCTGCTGGACAGGTAGTGTGGGGGTGCTTGGTGGCCACCCCCAGACTGGGCTGCACCATGCCTAGGTCTGGGCACGGGGTACACTCTCTGGCCATTTTGCTGTCCAAGCGTCCTCCCCGCTGCCCCATTGCTAGGGCTCACAATGCCCGTTCCACAGCCATCTGGGCAGATGGCAGAGTGGGATGGGCCGTGGACCAGCTGCTCCTGGCATGGCCGGGTCGAGGGGAGGCATGCCCTTTAGGGCACTGTGTTTGTCCTTCTACCACAAACCACATCTGTTTCCCTCAGTGAGAACCATTAGTGAGTCCCTGAACCCCCAGCCCCCTGACACCATGGTGGCCAGAGGGACTGGCCTAGGTCTTGGTTTTCTCAGAAGTTTCTGGAAGGCCAGTGCCTGGTGCGGAAAAGATTCAAAGCAAAAACACTGAAGAGTTGAACCAGTTCTCTCCCTGAAGTTGTTTGGACGACAGCCTAGGTTGTGAGCTCTGGGTGAGATGGGGCTGGGGGTGCAGCAGAGAGCAGGGCACCGCACCTCCCTTGGCCCCCCGATCCCCAGCCCCCAGGCCCCCATGCCTCGGGGTTCCCTGTCCATGTACTAGAGGACCGAGCAGGCAGGAAGCTGGCGTGCAGCCTTGGCTCTGCTTCTGATGGGTGCCCGTGTGGTGCCAGGCCTTGCCTCTGGGCCCTGGTGTTCCTGCTGTGGGATGGGGGATGGGGGCCATGGTCCCTGGGCAGGGGGCAGCCCTGGGGAGGGCCTCTCCTTCAAGACCTGGTGCCCACTCTGGCTCTGGCTGCATCTGGCCAGTGCTCGCCACAGGCCCAGGCCCCTGGCCCTCATCCCCCACCCCTGCCCCTGGCTTCTCCCAGTGGGGGCCGCCCCTTGCCCCTTGCCCCTTGCCCCGCTAGCCCTCTGGGCTGTGTTTACCCACTGTCCATCTGCCCCGATGTGGGCAAACAGACTGAGGCCAGGCCCGAGACAGGGGAGATAAGGCCCGGCTGATGGGACCAAAGGTGAAGGGGTCACCTCGCTCCCCTCCTGTCAGTTTATTTACTGTCCTCAAACTGTCACCTGCCCTTCTGGGAACACAATGGCCAAAACCATGAGGGTGTTTCCAAGGGCCCCAAGTCTCGGCTCCAGGAACCCTGTGGGCTGCTGAGCTGCTGAGGAGATGCACAAGGAAAACAGAATTAGGGAAGGGGCTCCCCACTCACTTTGACCTGCGCACTAACGCCATGCATGGCCCCGAGCACACTGCCTACCTCCCACTGAGGCGGGTCTCAGGACCAATTCGAATTGTCAGTGTCTCCATTTTTCAGATGAAAAAACTGAGGCTCAGAGAGGCTGAGCCGCCTGTCCTGGGGCACAGGTGCAGTAAAGTATTAGGGTCAGGATTTTAATTCCCATCATTCTGATTCTGGAATCCAAACTCATCAGGACAGTACTGTTCTGCCTCCAAGTCTAGAAAGGACAGAGCAAGGACAGCAGCCAGCAGGGATGGGCGAGGCGGGGCAGCCCTCGGGGCCCGTGTCACACTGGCAGGCCCAGGCGACGGGCAGCAGCTCTGCCAGGCCCAGCAAAGACCCCACTGAGCGCCGTGCCTACCACACAGACACAGAAAAGGACAGAGCTTCCATTAATACAGGAAACACAACTTGAACACCCCCAAGAGCGAAGGCCATCACTTCCCGGCCTTCTGGGCTCGTCCTGGGCTTTGGGACTGAGCCTGGGTTTATCCTCTTCCTGGTATTTTCTGCTTCACCCTCTTCCCAGGGTCCCAATCAACAGAGGCAGAAACTGCTGAACCTGCTGTGCCAGGCTCTGCCCATCCGGGGCCTGCTCAGGGTGGCTGCAGAGACAGAGGTGAATAACTGCCAGCAGTGGGGACAGACCCGGGGTCCTTCCTTTGAGTGATGCTGATCAGCCATGGTAGACAGGAAACCCACACCTAGAAGAAGATTCTGGAGTGCTGGGAGGATAAGCAGGGGTCTGTCCTGTGACCGCCAGTGATACCTCGAGGTTAAGAAACCCCAGCCCCGACCAGGCGAGGCGGCTCACGCCTGTAATCCCAGCACTTTGGGAGGGTGAGATGGGCAGATCACCTGATGTCAGAAGTTCGAGTCCAGCCTGACCAACATGTTGGAACCCTGTCTCTACTAAAAATACAAAAAAATTAGCCAGGTGTGGTGGCGGGC
>NW_026652285.1:106439624-106483503 GCF_009828535.3 Hylobates moloch
CTCGAGGTTAAGAAACCCCAGCCCCAACCAGGCGAGGCGGTTCACGCCTGTAATCCCAGCACTTTGGGAGGGTGAGATGGGCGGATCACCTGATGTCAGAAGTTCGAGTCCAGCCTGACCAACATGGTGGAACCCTGTCTGTACTAAAAATACAAAAAAATTAGCCAGGCGTGGTGGCGGGCGCTTGTAATCCCAGCTACTTGGGAGGCTGAGAATCACTTGAACCCGGGAGGCAGAGGTTGCAGGGAGCTGAGATTGTGCCACTGCACTCCAGCCTGGGAGACAAGAGCAAAACTCCGCCTCAAACAAAACAAAACAAAACAAAACAAAACAAAACAAAACAAAACAAAACAAAGCAGCCCTTGGCCAGGCGCGGTGGCTCACGCCTGTAATCCTAGCACTTTGGGAGGCCGAGGTGCATGGATCACGAGGTCAGGAGATTAAGACCATCCTGGCTAACACAGTGAAACCCTGTCTCTACTAAAAATACAAAAAATTAGCCTGGCGTAGTGGTGGGTGCCTGCTGTCCCAGCTACTCGGGAGGCTGAGGCAGGAGAATGGCGTGAACCCAGGAGGCAGAGCTTGCAGTCCAGCTGGGGCGACACAGCCAGACTCCGTCTCAAAAAAAAAAAAAAGCAGCCCTGTTTTCTGCCCTCTGTGCTGGCGAGGGCACTGGGCGCCATTCCCATCACACACATTCCCACCCGCCTCCCACTGCCTGCCTGCTCGGAGCCTAGAACCAGCCCCTGCTAGGGACAGACCCTGCCCCAGAGCAGCTCGTACTTCATGGCACAACTCCCTGTTCCAGGGGCTTCAACGGAGCTCAGGCCTGGACCCCCCTCATCACACTCCACGGAGACACCGCCCTCGACCCTGCCACCATACAGGAGCCACCGCTGGTGGTCTACAAGACCAGCGAGTGCCCGGCGCCACCCCATCCGGGTCCTGCTCAGGGTGCCCCGAAGGGCTGCAGGGGTCATGCGTTCACCCGCCTGCTCCTGATGCATGTTGCTGCCTGACCTTTTTGGGAAGGAGGCAGGAACCCGACAAGTGACTGTCTGTATATGGCCGGAGACGAGGCCGGAGCAGGGGTGGGGGCGTTTCAGAGATGTGGCAGAGGTTCAGCCAGGCCCGAGCAGGGCCGTGGTTTCACAGTGATCCTGCTTGCCCAGTGCGCTGAGGGTGTCCAAGCAGGGCTTGCTTCTCCAGAGCCGAGTCCAGCACAGATGCGAAAGAACTCGGGCCTCCTTTCACCCGATTCCAGGCCCCCGTTTTTGCAAAGGGGCTCCAACTCCCCTGCCTGGGGCTGCAAACCCCCGTGGCAGATGAGGGCAGGGGCCACGTGAAGTAGAGCTCCTTCCTGCCACTGAGACATGGATCGCCTCTTTCCATCCCTGGCAAAATGCCGCTCAGATTCTGCTCAGATACCTTCCATGATGGGGAACTCACCACCAGCAAAATCAGAAAGCTTCTCTTAGGGCCAGTGAAGATCTGCCTCCTGGAGGCTCCTGTCCCTTTGTGGTTTCGTCCAACGTTTAGAGGCCCCTCCTGTGTGCCGGGCCCTCTGCTGGCACTGGGGGCAGAGGGACAATAGAAACAGGAGGGCCCTCTTCCACCGAGCCCACAGCTAGATGCAGGGAGGGAAGTGAGCAGGCTGAGGCCTTGGGGGCAGAGGCAGTGCACGGAGCTAGAGGGACATGCAGTGGGGCCCCCTTCCCTGGGACATGATCAGAAAGCCTCTCCCAGAAGAAGTGACGGGTGAGTTGACACCTGAAAGAGGAGGCTGGGTTGGGCATAAGAGCTTCCAGCTCAGGGAAGGCAGGATCTGTGGCAGGGTCATGAGACAGCTGGATGCATTTGGGCGACTGAAACAATTCAGTGGGTCTGGATCCCGAGACAAAGGGGCCGGAGGACGCAGAAGCTGTGCCTCCCAGGCTTTGAGGGTCCAGGCAGGGCTGATGTCTCCCTGAGTCGGGAAATGGCAGGGTCAGGCGGTGGAGAGGAGGTGGATGCCCCGACAGGGCACGAGGCACCCCAAGGCCCTGGCCTAGCCCCACTCTCCTCTCCAGACTCTCTCCAGACACCCCACCTGCCACGTGTCCCACCCCCACGCTGCGGCCACTGCTTCTAGCATGGCCTGAGCCCATCAGCTCCTGTCTTCCTCGGCCAGGACATGCTGTGCCCCCGCCTAAAGCACTGCCCCTCTGGCTAAATTGGTCCTGGGGTTTGGCTTGCCTCCTCTAGGCAGTCCCCCCGACCTCTCAGGTCATTTAGGTGTCTTTTCTGTGTATCTCACCAGCACCTGGATTGTTTACTCTTCTGACACCCTGCAACATGTGCACACTTACACACACACACACACACACACACACACACACACACACCCTGGGCATTGTCTGCCATGACATGGGCTTGGCGTGCAGTTCTGTGGGGCAGTGGTGGAGCGGCCAGCCTGGGGAGTGTGGCTTGGGGTGCTTGGACCCATTGAAGACACACAGCTACCTCTGTGTGGCCAGTGGCCCTCCTCTGTCCCTTTTAACTGAGCAGAGTCTGGAAGATAATGCAGTGGCCCATGGTGGCCCCAGCCCCAGGGGGTGCTCAGGGCACCCTTCCCACACAGGGTCAGAGGGTGAGCTCAGAGACCCTCGCTGGAATTGGGCGTGGGGGTCTGTGTCTGTGTCGGCGCCTCTCCCAGGCCATGAGGGAATGCAGAGCAGCGTGTGGCGTCTTTTCCTCCGAGAGTCCCCCTCTGGTTCGGCTGACACCAAAAGAGCTCAGTTAAGCTCCGTGGGCTGCAGTCAAGTTCCTGCATGAGCCGCACCCACCGGCACCCCTGTACCACCCCAGCTGCCCTCCCACCCCCCGGCTCACAGCTCTGAATTAAAGGCCAGCTCCACCCACGGCCCCTTCCACAGCCTCTCCTCTCAGCTGCTGGCCGATCTATTCCCAGGGACCTTCAGAAGCTCAGGACCAGGCCACCTGGAGGGGTTGGGAGACGGGAGGATGGGACCTTGGGCCTAGGCCATGAGCTGGGAGGGAAGGAAAGGGCTTATTTTCACTCTTGGCACATTTGGGCCCCTCCCCTACCCTGATCCGCTCAGCAAAGGGGTGAACAAGGTCCGCTCTGGGGAGCACTTTCTATCCAGGGCTGTATCGAGGCCAAGCCAGGAAACCTGACACAGGCGGGGAGCGGAAGAGAGCGGGAAGGAGAGAAGGAGGTCTGTGGTCTGCAAGGAGGGTTCGGGGCTCGTGGTTTTGCTGTCAATTATTTGGAGTGTTTCTTCCACCTAATCAGCTGGAGTGTTTCCATGAGGAAAGCACTGAAGTTCCTTCTTGATGAAGATGCTTCAGAGACCCTGGTCTGCCTGCCTGGCTGGGGCCCAGGAATGGCCGAGGGACCAGGTCTTTGCTCGAGTGTTCTCTGAGTTTCATGTGGCCGTGATTGCCTTCAGCGGCCCCTTTCCCTCCACTTCTGGATGAAAAGAGGGAGGGTTTCCGTGTCAGCTGGGGCCCGAGGCCCTGGGGCTCCCGTCTCCCATCCTGCCCTCCTGTCCCCCAAGGTGGCCTCCTTGGACTCAGGAGAAGGGCAGCCTCTGTGGGTCTCTCCCTGCCCCTGAGCTCAGAGTCCTGCAGACACAGCTGGTAGCTGGAGACTCAGGGAGACGGCCCGAAAATTCAAAGCCCACACCCAGCTCCACCACCACCTGGGGAGGCCACATGGCCAGGCTGGGCCTCAGTCTCCTCATCTCTGAAATGGGGATGGTGGAGTGTTCCTGGCAGTTTTCCAAGTGAGCAGAGCTAACCCAGGAGCTGAAGGCAGTGACAGCAAAGGTTCACCCACAAAGCCCCTGGCTCTTGGGATCTGCAGAATGGCGGTGGGGGTCACTGCTCCCCCCCCTGGCTTTCTGCATTTCTCTGACCACAGGAGGGGTCAGCTACAGCTGCTGGGAGTTGATGCCCCGAATGGCCCTCCAGCCAGGGAGACGATGGGCAGGTGTCCCTCCCGGGGACAATTCCAGGGTGTGCTCTGCAGTCTCACAGAGGCCCCCTTGCCTGCAGCAGAACCCACCCCCAGCCCATGAAGGCCCGTTCCTGTCCCTGTCCCTCCCCAGCTGCTCTTCACCGCACTTCTGGGGGTCCCCACCTGCACCTGCACCGTTGTCCCGGGGGCTGCTTTCAGGGGAAGCCTGGCTAGGAAAGGTGGTTGCTGGTTCATCACCCTGACCCTCAGAGAGCGGAGGAGACAGGACAGTGAGCAGGGCCCAGCCCCAAGAGTGCGGGCTCCGGTGGGTGCAGGCAGAGTGGGGCGTCAGCACTGTGGGCAGACTTCTTGGCAGAGGTCCCTTCTGAGAAACTGGAAATGGTGGGTGGAGGAGGGAGTTAGGTGAGGCTCCGAGCTCCTGCGGCCCCCACTACATTCCCACCCCAAGATAGCTGGGGAACCAGGATGGTTTTTTATCCCCTGCCCCTGGACTGGGCAAACCGAGACCCTTGTGGCCAGAGGGACTGTGACAGCTTGGCTGACACGTCACAGATTCCAGGTCGGCTCCTCTGAGTGGTCTTATTTGTTCAAGTTAATGTCGTGTCATTAGCAGTTGGAAGCCTCACAGGAGATTAAACATTAAATGGCGTGTGCTTGGAAATGTGGTCTCGTGCCCAGGGCCAAGGGTCAAGGTTGTGGCCCTTGGTCTTCGTTTAGAGGTTCTTTAACAGACAGGTTTTCTAAGTGGCTCTTAATGAAAAGTGATGAACCAGGAGCTCTACCTCCCCGGGTGCCCCCCAGAGATGAGCCAGTCCCTTGAAGAAACTCCCAAATGCCCCCACTGGGATGAGAATTGCTGGGGTGGGGGCCGGTTGTGCAGGGCAGGGCCACGGGCTTTCCAAAGACTTGTCAGTTTCCTACAGCTGAGTCTGGCAAGCCTCCTACCCAGGAAGGGGTGGGTCAGTCCCCATCCAGAGGTGGGGACCCTGTGGCCTGGGGCTGGGGACAGCAAGAAGGCACCTTCACCACGGGCTAGGATTCATCCTCAAAGAAGGTGCCAGGTATCACATGCGGGTCCACAGAAGAGAGGGAAGGCAGCTCACCAGGCCAGAAGGACAGACGGACGTGGCCCGGAATCCCTGGTGGGTGGGTCACGAAAGGGAGCTCTGACCATTCCCCCTCCTTCCCTCCCTACCTTCATTTCTTCCTTCTGCAAACAGGGTCTGAAAAGCATCAGCTCTTGCACTGGGTCTGTGTGGGGATGCTGATGTGAACAGGACAGGACGGGCCCCCTGCCCCTCCAGGGAGCCCCCAGTCTAGAGGAAACAGACAAAGAAGGCTGTTGAGGTACAGTGTGTTAAGTGCTTCTCAGGGACACACAGGAAGCATTAGCTTTGGGCTGCACCTTGAAGATGGGTGGGATTTGGATATTTAGACTGGAGGGAAGGATGTTACTTCTAGAACATGCAAAAGTAAGGGGATAGGAAGCAGCAGGGAAGGCTGGCAAGGGGCTCAGCAGGAAGCCCTTCATGAGACGGTGCAGGGACAGTGCACTGCACAACCTCAGCACACGGTCCTGTTGGCTAAGTGCCATCCATGCAGAATGCCTGTACCCTGTGTTTCACAAGCATCTGTTTATGTGTCTGTGTCTGTCTTAAGGGCAGACACCAGGTTGGTGCATCTGGACCCTCTGGGACTAAACAGTAAGACACATGATAGGTGCTGAGTGAATTCTGAATAGGCAAATGGATGAATAGATGGATGGATAGATGAATGGAAGGGTAGATAAATAGATACCTGGGTGGGTGGGTGTTAGGATAATTGGATGGATGGATGGATGGATGGATGGATGGATGGATGGATAGATGGAGGAATGAAAGGGTAGATAAATGGATAACCTGGTGGGTGGGTGTTAGGATGGTTGGATGGATGGATGAATAGATGGATGGATGAATGAATAGATGGATGGATGGATGGATAGATGGATGGAAAGGATGAACACGCAGATGGATGGATGAGTGGGTTGATGTATGAATGGTAGGTAGATATATAAATGGGTGAGTGATAGGATGGATGGAGGGTGGATAGAAAAGTAGATGGATAGATGGATGGGTAGGTAGATAGATGAGTGGGTTGATGGATGAGTGGTAGGGTAGATGGCTGGACAGATGGGTGGATGGATGGTTGGTAGGGTAGATATATAAATGGGTGGATGGACGGTAGGGTAGATACATAAATGGATGGATGGATGGATGAATGGATGGATCCCTTTCATCCACCATTTCAGTCTAGATCAGAAACTGCAGGCTTCCACAGATAGCTGTAAAAATCTACTGCTTAAGCTCCCTCTGTGGAGTGGAAATGGACTGCTTGGTTTGTTAGCAAACGTTCTCTTGACCTTAAACGCAGCCCCACTGAGGCCGGGTCTCCACCTACTGAGGAGGGTGACGTTTGCAGGTCCCCCGGTCCCCTTCACAGTGGAAGTGGAGCCCTCTCCTTGGGGTGCAGTTGCTGAAATCAGGTGGGGGTGGGCTCTTGGGGGTGAGGTTCTCCTCCCCGGAGTAATTCAGCAGAAGGTGAACTCCCCAGACACACTCCCCACCCACCACAGTCCGCCAAGAGGCTTGGCGAATGGGATTGTAATCCCCAAGCCTTCGGGACCTGGGGGTTCCCTGAGTACCTGCCCATCAGTACTTAGAGAAGCATCCATGCTCTTGTCAGTGGAACCTTCTGGAGAATCAGGACAGGGCAGCCTTCAGGAAGTGGAGACCCCAGCCCCAAGCTTCCCTCCCAGAAGGAGAAGAGCTTGCAGCCAGAAGAAGGAGCCAGCAGGTGCGTGGGCCGGCGTGGCTGGAGGGGCGCAGGGCTCCGTCTTCACAGAAGAATCCCCGCCCGGCACCGGGGGTTTGCTCCTCCTCACCGGCTGTCTTCAGAACCCCTGGTTCTGCCCTCTCACACATGTGCCAGGCTGTGGCCAAATTCGGGCTCACGTCCACATCTGTTGGCTGGACATGGTGTCAGCAGGCGAGGCCTGGGGTTGCTGAGGGGGCTGCAGAGTGGCCAGGAAGGTGAGACTTTGGTTGCTTTGGAAGAACAGGGTGGTGTGCTTGTTAGTGGGGCCCCAGCTGTCTTCCTAGGTGGCATAGAAGTGACTATGGCCTAAAATGGGAACAGTTTCTGGAATGAGCGGGGAGGAGGTCGGAAGGGCAGGGAGCAAAGGCTCTCACTGCTCTGGGTCTAGCTCCCGTGTTTGTTGCTGTCCAGCCGGTGAGGCCTCCCACCCCCCAGGACTGGGGTCAGGATGGAGGGTGCAGGGCTGGAGCTGCAGCCAGCAGCACGCTACTGGCACAGGCACCTCACCAGGTGAGGGCTAAGGTCACCCCCTTACCCTGACCTTGGCAACCGATTGTCACGCATGTCTGCCTCATGGGACTGCTGCTCTCCAAGTGTCACTCTTATCGGGAGCCAGCGCTGGAGCACATGAGGAGGGGCCTGTCATTGTGAAAGGCACCAGGGTCCCCACCAAGCAGATCCTGGTGGGCAGTCTGTCTCTGCCACGGCCCAGCTCTGAGTCTTGGGCTGGGTCATGCTTCTGCGTCCTCGCCTGGACGCTGGGACAGTGGAGCTTCCTTCTGCAGGTCATGGAAGGATCCAGGAAAGAGTGCTGTGGGCGCCCGTGAATGAGAAGGGCCCAGGACACGGAGGCGGCCATCAGACTGTTTGTAAATAAATGGAAACCCGATCTCCAAAGCTAACCTCGCTTCTTACAGTGTCTAAACCTCACAAACATCCTGCCGTTTGAGTCTGCAATGAGCTGCCAACACCAAGCCCCTGGCGTTGCTCACCACAAGTGAACCTGAGCAGCGCCCCATGGGCTGGTCTCAGGAGCTCAGCTGCAGCCCGAGGGCCCAGGGTCACCTGCATCCTCTGTGGTTTGCGTTGGTCTGGGAGCTGGCGGGGCAGGAGGGGAAAGCCCAGGGGGATGGGGAAGTGGCTGCAGCCCTCGACCCCTCCTCCGAGTCACATCTCAGCGCAGTCAGACCTGGGCCTGGGAGCTTAGCTCCAACACGATTTACAATTCAATTGTGAAATGGGATAAAAATTAGACCTCCCCCTTCGGGCATCTCAATTTTCTTTGTTAAAGCTCCGGTTCCTCCTAGTAAATTCATCTATTTCTAGATGAGGTTTTATGTTGTGTTGACAAGCAAGGGGCTGGGTTATGGGAGGATGGTCTGCTGACTGCTTCCTTGTTCACTGTGGGAGAGGCTGAAGTGAGGACCCGGGGCCACAGCAGTCACATTTGCTTGCCACGTGGGCTGTGACCTGAATGGTGGAGCTGAACAGTGAGGAGGCGGTCCTGGTGGGAATCTCAGCTTCCCCGTTCACAAGCTGTGTGACCCTAGGCGGGTTACCAACATCTCTCCTTCTATGTGAATTGGGAATTTATAATGCAGTTGCCAGGCCGGGGGCCAGGGGACAGTGCCTGGGACAGACCCCGAGAGCAGGATTCAAGACTGTGTGTGTGTGTGTGTGTGTGTGTGTGTGTGTGTGTGTGTGTGTAGGTCACCACTGTGGGCTACCAGAGCTCAAGGCCACCTGGGACCACGTGAACCAGTGCAGAATTTGCATCACAGCGTTATCCAATGAGGGATGAGAGCTGGGATGAGTGTCCACCCTTGCCCTGTGAGTGGCAGGCAACCCCTACAGTTCTGGCCTGCCCTGTGCAGGCAGTACTGGCTCATGTCCAGCGAGTGTCCTCAGGCAGGGTTCTGGGGGCTGGTGGTTAGGCCAGCCACAAGGCAATGGTGGGTGGAAAGGGTGTGGGTGGTGTACTGGGCTGCCATCACTGCAAAACAAATTCCCACCAGCTTAGGGCTTCCAGCAGCTCATGGCTGAGCACGGCCCTGTGGGTCGCAGTCTGGCACATTTTGTCTGGATACTCTGCTCAGGGTCTCGCAGGCTAAAATAAAGGTGTGTCCTGGGCTGTGTTCTCACCTGGAGTCCTGACTGGGGAAGAGTTGAGTTCAGGCTGCCCTATAGGGCTGGCAGAGTTGTTTCCTTGCATCTGCATATCTGAGGTCTCTTTGTTCACTGGCTGTCTGCTGAGGACTGCTCCCAGCAACTCCAGCACCCCCAGCTCCTTGCCTATGGTCCTCTCCAAAACAGGGCATTTTGCTCTCTGAGGCCAGCAGGAGAGGTCTGCCATTGTCTAAGGCACTCTGACATCCTTTGCCTCTGACCTCCACACCCAGATTTAAAGGGCTCATCTCCCCTTTGATTATCTCAAAATTCTGATTAGAAGCCTAATTACATCTGCAAAGTCCCTCAAGTGTGGGAGGCACAAGTGAGTGTGATGGGAAGCACCATTCATGGAGTGTCTTCATGGATTGCCTTCACCCTTCACCCTTCACACCCTTCACGGAGTGCCTTCATCTTTCACCCTTCATGAAGTGTCTTCACCCTTCACGGAGTGCCTTCACTCTTCACCCTTCACAGAGTGCCTTCACCCTTCACCCTTCACCCTTCACTCTTCACCCTTCATGGAGTGCCTTCACCCTTCACAGAGTGCCTTCACCCTTCACCCTTCACGGAGTGTCTTCACCCTTCACCCCTCATAGAGTGCCTTCACCCTTCACCCTTCACCCTTCACAGAGTGTCTTCACCCTTCACCCTTTACGGAGTGCCTTCACTCTTCACCCTTCACCCTTTGCCCTTCATGGAGTGCCTTCACCCTTCACAGAGTGCCTTCACCCTTCACCCTTCATGGAGTGCCTTCACCCTTCACCCTTCACCCTTCATGGAGTGCCTTCACCCTTCACCCTTCACAGAGTGCCTTCACCCTTCACCCTTTACCCTTCAAGGAGTGCCTTCACTCTTCACCCTTCACCCTTCACAGAGTGCCTTCACCCTTCATCCTTCACCCTTCACGGAGTGCCTTCACTCTTCACCCTTCACCCTTCATGGAGTGCCTTCACCCTTCACCCTTCACGGAGTGTCTTCACCGTTCACCCTTCATGGAGTGCCTTCGCTTTTCACCCTTCACCCTTCACCCTTCATGGAGTGCCTTCACCCTTCACCCTTCATGGAGTGTCTTCACCTTTCACCCTTCACGGAGTGCCTTCACCCTTCACCCTTCACCCTTCACGGAGTGCCTTCACCTTCCCTTCACCGGTGCACCCTTCATGGAGTTTCGCCTTTCACCTTCGCCCTTCACCTTCACCTTCATGAGTCCCTTCACCTTCCCTTCACCTTCGGTCACTTTCACCTTCATGGAGTGCCTTCACCCTTCACCTTTCACAGAGTGACCCTTCACCCTTCTCCCTTCACGGAGATTTCACCTTCCTTCACCTTTGCCTTCACCCTTTATTACCTTCATGGAGCACCCTTCACGGAGTGTCTTCACCCTTTACCCTTCATGGAGTGTCTTCATGGAGTCCTTCCTATCACACTCACTTGTTCCTCCCACACTTGAGGGGGTCCTGCTGGCATCTAGAATCCTGCCCACCACTGCGGGCACCAACCTTGTTTGTTCACATGGTGACCAAACAGCAAGTTCCTGGTCACCAAGATCTCACTGTCCAGTTGTAGAGACAAACAGAGGTATGCACGAATGAGATTCTATGAGGCCTAAGCCTAAGTGGCTGTGAAGGTGAAGAGCAGAGGTCCCGAGAGAGGATGATGCAGCATAGTCAGGGTCAGCATCTCTGGGAGAATAACTTTTTTTTTTTTTTTTTGAGATGGAGTCTCGCTCTGTCGCCCAGGCTGGAGTGCAGTGGCGTGATCTTGGCTCACTTCAACCTCTGCCTCCAAGGTTCAAGCAATTCTCCTGCCTCAGCCTCCTGAGTAGCTGGGGTTACAGGGACGCACCACCATGCCCAGCTAATTTTTGTATTTTTAAGTAGAGATGGGGTTTCACCATGTTGGCCAGGCTGGTCTCCAACTCCTGACCTCAAGTGATCCGCCTGCCTCGGCCTCCCAAAGTGCTGGGATTACAGGCATGAGCCACCATGCCCAGCTAAGAGTAACATTGAAACTGAGTCCTGGAGGATGGGAAGGTGCTGGAGTGGGGGTGAAGGAAAGGAGTGTTCCCAGTGATGAGAGCACCGAACAGCTTGTGCAAAGGCCCCAAGGCAGGGAGAGCCGTGTGCATCTGAGGAACAGAGGTAAGGTCAAGTGTGGCTGAAAGGGGTGAGCTGGGGGCAGGGGAGGGGATAGGAGCCTCCAGGGACTGGCAGAAGCAGCCATGCAGGACCCTCAGGGCCAACAGTGAGTGGGGGAGGGAATACCCACCAGCTTTATCTTGAAAGAACTGAATTAAGGGCCAGCCATGGTGGCTTACGCCTATAATCTCAGCACTTTGGGAGGGCAAGACAGGCAGATCGCTTGAGCCCAGGAGTTTGAGACCAGCCTGGGCAACATGGTGAGATCCCGTCTTTACAAAAAATAATTTAAAAAATCAGCCAGGCATGGTGGAGCGCCCCTGTAGTCCCAACTACTTGAGAGGCTGAAGTGAGAGAAACACCTGAGCCTGGGAGGTTGAGGCTGCCGTGAGCTGTGATTGCACCACTGCACTCCAGCCTGGGCAACACAGCAAGACTCGGTCTCAGAAAGAAATGGAATGAAATTCTATGAGCACATCAGGTGCCAGCACACAGGCTGGCACTCCATAGGTGCTTGATGAGGACAGAATTCTGAAGTGACCCCCATCCTGTGTGACCCTCTCCCCTAGGTGTGAGTGAACCCTGTGACTTGCTTCCAGCTAGTAGAAAATGGCAGAGGTGAAGGGATTGTGCAGATAAACCCCCTACTCTGCAGGACTTAAGTTAATCAGAAGGGAGATGATGCTGGGTGGGCCTGGCCTAATCAGGGGAGCACCTTAGAAGTGAGCCCAGAGGCAGAGGTTTGCGGGAGTAGATTCCCTCCCCGACCTCCTTGCTGCTTTGAAGATGGAAGCGTCTATGAATTCTACAGCCCCAAGGAAACGTGTTCTGCCAACCCCTTGAGGGACCGTGGAAAGGGGTGCAGGCCTATTTGAACTGCCACTGCGATTTCAGCCCCGTGAGACCCTGAGCAGGGCACCTGGCCCTCAACATGTGCACTCTGAGCTTGGCCCAGCCCAGGCCCAGCCACACATCAAAGCTACCTATTGGTTGACCCGCCTTTCCCCAAGGCCCCCAGGACCAAAGTCCTCAGGGGCCAGGACCCAATCAGTCACCACTGTTTCCCTTGAGCCCAGTGCAGGCCCTCACCAAATACTCAAGGGAAAGTGAACGAATGAGGGAGTGAAAAAAGCTGCCCAGGAGTGGACAAGAGCTTCCTTTTGGATGCCGTGGGCCAGAAGGGGCCCATGAGCTAGGGACGCACCTGAGGCCCATGAGCTAGGGAGGGAAGAAGGCTACACGGAGGAACAGGGTGATGCCCAAGGGCCTGCCGGGGAGGGCGAGGGCACTCACAGTTGACCAAGTGGAGTGTGCGGCCTCCTGCTTGTCTCACTGGGTCCCTGGTCCCTGTCACAGATGGCACGAGTTTGGGGACATTGCTGGTGCCCATCCTGAAGGCCAGGCTGTCTGCACCTGTGGGGTCCAGATGGCACTTCAGGGACAGGGTTGGGGGGCATTCCCACAGGCCAGGTGTCCCTCAAGGTTCTCACCAGGGACCTCCTGACACGTGTCCCAGGGAGGGCTGTGGAGCTCAGCGCAGGACTGGAGTCTGGAAGGTTCCAGCTCACTGTGTGGCCTTGGGCAAGTCCCTGTAGGGCCTCAGTCTCTCCATCTGTGAAGTGAGGGCTCCCTAAGCTTTCTCGACTTCCTTAGAGGAAGGTTGTCCTGTGTGAGCCACAAATCCAGACTCAAGACCCAGGTGGACCTGGGTTCAAATCCTACCTCAGCTTCGTTCTTGCTGTGTGACTCAGGGCAGGTGGCTGAGCCTCTCTGAGCCTGTTTATTTCTGACTGTGCCTGAGGGGAGGAGGCACGGCAGGTGTAAGGGCCTGGTCAAAGGTTTCCATGTCAGAGAACAGCTGTGCTTTTTTCTGGCTGCTGCAGCCTCTCATGACAACAGCCCGAGACTCCTTGAAGGAGCAAGAGGGATCCCGGAAGTTGAGGAAGACCAGGCCCCTCTGCAGGGGGCGTGGCAGACTGGCTTCTCCATCCCTCAGGGGCCACCTTGGCACCCTCATTCCAGACATCACTGGATTCTTTTTGCAGGGTCCTGGGTTGGACTGGGTGGCTGGGGTCTGGACCTGGCTCCGTGCTAGCGAGGAGCAAACTTACTCATCATGAAAATAAGCCAAGCCTGCCCCAAGCCAGCACGGAGCAGAAGATGCAGGGAAGGTGGCCTGGTGGCCTCTGAGGAGACACAGCTGTTTGCATGTTTGCTGTTTGCATGTTCAGGACCGAGCTATAGAGACCTCTGGGCGCCCAGTGCAGCAATGCACAGAGGAATTAGAGAAGGTCCCAGGAAATGAGGATGGCTAGCCTCCCCCCACATTTCCACACTGGATCTTCACAGTAACCCCCATTTTATGGAGGGATCTTCTGAGGAGGAAAGAGGGTACCCAGGGTTTGAGGGGAAGAGAGAACTCCTACCCTGCTCAGGGTCTGCCTTCAGCGAGCTCCCCGTCTGGCAGGGGGAAAACGGCAAGAATACTAGCTCATCAGAGACCTAATGAACCGTGAGCCGAGTCCCATCCCTCCCTCCCCGCAGGGGAGGAGCCCAGGTTTTGAGGTGTAGCCCCACTTCCAGCTTGGGGGACAAGTCGAGGAGATTCCCTGAAGAGGGCGCCATGCAGTGTGCCCCTCTGTAGAGTGGGGACAGCATAGAGTCCCCACTCCCCAAACACAGGCTATTGCAAGGAGTCAGTGAGGTCAGGCCTGAAAAGCAGGACCAAGGGCCGGGCACCCAGGAGGCGCCTAACTATGGCTCAGCTCTCACTCCTGCGGCAGGACGGGGACAGACAGAAGCGGACACCTGAGGCCCTCCTTTCCAGCTCCTCCCTGTGAGGTGGAGGCAGAAAAGATGGGGAGGGGAGGGGCTGCCTCATCAGTGCAGTGACCGGCAGGCAGGACCAAGAGAGGGAGGCGCCTTGGGGGTGGTGGGAGAGGAAAAGCCCCCCCGTGTCCCCAGGGGTAAAGAGAACCCTGCTTGGAGTGAGTGAGCCAGACTGGGGTGGGGGGCCTCAGGGCATTCCCAGCCCCCCATGTCTCAGGGCAGATTTCCTTATGCCCCTTCATATCTAAGAATAGGCACATCCAGGATGAAATCAATAGTGCAGCACTTGGGCCTCCCCTCCCCACCCACCCTGCTGCCGAGGGTCCCTGCTCCATACCCCGGGCGGCCCAAGCTTCCAGGGGTCACGATACCCACTCCCAGCCTCACTGAGGATGCTGCTGGGACCCTGCAGGTATTTTAGAAGGCAGATTGGAAGTGGGTATCCGAAGCATTTTCCTTCAGAATAGTGACCCCAGGAGGTGCCCACTGGCTGTGGGAGAAAGTGAGCCTCCCGCTGCTAGTGGTAACCAAGCAGTGGTTAGAGAAGCATCTCTCAGAGGCCTCATGTCAGATTCAAGGCCACAAGGTGACCTTGGAACCCGCAGCCTCGGCATTGACCTCACGCCCGCCCGAAGGCCCCACTGCCCAGTGGATGCCTAAGGAGGCCCTCCTGGTCGTCCACCCCTGCCCGCCCCAGACTCAGGCCTCGTCCCCTCCCATCCCCTTTTGGGAAACCTGACCCTTGGGCTACTTGAAAGAAGAGAGGAACTTGGGTTTGATGTTTTGAAGAAGTGGCTTTTTATCAGAAAGCCCTCTGGGAGTCTGGGGCCCACAACCAGTGACATTATCGCTGCTCTTTCAAGGAGGGAAGAAAACTTAGGCTGATGGCTATTGAGATTTATGGCTTCCCCTGAGTCTAATTGCCTCGGAATCTTTTTAACAGTTGGGCTAAGTGGTGCTAAGAAGGACAACAATGGCTTGGTGGCCGCAAGTGCTCCCTCTGCCTCTGTCCCTCCCTCCCTCGCTCCCTCCCCTTTCTCTCTCTCCTCTTTCCCTTCCTCCGCTTCCCTTTCTCTCTCTCTGAGTCTCTCTCTGCTGGGGCTGGGGAGGCGCAGGCAGCTGCTGGCCTCCAGGTCTCTGAATACCTCGGGCTCCGGGTGCCGTGGCTGGGGGCCTGTAGGGGATGGGGCGAGAGGGCAGTGGCAATCTTGGCCGGAGCCGGGCAGGGCTCTGACCTCTCAGCAGGCTGCCCTGCAGTGTCTGCGCTCCTCGAGCCTCCCAGGCCCAGGGAGTGGTGCCCCTGCTGTTATGTGCCATCGGTAGGATGCTGCATTCAGCAGGTGCTCAACACATGCACACTCCGGTTGTGCCTTGGCCGGCTGAAGATCTGCCTTGTGGGAGCACAAGTGGGACCCTGGGGCACTGCTCAGGTCAAATAAGGAAGAGCCTTCTAACTGCTGCCTCAGTGGAAGTGAGACGCCTGTCTCCAGAGGCATGTAAGCAAAGTCAAACAACCTCTGGCATGGAGGCAAGAGGCAGGGCTTCTGCGCCAGGGTGAGGCGGAGCCAGACTTACTGGGGTTTGTTCTGGGTCTCAGAGCCTCTGCTGGGCTCTCCTAGGCAGTTGCCATGCTCCTGTGTTCTCCCCTTGTTCATTCATCAGACAATTCAATGCCAATCACTCTGGCACTTCCCATGCCCCCCCTTGCCCTAGAAGCTTCCTGGGCTGTCTTCTCAGCCCAGCCTCCAATGTGGACTACGATACCTGGTGGCCGGGTCTGGAGCACTTGGGTTCACTGGTGACAGAGGTTGCTGGGCAGACCCCAGGGCGGAGTCAGGGGCCGCCTCCTCCCTGAGGCAAGCTGTGTTCAATGCCATGCCCCTGCAGCCAGAGGCAACTGTGCGCCTGGATGGGGCAGGTGGCACTAGGGGGCCACATGGACCCCAGATGGTAGAGATGTAATAGTGCCAGGTGCCAACCCGGTTTCCTTGGTGTTGAGTGGCCGGTGGGTGCAGAGGCAGGCTGAGTACAGGGTCTCCTCCAGGCATGGTGGAGTCTCAGAGGCTCCTGCACAAAGGTCGAGCAGGGGCAGGTTGCGGGGAGACCCCTGGAAGACATCCTGACCCCTTGCAGCTCCCAAGGCTGTTAGGAGAGCCGGCTTGGTCCTTCGCTGTGGCAGGGCAGGGGACTTGGTCTGCTCCTCTACTGAGCAGTGAGGGCTCATGTGTCCCGAACACAGCTCTGCTCACTGCTCCCCGGTGCCTCATGATGAAGGCAGGGCCTTGGGTATGGTGCCCAGGTCCTCACTCTTCTAATAGGCCACTCCCTGCCTCCCACTGTGGGTGAGGAACTTCCCCACCTAGCCGTGTTGGGCCTGCGCTTGGGACTAGCCTGGGCTCGGGGACAGCCAGTTGGGTGAGTGGTGAGGCCGACCTGTGCACGCTTCTGCAGCATCTCACTCTTTTATGCCCTGCTGAGCTGTCCCAGCTGAGCATGTTCCACGGAGCCACTGGTCCAAGGGTAATGAGGAAATACAGTGAGCAGACCTGAACCCAACCTGCGGACTGGGTGGGGGGTCCAGCCGAGCACAGCTGAGCCTGCCAGGGCCACCGCCCACCCACAGGCCCACAAGCAAGGAAACCACCATTTGCTCTCACAAGCCACTTAGTTTTGGGGTGTTTTGTTATGCAGCAAAAACTGACTAATACACGTGGGTACTATTATCATCATCCAATGCCACCAATGAAGAAACGGGCTCAAAGAGGCCAAGTCACTCTGCCAAGGTCACCAAGTTCTCAAGTGGCAGACCGAGAGTCAAGCTCAGGCAGTCCCGCCTCTCAGCTATCGCTCAACCTGCAATTCCCCGTTCCAGGTAGAAGCCTGCCCAGCTCACCAGGCCTTTGGACGAACCTTCAAAATCTGTCTCTGGATTTGAAGGTTTCCGGGCAGACACCAAGACCAGATACATGTATTTGCCAAATGCCTCTCCCATTGCCCCGACCAGGATGGCTTCACTTTGTCCTTCAACACCATGGTGCCCCCAGCTGGACCTTGGCCGCGGCCTGCCTCCAGTCCAGCCTCCACCAGCACCTAGGGACCTGCTGACAGCGTCAATCTCACCCTACCACACCCTGTGGCTCCCTGGCACCACAGGATCCAGTCCTGGCCCCTGGCATCTTAGTGTGGTCCACAAGGCTCTGCGACCTGCGGCTTGCACATCAGACCTTGCTCACACACTCACACACACGCATAGCCCCACACACACGCTCATTCACACACTGCCACAGCCTCACCCACTCACATCACACACTCACACACACGGTCATTCACACACTGCCACAGCCTCACCCACTCACATCACGCACTCACACACACGCTCATTCACACACTCCATCCTCACCCATTCACATCACACACTCAGATTCACACACACACACTCATTCACACACTCCCACATCCTCACCCACTCACACTCACACTCACACACATGCTCATTCACATACACTCACACACACGGTCATTCACACACTCCATCCTCACCCATTCACATCACATACTCAGATTCACACACACTCACACATGCTCATTCACACACTCCCACATCCCCACACATTCACACACTCAGATTCACACACTCACACACACAGGCCCATTCACACACTCCATCCTTACCCACTCTCACACGGTCAGATTCACACACTCACACACACTGATTCACACACTCACACACACTCATTCACACACTCCCACATCCTCACCCACTCACACTCACACTCACACACACGCTCATTCACACACTCCCACATCCTCACCCACTCACGTCGCACACACTCACACACATGCTCATTCACATACACTCACACACACTCATTCACACACTCCATCCTCATCCATTCACATCACATACTCAGATTCACACACACTCACACATGCTCATTCACACACTCCCACATCCCCACACATTCACACACTCAGATTCACACACTCACACACACAGGCCCATTCACACACTCCATCCTTACCCACTCTCACACTGTCAGATTCACACACTCACACACACTGATTCACACACTCACACACACTGATTCACACACTCACACACACTGATTCACACACTCACACTCCTCATATTCCCCCTACATCCTCACACACTCAACCCAGCTCCAGCCAGGCTGAGCTCTTGGCTCCTGGAACACCCAGGCTCACCCCTCCTCCTGGCCTTTGTGGCCACCCTTCCTCTGCCAGGCCTCCTCCCTGGTCCTGCTCCTTCACCTGAGCTTGGCTGGTCACCTCCTCCTGGAAGCCTTCCCTGGCAGCAGCCCCCACACCCTGCACGTACATCCTGCATCTCAGCAGACACCCATGCCTTCCCTTCATGGTGACAAGAGCCCACGCCTGGGACATAGCAGGAGCCCCTCAATGTGGGTGAATCACTGTTCACCACAGAGCATTGCTGGGAGGACGGCTTGGGCCCCAGCAGCCCCCAGGAGTGGGGAGTGGTCTCCTTTGGAAGGGATCTCCCAGACTCCGGTGTTCTGGGCCTCATGCAGGCCCAGGGGCTGCTCCTGTGTGTTTATCCTCAGGGTCTCTGCTCCCCGCCAGCTCCCTGTGCCCCCCACCAATGCATCTGACTCCTCCTTTCTCCCTAGGTACAGACACAATCTAGAAGATTTGTCCCCACCGAGATCCAGACACAGGTGACAAATAAATGGAACTAGAATGTCTTTAGGCCAAGCTGCACTTTGCCACCATCAGCGGTCACAGGGGCAGCCACAGCCCAAGGGTTCCATGGCTAGGGGTGGGTTGCAGAAGGACAGTCCCATGACCCATGTCCTGGGGGACCTCTGGCCGTATGGTGGCCTCAGGACGGTGGACTCTCAGGGGGCCCGCAGGCCCCTCTCCTCCCCACGGAGGCCCCTGGCCCTCCACCTGCATCAAGGTATCTCGCCCTGGCAAGGGTGGGGCTGGAAGGATCTTTGGGCAGCAGGAGCAAGGGAGGGGCGCGGAGGGTCCGAGGTGTCCCTCCGCCGTGCGCCAGGCAGACACACGAGCACGTGGCTACCTCCACACAGCACGGAGCCTCACACAGAGCTGGGTGAAGGAAGCCAGACACAGAATAAGAAATGAGCTTGTTTGTGTAAAGCTGGACACAGGCAAAGGCAGCCTCAGATATTGGGAGTCAGGAGAGGGGTGTGCGGGTGTGATCGGGAAGGGCCCGGGGGGCTTCGGGCCTTGCAGGGGGTGGGAGTGCCTGCCCCTTGCCTGAGTGGTGCTTACACAGACCATGGCTTTGTGACAATTTACTTATTCTCTGTACACTTCCCTGTGTGTTTTCCATATCTTGATAAAAAAATAAAGGGTTACATTTCAAAAGGAGGGTGGTGCCCCAAGCAAGCCTTTGGTGACCTGCATTCCCAGCAGCCTCCCCGGTGTTTGGGCTCCAAGCTGGTGCCATCCTCTCTGCCCTAAGACAGGGGTCCAGGTCTGGCCAGGTCTGTCAAGGCTACCTGCCTCCCCTGTCTCCAGGCTGAGTCCAGAAACCTCGGTGGGGGCAGAGGTGAGGAGGGAGGTGAGGATGGAGACGGGGGCACAGAAGAGACTATGCCCTGTGGGAGTGGCCGGCCAGGGAGGAGACCCCTGGAATAGTGGGATGGGGCCTCCACCAGAGGCTCCTGAGACAGTGCCCTGGCAGCTGCGGGAGAAAAGAACTCCCTGAGTCTATTAATGCCCTGGTGACCGTGGCTGACATGGGAACAGTCCTGGTGCTGGGCACAAAAGCACTCTCAGGTGAGACTGAGTGTCTCCGCCGGGTTCGTGTGTGTGGACGCGCACATGCATGCACGTTTGTGCTTATGGATGCACATAGGCAGCCATGCGTGTGTGTGTGTGTGTGTGCACATGTCTGCTTGTGTGTGCATGTGTCCACGTGTGTGTGCTTCGTGTCCCTGCCCAGTTTACACAATGCACACAATTGCCTCCAAAGAAATGGGGCTGTTCTTTAGAAAGAGGATGCTTTTTTGCATTTCAATTGACCGCCTCAACAATGTCCGTTTAATTAGTGTGTTTTGAAGGGAAATGAAGGAAAATTATAACTCATCCGAGAAAATGGCTTGTACGTGCTCAGCTCTTCTCGCGGGTTCCGGCGGAGCCGCCCCCAGGTCCGGCAGAGCCTGGGCCCAGTGCCGTCCACCCAGAGGAGGAAGGGAAGAGCTGGCATGGTCCCGGGGGTGGGGGACATGGGGGACAAGGGCAGGTGGATGCTGCAATCTATCTGGTGGCCAGGCAGTGAGTGGGCCCAGATGCAGAAGCCGCAGGTGGTACCACCCCATCCCTCGTGAGGCCATTGCGGGGAGGCAGTGTGGTTCAGCAGAAGGAAGACAAGGGCTCACTCAAGACCTGAGTTTGAATACTGGTTCTGCCACTGTCATCTTCGAGGACCTGCCGAGACTTGGTTTTCTTGTCTGTAAAAACATTTGTAAAATGGTGCTGATGGCTGTGAACCCAATAAAGGGATGACCAAGAAAGGGCTTTCTAACATGCCGGTCTCAGAGGGACGTGGCAGGAGGCAACTCGAAGGATCCTGGGAGAGTCCCACATATGAGCTGCGGCTTGGCTTAGCCGGGGCCTGGCTCCCTGCGTGCTCCTGAGTGCCTCCCGATTGCTCAAGGCCGCCCTGAGCCAGCAGGTTCTGTCCTCACCCTGCCTAGGGCTCCTGCCTTGAGGCTGCCGCCAGCAGGGCCCTGAGCGCAGGAATCGGAGGGATCCACAGAAACAGCTCCTGGCCCCGGCCCTGGTCACGCCGACACTGAGGGCTCCAGTCTCTTCTCCAACCCCCAGACTCTGGGTTCTCCCCACTGGCTGCGCCACCACCGCCTGAGCTCTGGCCTGGGCTGGGGTGGAGACACAGTTGGGGCCTCCTTCCTACACCTGCCCATCCCCTCTGCTCCTCCGGGCTCCCTTCTGCAGAAGCCAGAGGTCTGTGGGCAGCTATTGCCTGACAGGCTCAGGAGATCAGCTCACATCGAGGGGCGGCTCACTGTGAGGATAGGGACAGTACGGGGGCTCCAATTCTGGAAGAGCTGGAGGTGGGAGCCAGTCTGCGTTTCCAGGGTCCCCAGAACCCCCTCCACTGGCAACCCCACTGTCCAGTGAGGAAGGCTGCCTGTGCCCCAGCCTGATGGACCCCTGTTCTCTGCCTAATGGAACTACGCCTTCCCCATTTGGAGGTGGGGAAACTGAGGCCCAGCAACGTGGAACCACTGGCCAGCAATGGCACCATTGGTAATGACAGGTCTGGGTTCAGGCCCCAACTGTCTGACTCCAAAGCCCCTTTGCTGTGCCGTCAGGCGGGCGGCAAGACGTGGGGCTCCCCGCAGAGCTGGGGACTAGGACACAGAAGACCCCAAGCCACTGTTCCCATGTGTTCCCCCCCCCGCCTTGCCCTCTGGCCCACTAAGCATGAGCGGCTGTGTTGCTGTGGCTGGCGCGCCCGTGCCGCCATCCCGCCCCTCCCCGCCTCTGCTGCCAACCCTCCCAGCGCCGTGTGCCGACCGGGCCCGTACAGCTGCCTTCCCGGCCGCTGGTTCCCCTGAGCCCCATTGTTGGGCACCTGGGAGGTTTCCAGTTCTTTGCTGTATGAATAGTGTTGTTTTAACCATCTTGGCACAAGCTGCTTCTTTCCCCTCCTGCTCACGTTCTCTCCCTCTCGCAAGGGTTTGGGCACTTTCCCTGACACGTTCATTCTCTTACGCAGCCAGGAGCTGGCGGGACGCCTCCCAGGAGAAGTTGGCGGCCGACCAGGAGGCCTCAGTCTCCGCCTCTTGCTGTGGATGAGCCCCCCCCCACGTAGCGTGGGGCTCCTGCTTCGTTGGCGGGTGAGTGTGCCCAGCACGGCGCCCATTGCTTTACATGCACATTGGTTCAGTGAGGCGAGAGCCAGCGTCCCCATTTCACACATGAGGACACTGAGGCTCTGAGAGGTTCAGCAATGACACAGAGGAGTTAGGAGCAGCCAGACTTGACTCAGGCCAGTCTAAGCAGAGGCCAGGCTCAGTGCCAAGACCCTGTCCCTGGGAGCCCCGTCTACACCCACCTGTCCTTGTGCCCACTGCCCTGGGTTCACCCCAGTCCCCTTGCTTCCCTGTCCTAGGAGGCAGGTCCCCCAGGAAACACAGGGGTCCTCCATGCCAGCCTGAGCCTCCCCCCACTCCCATCCTAAACTCCTTCCCGGGGCTGGCAGTGAGCCCCCTGGCTGGGTCATCTGGAGATGCCTCCTGTGAGCCACCCATCACGCCTGCTCCAGGGCGGTCTATGTGGGTGAGGACCTGAGCTCCATGGTGGGCTACAGGGCAGCACTGTGAGGAGCCATGTTGGGAAACCCATGGCTCCCACTCCAGCGCCTCTGCCTCCCACCGCCCCCAACCTTGGCAAGAGCTAGTCGGATGGGCAGATAGGTGGATGGGTGGACAGATGGGTGGGTGGACCAATGGATGGGCGGTGAGAGGATAGGCTGAGAGGTGGTAGGATGTGCCATAGAAGCCTTGGAAAGTGCCACAGATGCCCTGAGAGGCCGCGTCTGCCAGGAGGGGAGCGCCCACCTGGACCCCACGCTCTGGCAGGTTGGAGGGCTTCTTGGTGATGGAATCTCAGCCCTCAACTGGACGTGGCAAGCCCAGGTCTCCCTAATGGCAGCCAGGCCCCCTCCTATACTGTGGCAGACACAACGGATCACCCAGGGCTCGCCCTCCCGCTGAGCCTGGCTCTCAGCCCTCCCTGGCACGCCGAGTCCCTCGGAGTCCCTCGGAGTCCCTCATGTGTCCTGGGAAGGCAGGAGATGCCAGGGTGAGTTTCGGACATGTGAGACCAGAGGGAGCAGCTCCAGTGCAGCTCTGGACCCAGGCGGCAGAGGCTGAGCTCCGCCACCCCACCTCCGAGTTTCTACCGAAAACCCAGGGGCTGAAACGCAAGTGTGCCTGGTGCTACCAGCCTGGAGAGCGCACAAGAGGCTCTGGAGGGGTGGGGCCCAAATTCATTCTCTCGTTGCCCCCCACCCTCCCTGTCTCCTTTACTTCACTTTTCACAAAGACAGGGAGTCAGTGTTCACCCTAAAAGGTCCAGGGCCACAGGTAGAGGCCCAGCTACACGAGGGCATTGTTGGGGAGCTCTGGGCACCGCCCAGCCATGTGAGGGCATTGTGGGGCCTCTGGGCACCAGCAGGGGTGCTTTGGTCCCCGTGTGTTTGTGCCGGTGGGTCTGGGGCAGGGCCTGGAAACCTGCATTTTTCACCAGCAGGGGCAGGGGCTCTGGTGACCACCCCCACAAAAGCACAGCCCTGGGTGGTCTGCTCCCTGGGGCCCCAGGACAAGGTGCTGCTCTCCCCCCATGGAAGGTGCCAATTCCTGGAGGAGCGAGCCGGCCATGGACGTGCCCCCCGGAAAGCTCCCCTGGCCTCTGCGCGTCCCCAGGACCCTCCAGCCTGGGGTGGGCGTGTCCTACTACAGAGTCATAGCTTGAGCTTCACGGACCTCAGACTCCTGCAAAGATCCCCCACCAAGTGCTTCTCAAGGTGTGTTCCTGGGGAGGGAACAGGCACTGCTGCTGGGCCCGGGGCTGTGTCCGTTCCCCCGGATGGGCCGCACCTGCCCGACACTCTGCCCACTGTGGGCTCTGTGAACCTCACTGGACCTGTGTCTGTGTGTGTGTCTGTGTGTTTGTGTGCGTGTATGGTGAGTGTGTGGAGTGTGTGGTGTGTGTCTGTGTGTGTGGTGTGCGTCTGTGTATATGGTGTGTGTGCCTGTGTGTATGGTATGTGTGGTGTGTATGTGTGTGTGTGGTGTGTCTGTGTGTGGTGTGTGTCTGTGTGTGTTGCATGTGTGTGTGTGTGTCTGTGGTGTGTGTGTGTGAAGTGTCGTGACCCATCTCAGAACCCTCACAGGGTAGAACCCAGGTATGCATATTTTAAAATTCTGAAGTCAGCTGGGCTCAGTGGCTCATGCCTGTAATCCCTGCACTTTGGGAGGCCGAGGCGGGCAGATCACCTGAGGTCAGGAGTTTGAGACCAACCTGGCCAATATGATGAAATCCCGTCTCTACTAAAAGTACAAAAAATTAGCCAGGCATGGTGGCGGGCACCTGTAATCCTGGCTACTCCCGAGGCCTGAGGCAGGAGAATCACTTGAACCCGGGAGGCAGAGGTTGCAGTGAGCTGAGATCACGCCACTGCACTCCAGCCTGGGCAACAAGAGCAAAACTCTGCCTCAAAAAAAAAAAAAAAAAATCTGAAAAAAAAATTCTGGTCTACCCCAATTATTAACCACCGATAATTCAGTCCCCTCATTGTTTTCATTTTATACATTTTATTTATTTATTTTTAATTTTTCTTTAGCGACAGGGTCTAGCTCTGCCGCCCAGGCTGGAGTGCAGTGGTGTGATCATAGTTCATTGTAGCCTCGACCTCTTGGGCTCAAGCCATCCTCCTTCTTTGTCTACTGAGTAGCTGAGACTACAAGCACGTGGCACCATGCCTGGCTAATTCTTATTTTTCTTTTGTAGGTGGCGGAGCGGGGCGTCTTACTATGTTGTCCAGGCTGGTCTTGAACTCCTGGCCTCAACAGATCCTCCTAGCTTGGCCCCCCAAAACACTGGGATATACCTTTTGTTTATTGTTTTAAAAATATCATATTGAAATATAACCAAACACATGGGGCTTTTCATTATTTCTCCTCAGCATCACTCGGCCCCTGCACCCATCCCTCACCCCCAAACAGTGCTGTCCGTCCCCCAGACAGTGCCCAGACAGTGCCGTCAGTCCCCCAGACGGTGCCATCTGTACCCCAGACGATGCCGTCCATCCCCCAAACAGTGCCTTCAGTCCCCCAAACAGTGCTGTCAGTGAAGCTTGCACTTGGGGCTTGGCCTGGCAGAACGGCTGCGCCCCAGGCTGCCTGCAGCCTCGGGCAAGTGAGGCATTCTGTCCTGGGAGCCGCCTCCCAGGTGGGGGCCGCTGTGCTGTCCGCTGTGGCTGCCCGCAGGCCGCCTCTGCCTGCCAAGCCCGCCACACACAGCCCTTGGCTCCCCCCAAAAGTCAACAGACCTATTTTAGCAAACGTGGAAGCCACAGAAAAGCAGAAAGATGTCAACAAACTGCCCGCTCCCTGCTCTGCCCCAGCTCCGCCACCCTCTGGGCTGTCCTTTTCTGCATTCGCTTTTACACACAGTCCTGATAAAAGCACCCAGCCCTTCCTCCCAACCAGGGCCATGCCCCAGGCCTCTCTATTCTCAGGACAACTTACGAACTGGGTCTTAATGAAGATGCTTATCTCGCAGATGAGGAAACTGAAGCGCCAGGACAATTGCACAGTGGCCCCGGGGCAGGGGACAGGGAACAGCTAGGGAGCTGTGGCTCTGTGTGAGCCCTGGTACCCTGAGCCCAGCTACCTGTGGGGCTTGTAGCCACAGTGGGAGGAAACCCTTGGGAGAGAAGATGAGCGAGAGGAGAGTGCAGGAGACATCTGGGTCTCCCGAGAAGGTCCCGGGGCCCCAGGACCAGGCCGTGGCTCGGGCTGGAGTGTTTCAGAGTCCCTCACGCATCCTGGGATGGCAGGAGATGCCAGGGTGAGTTTCAGATATGTGAGACCACAGGGAGCAGCTCAGTGTCGCTTGTTCCTCAGTTTCCACATTAGTAAGGTGGGGCCGGTCGTCAGACCTACCTGGCCGGGCCCTCAGGAGGACCCTATCAGTTCTGCTGAAAAGCACCCAGAGCTGTGCCCAGGTCAGGCGACGGCACGCCGTGGCTTCTTCTGGAACTGAAAACGTGTCTTCTGCTGCCTCGCTGGAGCTCACCATCACTGCCCCCCCGCCCCCACCCCGGCGCCCATACTCACTGAGGCCAGGTCCCCAGGTTTTGTCCCTCCTGCTGCACCGGCAGCTGGTTGCTGCATCCAGCTGGGGCAGAGGCCGGGCCTCGGCTCTGAGGAGCTCCCGTATAAATCACCCCCACGTGGCAGCAGGCTCCCAGCAGCAGGCCTTCAGGGCCCGCCGCACCTCACCCCCACCTTCCTGCCCGCCCCCGCCCTCCACTTCTCCCCTGGGCCTGCCTTCGCGGCCCGATCAGCCGGCCTGCGGACACGGCTGTCTTCCAGGTGAACATTCCTTAGAAAAATGACTTCATTATCACCTTCAGCGGCCTAGTGTTGGGGGAGGGATGTGTGTGGCCGAGAGGGGCAGGTGGGGTGGACGTCCCCTCCCATCACTCCTCCTGCAGCTGGGCCCAGGGTGGCAGGAAGGCCTGAAGCCCGGGCAGGCAGGGACCCCCATCCGGGCAGGCTGACGGAGACAGATCTGTGGGATTAAGGGGCTGGAGGGAAATATTACATTATGATAGCAAATCACTCGGCTGATTGGAATTTAATTACGTCTCTTTTATCTTGGTGACAGTCATGCACCTGGGCTCGAGGCCCTGGCTGTCGGAGCTGGGGCCAGGCTGCCGCAGGGTAGGGAGGCCTTGGCCCCCGGGGATTAATGAAGTGGAATCCTCCCCTGCCCCTGCCCCAGAGGAAGCCGTGAGCTGCAACCCTCCCCTTCTGCTGGGGCGGGGGAGCCACCAAGGGGGCTGTTCCTGCAGAAGGATTGGAATTACAGGGTCTTGGCAGAGATGATGGTGGGGGTGGGATGGCTCAGGGGGTGTGGCCAGTCCTGCCCAAGTAAACCCAGGCAGGGCAAGCAGGCCAGGGCCAGATTCCAGAGAGAGAGGCCACCACGGGCGACCCGGTCATCAGCACATACCTGTTGGCCATCTTGGATGGATGGTGTGATGTTCCAGGTCCAGGATGGGGACTTGCATGGCTTTGTGGCACCCCAGAATGGGGCAGGACAGGAAAGGGGCTGAGCTGGCTCTGGAAGGGTTGGAGAGAGCCAGCTGGGCCTTCTGGAAGCCCCAACTATGAACATGCCATGTCCAGAAAGCAAAATCCTGCTAATAGCCACCTCTTTTTGAGGACAGACGTAGCTATGGATTTTTGGAAATGGCTTTGATTTTAGACATTTTGACCGCAGACCCAGTGAAATTCAATATTCTGGAGTTCCCACAGCACTCCTGCGGCCGCTTTGTCCAGCAGCGGGGAATTCGCCTCCTGGAATGTGAGTTCACCAGAGGTCTTTGCAGAGCACCTCGTCTGGGTCCTTCATGAGTGGTGAGGCCCTGGGGTGGGGGGGCCCTCCTGGGTCTTGGTCTCCTCATCTGGAGGATGGGGCGAAGACCCTGAGCCTCCAGGTCTGGCTAGGGGCTACATGAGATGCGTTTTCAGTTCTGTGGTGAGCCATGGAGCGCCCTCATCCAAGCTGGGTACAGCTCTGGGTGAGTTACAAAATTAACTTCCTGGCCCTGCCAGGTCGGTCTGACATCTGGGCACTTTACTAAGGTGGAAACAGGCACAGGCTGGTGGTGTCGCCTCCCCAGGGCCACACAGTGGCTAAGAGGCAGAGCCAGGATTCGGGCCCAGTGCGTCAAGCCCAGATGTCTGCTCTTGGGGGCAGCTGTCTTGCCTTTTGTATCTGGCTAAATGCAAGCGCCCTCAGTGCAGACAGTATTAGAATTGTTGTCATTTATACAATGATGGTTCGTTCATCAAACTATAGATACCTTTGCTGTACTAGGCAGCACAGGGGATCTGTGTGGAAAGGGGTGCATCTTGGGGAGGGAGAACAGGGTTCTCATGCAGGGCCCAGGGCATGGATTGAAGACGCCCGGATGCCCATGGCCCCAGGGACTCCCCTGACCCTCTGAGGGCCTGCGGTGGGGGTGCTCTGGGACTCTTTTGCCCCCCATTAGAGAATGTGGAGTTCGGGAGTTCATCGCAGGGGGGACTGTCCAGGTACTCGGCCTCCCAGCTCTTGGCCATGGGGTCTGGGTTGGGCGTCCCCCCTCACTGTCCTCCCAAGGGTCCTGAGGGGGCCACATGGGTCTGTCTTCTGGACGCGGGGCAGCCTGGCAGTATGAACACTCTTTCACAGGCTGGTGGACGCCTGCTGCGTCATCCGAAAGGTGATCCAACAGCCCAGCCGCTAATGGCAGGGAGGAGAATGATGTTATTGCTTTGGGGACAGGGAGGGGGCAGGGTGGGCCTCCGTCTCCCACCCAGTTCCCAATAAGGGGTGGACAGTCTCTAGAAGAGAGTGGGGTGGGGACGGGATAAAGCATGATTTGTGTGAGCATGTGTGAGGCACGTGTGTGTTTGTGGGCGCACACAGGTCTGAAGATGTGAAGGAATATGGGGGTGTACACAGCCTGTGGGGTGCACTTTGAGTCCTTGTCGCCGGTGTGTTATGTGCCCCGGTGCGTCTGAGGCCACCCACAGGCCTGTGCAAATGTGTGCCCAGAAACATACTTGACATGTGTGCTCGAGGATTTGCACAGGGGCCATGGACTTGAGGGAGTTTGGGGCACAACTAAGCTGGACAGGGAACCCTAGGTCTGTCACACACAGCCTCTCACCTGAAGACAGTGGACACGGCAGAGCTGCTGTCAGTGTCGCCTTCGCCTTCTGTGAGGACCTGTGCAGAGTCCAGCCCAGTGCGTAGGCTCACAGGCACCGTCATCAGTGCATGGAGCATGACCCTGGTTCAGCTTCATCCACCGTGGCTTTGCTTAGGAGCGTGTGCTGGGGCGGCACATTACTCAGTTCTTCACAGAAACGAAGCAATAGGACGTGATGAGCCTCATTGTAAGGAACCAGCTCACACAATGATGGAGGCTGACAAGGCCCCGCTCTGCTGTCTGCAGCTGGAGACCCAGGAACGCTGCTGGTGGCATTCGATCAGATCCTGATGGGCCGAGAGCCAGAACCACCAGTGCTGTAAGTCTAAGTCCCCGGGCAGGAGATGACCCATGTCCCAGCTCAAGTAGGCAGGACGAGAAAGCCCATTCTCCTCTCCTCGGCCTCTGCATTCTATTCAGGTCTTTGGCAAGTCAGGTGAGCCCGCCCACACTGGGGGACACCCGCTTTCCTCGGTCCAGGATTCAAATGCTCATCTCCAGAAACACCGGCATGGACATACCTGGAAATCACTTCAACCAAACATCTGGGCACCCCGTGGCCCAGTCAAGTTGATACATAAAATTAACCACCCCAGGTGGGTTGGGACACAAACATGTGGCCACTTGTCCCTGCTTGTGTGGGCTTGGGTGTGTGTGTATAGGTGTGTGAGAGCTCCTCAAGTTTCCTGGAGATGGATGCATGTCCTACTATGTGTAGTTCTACACATGTGTGCATACCTGTCTGCGCTGCAGTGTGACCAGAAGTGTGCACGTACTCATGAGTAGTGCTCTGGGTGGTGTTTGCACACTTCCGTGCTTGTACACCACACCCGTGCATGCAGCGGTGTGTGCACACAGGCATGTTTGTGAGGGTCCAGTACAGCATCTCTAGGGACCACCGGCCATTGGTGTGGGTCCTTCTCTCTCAGCCCCAGAAGGTTCACCAGTGGCCCAGACTTCTCTGTGCAGAAGACACTGTGTGGACATTGAGGTCCTGGCCTCCACTGGGGTCTTGCTGGGCCTCAAGGTGCCACTGGGGATGGGGATCTCAGCCTCAGACAGGAAGGCTCAGCTGGGGTAAGGGGTGTGATGAACTTTGGGATGGCCAAGGGGCCACCAGGGAAGTGCCCTCTCTGCCTGAGATCTCATCACAGAGTGAGTACAGACATGAATAGAATCGGGGTGTCCTGGGGCCTTGGAGCCCTGTCCCTAGCCCTCAAGGGAGGGCTGGCAGCCCACGGTGGCCTCCTCCACCCACTGCTGCCCTTCATGGAGGAGTCAATAAAGGCCCTGCCGGGATGGCACCAACGTGTTTACTTCCCGCCCATGGTGCTAAATTTGTCCCTGGTGTACAAGGACGCTCAGTCTCATCAAAGGCCAAGAGCCTGCACCTGGAGCTCCTCCCAGCCAGTGCCGCAGCCACGGGGTGGGGCCGGCACCCAAGCCTCTCCTCCCTCACAGAGAGACCAGAGACAGCCATCACCCCACTGGGCTGAGGCCTGCACGCGGCTGTACTGGTTCTTTTCTGAGGGACGGCAGAGGCAGCAGCAGCCTTTTGGAGCCCCTAGCATCAGACAGGGCTGTGCTGAAATCCAGGATGGGGGCTTTGGGCAGCTTGCTTCACCTCTTGGTGCCTCGGTTTCCCCACCCCTGCCTTGGAGGCCCGAGGACGGGCATCCGTGTCCACGGAGTGGTGGAGCTTGGCCATGGTGTGTGCTCTGTATGAGTGGCCCAGGCTGAGGCTGCTGGGGCTTGGGTGCCTCCAAGCTGCTCCTGGAGAAGGGGCAAGAGGGCAGCCTGGGAGTCCCTCCTACTCGGCCTGGAGTTCCTCCGCCAGGGCTGGGGAGGAGTCAGCCAGACGGCACGGCCACCAGACAAATGTGCGGTGGACAACTGCACGTTGCGTGAATGCGTGAGCTCAGGCTCACCGGGCACCTGTGACAGGCCGGCTGCTGTCGTCCTCGGGACCCAGGCTCCACGTCTCCATCTGTAGGCTGCCTCATTCTGGCCACCAGGACTCCAGTAGTTACATCTGGAGAGCCCCTTCCCACACCCACCGTGAACCGTTGCTGAAATGCAACATTGCCCAGGACACACGTGCAGGTGGAGTGTGGCCAAACCCACGGGCCTGTCCTTGCCTTCCGAGTGTGGACCAGCCAGTGTGGACCAGCCAGTGTGGACCGCCTGGATTCCTCCAGGCAAGGCGGCATCCGATGGGGTGCCTCCCTCCCTTCCTGTGATGCTGAGCTCCAAGCTCACACTATGGATGGAGCTTTGGTGGACACCCCGTCCCCGATGGGGGTTTCGGGCAGCTTGTTACCTCTTGGCACCTTGGTTTCCCCACCCCTGCCGTTGAGGCCTGGAAGAGACGTCTGTGGCCACGGCGTGGTGGAGCTTGGCTGTGGTGTGTGCTCTGTACCCTGCCCTCCCCTGCAGGACCCAGGCCCGTCCCTGTGGGACCCAGGGATGCCCAGATGGTTGAGGGGTCTGGCTCCAGGTGCCTAAGCCTGAGGCCAGCGTCTGGGACAGGGCCTTTCTGACAGTACAGGCCTCAGCCCCTCAGCACCCCCGCCCTCCCTGGTCCCTGTGGCCCCTCTCCATTTCAGCCCCTGTCCTTGTCAAAATCTGGGTGCCTCTCTCTTGCCTACTCCCTGTAGGTTACAAGGGCAGGGATCCCGTCCGTGTGGTTCACTGTGAGTCCCCAGCCACTGTAGATGTCTGCGGAAAACTGGCTAAATGAATGAATGAAGGAAGGAAGGATTAATGGGCATGTCTGAGTCTGGAGCTTGGCTCTCCTGTGCTGCCTCTCAGTTCCCTCTGGAGCCTGACCTTCACCTTCAGCAGAGCACCAGCTCCTGGTCTCCATGCGGTCACCACTCACTCCTGCGGCTGAGGCCCGGCCGCCTCCGGGAAGCACACCCTCACCACCCCGGCAGTCCCAGGCCCTGGTCTCTGCTGCAGGTCGTTCCACCGCTTTGTCCTTGCAGTGCAGGCTGGGGCTCCTGGAGGGGGGACTATCCTTGTGGTTACCTTTGTCTTCATCTTCACTCCCCCCCACAAAGCACCTGTGTGAGCCAGGCCTGGAAGGTAGCACGCGGGGAGAAGGGCAGGGCACGAAGCGGCCTGACGCTGCTGGACTCTGAAGTCTGTGCTCACCCCAAACACATGGCCAGGTCTGCAGCAAACCCCGAGGCACCCAAGCTAGAGCAAAGACTGGCAGGGTGGCTTCTGGAGGGGTGAAGCCCGCTGGAGCTGGGTCTGGAAGGATAAGGGGGGTTCCTAGGGACACAGATAAAGGGGTTGGGGGAACCTGGGTGCAAAGGCAGGGAGATAGGGGGCTCAGTGAGAGCCAGGACCCGGGGTGTGGCTGGGGCAGACCCTGGCAGGTTCCAAAGCCATGGGAAGGAGCAGAGGTCCCCGGGACCCCCACACCTGACGCAGCCGTAAGGGGCTGGTGGAGAGGAACCCTGGCCTTAGCCCCACCCGCAGGGGCTGCTTCCGCCCACGCCCTGCCCCCTCCACAGGCTTCTGTCTCTGCTTCCGTAGACTCTGTTGGCTCAGACTGCAGCCCTCGCCCTGCACCAACCCCCCCAACCCAAAGTGGAAACAGATGTGTCTGTTCACGCACACGGAAACGCACACACGAGCCGCCTTCACGTCCAAATCCCCATTTCTGGGGAGAAAAATACAAGTGACAATAAGTATAAAGAGAGGGAAAAATTTCCATTTCAAACAAGCGAAAGCAGTTTGCACTCCAGTGAGCCCTGGGAGGAAGCAAGCAGCTGGCGGGGGAACAACACAGCGCCAGCTTCCCCGCGAGCCTCCGCGGGGCCTGGTCCTGGCTGGCGCGGGTGTGGCCCGGGGGCAGGTCCGGGGCTGTCTCTCGCTTACGTCTGGGCATCACTTTGATTTCCAAGTCAATTTGCTCCATCCACTGAGCTGGCTCAGGGAGCTCCTGCCGAGTGGGTGGACCCCTTGCCCGGGCCGCCTGTGAGGAATGTGAGTTGGAGGTCGGGTGTGCTGAGGCAGTTCCGTGGCCTGGGGTCCACACAGATGCCGCCAGGCAGCTCGGGCCTCACCTGGGAGGCTCCTCGGCCTTCCCTGGCCTGCGCACGGCAGCTTTGTCCACCCAGCACCAGAGAGGGCTCCAGGGGGCGGGGCTGGGGCTGCGGTTTGCATCCGGAACAGACAGCTGCCTGCCTGCGGCCACCTCTCCTTCCCAGCCTGGCCGCAGCTGCGATGAACTCCTGGTGAACGTGGAGGGCTTCATAGGACTGGCCCGCCCGGAAGCTCTCTGAAGACACTCCTTTCCTTGTGGCACCTCCAGGGGGTCGGGGTGTTTGCTGGGCTCCGCCTCTGCCCTCAGCTTGTTTTCCCAGCCCGAGCTGATCGGACCACAGTGAAAACGAGCTGAGGGCACGGGTGAAGCCCAGCAAACACCCCGACCTCCTGGGGGTGCCTCGAGGAAAGGAGTGTATTTGATAGGTCGTGTGCATAACACGCTCAGGGCGACCTCTGGAACCCTAACCCTGGTTGGAAATGGAGCTTCCGGATGACTCTCGGGATTGTTTTCACAGACATCTGATCCCTGAGGACCTGACCCCTCCAGGTGGAGGCGGGCACCCCGGGTGGAGAGGGCTGGTTTCCACCGTTAGGAGGGGGTGGTCACCTGGCGTGAGACGGGCTCGCTCCCTGGCCTTGGTGTGCCCAGAGGTAACTGAGACCACTCTCCAAGTCAGCGGTTCCAAGCGGAGAGGGATTCTCCCAGGGAATCTTTCAGGCAGCCCCAAACATGGAGCACACAGATGAGGCTCTCCTGCAGGTGGGGGTGGCGGGGGGCAGGGCCTTGCCCCGTGCCCCGGCCGGTGGTCCACATTAGGGAAGGCAATCTGCTTTATTCTGCCGACTGAAATGTCAGTGTTTTCCAAAAACACCTTGAAGAAACAACCGGGGTAATATCTGACCCAGTATCTGTGCACTGTGTGGCCTGGACAGGCTGGTTGATGCCTAAAGTGAAGCAACATGCTTAGCTTTGCGATTGGATGACACAAACCCTCTCCCCGCCCGAGGCCCTTACCGATGCTGACGTCCCCCCACGTCCCATCCCTTAACATCAGACAAGTGATTTTCTGAGGCGGACGATGGTGAAGACTTTGGGGGCCTTTACCTGCCTCTCGTGGCCACTTTTGTGACGCCTCATAGTCCCCAGCTCCTGAAGACGTGAACTCACACACAGCCCAGGTGACTGGCTGAGAGTGCGTTAGGCAGAAATCCTAAATCCCCAGAGGTGCCAGCCAGAAATGCGCTTGCCCCCGTGGGTGGAGAGAGGAGGGAGGTTCCTCGGGAGGGCAGTGTCCTCTGGGGAACGGGTCTGGCAGACACAGTCAGGTGTCCTCTCTGCTCTGCTCCCCTTCTCGCCACACCCCCGCCACTGCCCAGTCCGAGTGCCCACACCCAGGACTCCACCGGCCTCCAGCTGCCCTCTATCTCCACCGGCCTCCAGCTCCCCTCTATCTCCACTGGCCTCCAGGTCCCCTCTATCTCCACCGGCCTCCAGGTCCCCTCTATCTCCACCGGCCTCCAGCTCCCCTCTATCTCCACCGGCCTCCAGGGCTTCTTCACACCCGACCATGGCCTGCCTCCCAGTCCTTCCCTGGCTCCACAGTGCCTTAGATAAAACCGAGACTCAATGTGACTGACCAGACCCTGTGGGATTTGACTGTGCCCCTCCTGCACCCACTCCAACTCTGCCCACCAGCCAGACAAAGCCACCTGCTGCTTAGGGTGGGCAGCGATGGGCAGCGTCCTCTCCGGCCTTTGCACCGGCCATTCCCTCTGCCTGGGATACCCTCCCTGCTCCCCTGACCCCAGTCATCCTTTAGGCTGTTACCGCTTCTGACCTCCCAGGCCTGGTAGGGGCCTTGCTCGGAACTCTTGTTGCCCCTGACACATCACGTCCACTTATAAGGACACGGGTCATATCAAATTAGTACCCCCCCACCCAACACCAGCATGACCTTATTTTAATGAATCACATCTGCCACGACCCTATTCCCAAATAAGAGCACAGTCTGAGGTTCTGGGGGTAGTGGCTGCAACGTATCTTTTGCCAGGGAGCAAAGGCACCCCCATAACAGCTAGTTTTGAGGGTGCAAATGCAAATGTTCACAAAAGCATTGCCTTGACCTGGTTCTAGACCTGGGAGGGGAGCTGGGGGTGTCACCGTGTGGTTCCGCTTCTTGATGGGCCACGTGGCTTCGTCTCCTGGGGATGGCACTGGGAGACTCCTGGGGAGCACCCACCTCGAGGCAGCTCTGCCCTTTCCCCAGCACCAGGATGCAGACCCCGCCTGCCCACGAGCCACTCCCGACCGGCTGCTGGGGCCCATCTCCGACGCTCCATCTTTGCAAAACCAGCAGGACGGTGCCTTGCACCCCTCCCCCGAGGTGCAGCTGGAGCCTGCAGCCCTGTCCTGGGTCTGCAGCCCACCTGGCTTGGCTCTGGACACCGCCTCTGTAGGGAGCTGAGAGGCAGGCACTCCTCTGGTGCTGAGGATGCTGTGGTATTTGAGGGTGCAAAGGCTGGTGGCAGCGGGGGCAGGCCCAGGGGAGATGCGGTGTCCGCGGGTGCATCTTCTTCCCACAGTCCCCCCACTGAGCTCCTCCTTCCCCGGCCCAGGAGCCATAGCCCCCAGGTCCCTTTCATCTTCCCTGTTCCAGGGCTCGGGGAAAAAGGACAAACAAAGGCGTCGGCGGTATCATTTTTCTCTCCGTTCACCCTCTGGCCCACCCTTTTCTTCCTTTTATAATGTATTTTAATAGGGTCGACCAAGATGGATGGCCCCACACTGGGATGGGTGGCGCCTGTCCCCTCCCACCCCTGGCCCCTGAGCCTGGCACTGTGTGCCTGGAGCCAGGACGGACAAAGCCAGCAGGGGGAGGGGCATGTGGGGGCTGGAGGCAGGGCGCCCGCTCCCTGCCCTGGGGTCTTCTTGAGGACCTGCTCTGTGGCTTCCTGGGGTGCTGGACCCTAATTCCAAACTGCCCCCTGCTCCTGCCTGCCCCAGTAGGGCCCCCCAGCAGTCAAGAAGGCCATATATGGGGCTAGGGAGTCTGGCCCCATGCCCAGCCTTAGTGTGGGAGTCGCAGAGGGGACCCCCAAGCCCACTGCTTTCCCTGGCTGAGAGGTGGACTGACACGCAGCACACCCAGATGAGTCTTTGTTCTTTTTAGGATGCACGTATCCCTTATTTAAGCTGTAATGGGCTCCTCATCCACTCCTCTTGTTCCTTCCCCATCAACTCAATTATTCACATCTATGTTAATGACAGAGATGTCATTATCCCCATTTCACAGATAAACAAACTGAGGAGCAGGGATTGAGCAGCCGGTGAAAGGCCGAGGCAGCATCCCAGCCCCCAATCCCTCAGAGGGGCAGCAAGGAGGATTCGCCGCACTCTTGAAGTCCAGGGCCTTCAGCCTCCCAGGCCCGAGGGCCTCTGCTGTGCAGTGCTAGGAGCAAGTGGGCCTCCCTGAGCCTTGGCTTCTTGGAGTCTTTGGCAGTGTCATGTAACCCCACCCCTCTTGGGGAGGCTGAGGCTGGGAAGGACCAGGGACCCACCCACCACACCTTTGAGTATCAGGAAAATGGGGCTTGAAATGGTGGCTCACGTTTCTTGGCCGACCCTGCCTCTTGCTCCCGGAAAGAAACTACTTTTGAAAATCCAAACGGCTGTCCACAAAGGGGTCAAGTCACACATGAAACCGAATCCAAATGGAGACGCGGGGACTGATATTTCCCTTAACAAAAGAGCTGTTTCTCAGCGTCTGTAGACAGTTTTCCCTTCCTGGCGTGTGGGGGTAGCTCTGCTCACGGGAGCTAAAAGTCGGGAGCAGCCCCAATGTCTACCACCAATGAATGGCTCAAGGATGCGCGGCAAGTGGAATATTACCCAGCCATGAAAAGCTATCACGTGGATGGATTCTGTAAATTGCTCCGTAAGAGAAGCCAGACACAACAGCCAGCATACTATATGACTCTATTAATATGAAGTGTTCAGAACAGGCGAATCTATGAAGACAGAAAGGAGATGAACGGTTACCAGGGACTAGAGATGGGGGAGAAGGCTAAGGGTATGGAATTTCTTTTCCTTTTTCTTTTATTCTTTTTTTTTGAGACGAAGTCTCGCTCTTGTCCCCCAGGCTGGAGTACAATGGTGCGATCTTGGCTCACTGCAACCTCCACCTTCCGGGTTCAAGCGATTCTCCTGTCTCAGCTTCCCAAGTAGCTGGGATTACAGGTGCCTGTCACCACGTCTGGCTAATTTTTGTATTTTTAGTAGAAACGAGGTTTCACACCATGTTGGTCAGGCTGGTCTCAAACTCCTGACCTCAGGTGATCTACCTGCCTCAGGCTCCCAAAGTGCTGGGATTATAGGTGTGAGCCACCATGCCAGGCCAGCGCCATGGAATTTTTTGGGGGGATGGATGATGAAAACTTTCTGGAGTTTGATAGTGGTGGTGGCTACACAACTCTCTGACTACACTCTAAAAGCCACCTGCTTGATCACTTTAAAATGGTGGATTTTATGGTATGGAAATTATATCTCAATGTTTTTTAGACAGCCCTAAGGGGGATGTGATGGTTAATTTTGTGCCAACTCGAGGAGGCTAAGGGATGACCAGCTGGCAAAATATGATTTCTGGGCATGTCTGTGAGGGCGCTTCTGGAAGAGATTAGTGTTTGAATCAGTAAACTGAGGAAAGGAAATCCACCCTCACCAGTGTGGCATCGTCCAATCCACTGAGGACCTGAATAGAACCAGAGGGTGGAGGAAAGGTGGGTTCTTTTTTTCCGGTCTCGAGCTGGGACATCCACCTCCTCCTACCCTCAGACATCAGATCTCCTGGTTCTTGGGCCTTTGGACTCAGACTGGGTCCTACACCATTGGCGTTCCTGGTTCTCTGAAATTTGGGCTGAGACTGGGACTACACCACCAGCTTCTGGAACCTCCAGTTTACAGACACTGATCACGCGACTTCTCAGCTTCCGTAATAGCGCGAGCCGAGTCCCATCATAAACCTCTCTCTACATCTCTATACCTCTACCCCGTTCATTTTTTTTTTCCTCCGGAGAACCCTGACTAATACAGGGGAGCTATGGTCAGCCAGGGTAACATTCTGTTCTCTGATGCTTTTGAAAATGGGGTGCAGGTGCAGCCCTGGCTCAGCCCCTGGAAGGGAGCTCATGTCAGGAGCGGGGCAGGACTCTTGGATGATGACCTTGGAATCTCAGAAGCTCACAGCTGGAACAGGCCTTCTGAGCTCAACTCCTTAATTTTACAGATGGAAGACTGAGGCCTGGAAAGGGATGGTGGCTCCATGGAGAGTTTTGAATTCCCACCCCTCAGTCCTGAGCTCTTTTCCCAAAGATTGTGGTGGAAGCTGTGTTGATGGGTGTTCTACAGGTTCATCTGAATACCTAGAATGTGGATTCCAATCCTTGATCTCAAATGTACCATAGGTTTGCATTCGAGTATATACAAGTTATCGATTGATGAATAAGAAGTTATCCCCCAACACGTAGCAGCTATAATAAAACCAACAATAACCATTTGTAATCTTCCACAGTTTCTATAGGTCAGGAATTTGGGAGCAGCTTAGCTGGGCAGGTCTAGCTTGGAGTTTCTCGAGAGGCTGCAGTCAACATATTGGCTTGATGGAACAGGAAGATCCAGTTCCAAGGGGCTCACCCGCATCTCTGGCAGCCTGGTGCTGGCTGTTGGCAGGAGTCACCAGTTCCTCCCCATGTGGACTTCTCCGCAGAGCTGCTTGAGTGTCCTCACATGGCAGCCAGCTTCCCCCAGATCACATGACCTGAGAGAGGGCAAGGCAGAAGCCATGAGGTCTTTTATGACCTAGCTTCACAGGACACGCAAGGCATTTCCACAATGTGCTATTGGTTACACAGGCTGCGGGGCCATCCAAGGGCACGAACACCAGGAGGTGGGGATCACTGGGGGCCATCTCGGCATCTGCCTACTACAAGCATGAATTTATTAAGTTTACATTTAAAGCCAAACTCTTTCTGGAGTTGGTGAGTGCAACCTCTCAAGCCTGTGCTGTTGCTGTTTTTAGTCCTTCCAAATAAATTGATGATAATTCCCTGTGATTGCCCACACTGCACCAAATCTTGTGGGCATCTGTCTGCCCAAGGTGGTATTTTAAAAACTGCCTAACACTGTCTCTTTAGCAGGCGGGGAAGCTGACAAACCTGCGCACTGAAGGCAAAAATGTCCCTACGCACATCCTGTCCCGCCCACAACGGCTTACACAGGACAATAAAGATGGAAGCAGATTGTGGCACTGGTGCTCGCGGGATGGTCAATGCCATCATAATCAAAGTGCTCATAAATCAATAAGAAAGGCCAGGTGCAGTGGCTCACACCTAGAATCCCAGTGCTTTGGGAGGCTGAAGTGGGAGGACAGCTTGAGGTCAGGAGTTCAAGACCAGCCTGGGTAACAACGTGAGGACCTGTCTCTACAACAAATTAGCCAGACGTGGTGGTGTGTACCTGTAGTTTCAGCTACTTGGGAGGCTGATGCTGGAGGATCCCCTGAGCCCAGGAGGTCCAAGTTGCAGTGAGCTGTGATGGCATCACTGCCCTCCAACCTGGGCAACAGAGACCAAAAGAAAGAAAGGAAGAGAGGAAGAAAGGAAGAAAAAGAAGGAAGGGAAGAAAGAAAGGAAGGAAGGAAGGAAGAAGGGAGGGAGGGAGGGAGAAAGGGAGAAGAGGGATGGGAGGGGAGGGGAAGGGAGGGGGGAAAGGAAGGAAGGAAGGAGAGAGAAAGAAAAAGAAGGAAGGTAGGAAGAAGGGAGGGAGGGAGAAAGGGAGGAGGGGGAGGGGAAGGGATGGGAGAAAGGAAGGAAGGAAAGAGAGAGAGAGAAAAAGAAAGAAAGAAGAGAGGGAGGGAGGGAAAGGAAGGAAGAAAAAGAGAAAGAGAGAGAGAGGGAGGGAAGGAAGGAAGGAAGGGAGGGAGGGAGGGAGAAAGGGAGAGGAGGGGAAAGGAAGGGAGGGGAGAAAGGAAGGAAGGAGAGAGAAAGAGAGAAAAGGAAAGAGAGAGAAAGAGAGAAAAGGAAGGAAAGGGAGAGAGAGAAAGAGAACGAAATGAAAAAGAGAAGCTGACTGAGCCACAGGTCATCCTTGGCCTCTTGGGATCCTCCTCCCTGACCTCCGTGTGGCTGTGTGGCCTTGGAAGCTGACCCTTAGGGACTGAACGAACAGCTCAGCCTTCCAGCCTCGGAGAGGCGTGTCAGGTATGGTCAGGGTATTGATTTCTCCAGCTCCCACTCTGAGAGGTCACCTTGGGCGAGCTGCGTCATACCCCCTGCCAGTGTCCCCTCCCTGCCCTGTGTCTCTGGGCTCAGGTCACTGCCTCCTCCCATTCCCCCGGCAAGCCTGCAGGGAACAGTCCCTCTTTTCTATCATAGCCTTGGGCAGGGCTCCGGCCTTGCAGTTTACCCACACCCATCACCAGCGCTCCCTTCACCAGCACTCCCTTCACCAGCACGCCTCCAGTTCCTCTCTGGGAGGGTGCCGGAGGTTGGAGACCCCGACCGACATGCATCTCACGGGGAAAATGGTCACGGGGCAGTTGACAAATGGACCCTGCTCAGATAAATTCTGTCTCTCTGCAGGGGGATGCCTGGTTCTGATCGGTTTTGTGGATGGTGAGAGTATGAATAAAGGTTCACAGGCCTGAGTCATAAAAGAACTGAAAACGAGTCCTCAAGAAAACACCAACAACTAGCTCTCGAGAATACCATAAAGGTGGCAGCCAGGCCCTTCCTGAGCTCACCAGGCTGCAGGGACGCAGTGAACACACCTCCGACCTACAGTTCCCTGGCTGGGCAGTCATGCTGAGAAAACAGCCCAGAATCCACAGAGACATATGGACAAGGGTATTCGTCAGAGGAGTTATCTTAGGGAAGAGCCGGGTTAATTGCTATAAATCTGTCTGCCAGACCCCGTTGCAACCATTACCAATGAGAGCTTACGGGTATTTAATGAGACAATAAAATGTGCCTAATTGAAAATTAATTGAAAAATACTTATTAAGTTAATAGTTTGATGGAAAATGTACAATCGTAATTAATAATTAAATAATCAAATTAAATTAATAATTTAATTGAAAAACAGGGTAGAAAGTGGTAAATATAGTATGATCTGAATTATGTAAAAAAATTTATGAATTTATTCACGAGGAAAAAGGCTAACAGGAAATGAAACAAAGCACAAATAATGGTTATTTCTTCCTGGTGAGATCATTGGTATTTTTCTTTTGTCTCTTATCCTTTATTTATTTATTTTTGTGTGTGTGTTTCTTATCCTTTACTTTTAAAAAATTCCTAAGCTTTCTTAAATGAATTTCTTTTTTCATTTAAAGAGGAAAGGACTTTAAAACTCATGCCTCCTGAGACAACACACATAGAAAGGCCCACTTGAGACAGATGACCTAACGTGATGAAGGTAATACCTCTTGCACCTGTGCCCTGTATGCTACGGTTTACCAATGCCCTGCCCTGCAGAGTCCCAAGGAAAGACTCTGGCAGAGGTTCCAGAGAGGCGGTGACAGGTGACCAAGAGCTGAATCAAAACTAAGGAAGCAGGGCTGGACCGCGAGGGATGGATGGGACAGCCTGAGGTTAGCTCTGGGCAGACAAAGCCCTGTAAGCATGGTCAAGAGGGTGACCGCATGGACCATAAACGAAGAATGGCTTTAAGGGAGATGGCAGGAAATGAAGGTGTGTGGACGGATGGGGGTTTGCTGTGAAGGTGGCACAGCTGGAACTTCTCCAACCTCACTCGTCGCAGGGCCTTCCTGCAAGGCTGTAGACCTAATTTTAGATTCCTAAGTTACTATTCTTTTTTGTTGAGACGGAGTCTCACTCTGTCGCCCAGGCTGGAGTGCAGTGGTGCGATCTCGGCTCACTGGAAGCTCCGCCTCCTGGGTTCACGCCATTCTCCTGCCTCAGCCTCCTGAGTAGCTGGGACTACAGTTACCCGCCACCACGTCCGGCTAATTTTTTGTATTTTTAGTAGAGACGGAGTTTCACCATGTTAGCCAGGATGGTCTCCATCTCCTGACCTTGTGATCCACCCGCCTCAGCCCCCCAAAGTGCTGGGATTACAGGCATGAGCCACTGCACCCGGCCTTTTTTTTTTGAGACAGAGTTTTACTCTTGTCGCCCAGACTGGAGTCCAGTGGCAAGATCTCGGCTCACTGCAACCTCCACCTCCGGGTTCGAGTCATTCTCTTGCCTCAGCCTCCTGAGTAGATGGGATTACAGGTGTCTGCCACCACGCCCGGCTAATTTTTGTATTTTTAGTAGAAGCGAGATTTTGCCGTGTTAGCCAGGCTGTTCTTGAATTCCTGACCTAAGGCGATCTGCCTGCCTTGGCCTCCCAAAGTGTTGGGATTACAGGCGTGAGCCACCGCGCCTGGCCAGTATTCATTTTCTTAAAGAGGCCTGCAGATTGAATGCGCTTTCTGCCTCTCCCAAATCTAGACCTGCCCTGACATAAACACATCCGAGCTCCTGGGGCAGAATCCCTGGCTTAGGTGAGGAAGGTCCTGGATACTGTCTCCACCAGCACCCCTGCCCCTGCTCACCTCCGTCCTTGGCCCCCCTCCCCATGGCAGGACCTCCTAGAGCCTGGTCCGTTCCTCTCCCCTTCTGGATCTGGGCCTTCAACCACGTGGCTCCTTCAGCTGGAAACATGCTTCCCTTCTTTTTGCTTGGCTGCTCTGACACTTATGCCACACCCCTTCTGCAGAAGGCCTCCTCCCTTCCCAGCCTGAATTAGGCATCCCCTCTGCCGTCACGCCTCTTCCCCCAGCCTAACATTCACCACCTAGCCCTGTAATTGTCAAAGCGTCAGCCCCAGGGCAGGGGCAGCCGCTGCCTCAGTCACTATTGTGTCCTCTGCGTCTGGCACTACCCCTGGCATGTGAGGGATGCTCAACATTTTTCCTAAATAGACAGCAGGGCAAAGGAATGGGTAAAACCAGACCCTTCCCAATCCACGTGGCCCAAACAGGATTTGATGCCTTGTGCAAGTCTCCTAACCTGCAGGATGCCTGGAAGGCCATGTGCCTCTTGCTACGGATGCCCCATCTCCAATTCACCCAGCCCTCCTCTGCCTGCACTTCGTATCCCGAGCAGGGCGTGGGGTCTTGGAGAAGCCCCTGTCTGGCTTCTTCTTCCTGTTCCCCTGGTCTCCCAGCTGGACCCCTGTCTCTGCCCACTTGGGGGCACTGAGCTGGGACTCACTCGGGCCCCCGGCCACCCCGGGCTTGGCAGAAGGGGCGTCTGTTGTCCTCAGTGTGTGCCCTCTCCTCGCTGTCCCCTACTGTCCCTGACCCCCGGCCCCCGCGATCACGCCCCCCATTGTAGCTGAGCCCCATGGTCAGGCGGGCCCTGCTGCTTCACTTCTGACTCCTCATTGTCGATAATACCCTATTAAAAGTTGAAAATACATTTTCCTCCTGCCGATCTCTTTCCTTTTCATTTAGCAAACATTGATTTTTTCCCCCTCCTGCAATGGAATAGAAATGAAATCACACACGTCTCTTTGGGGTGATTTAGTTGTCGGAGCCGGAGGCAGTGGGCAGATGAGGGCTGCTCTTGTCACCTCATCCACGGGTCGCTTTGTGACCTCCGACGGTCGTTTGGCCTCTCTCCTCTGCTGTGTCTCCCCACCCCCAGCTAGAAAAGGAGACCCTGGTGCCCCTGGCTGGGCGAGCAGGAGGCCCTGTTCACCAGCCAGAGGAGCCTCCTGGAGAGGTTCGGATAAAAGCTTCTGTTAGAAAGCCCAGCTCAAGGTTGTGACAACACCAAACACCATGAAGTGGCAATTATACAATTAGCTTGATTAGTGTAGACAGCACTGCCATCCTGTCCGTCTCCTGAGCTCAGACAGCTGTGCAGGACCTGAGTACTGGACTCTAGAGCCTGGGCCTCCAGGCACACCCCGGCTCACCCTCTCTGGGCCCTGATTTCTCCATTTCTCGTTTGGGGATAATAAAGCCTTCCTCACAGTCTGTGGTGAGGATTCATGGGCTAGCCTCAGCGCAGCCTTTGGGAGACAAGAGGAGCAAGTGCTTTAATGGTAAGCACTTGGCCAGTGGTGTGGTATAGGCCAATTTATACTCAGGGCCCAGTGCTTCTCTCAGGGTCAGCTTGGGCAAGCCACATTGTGACCCGGTTTCTTCATTGGTTCCAGAGGGATTCTAACAGCACTGGCCTCAGAGATGCATAGGCACAGGGTTGGTGCCCCACAGTGAGGGTGATTGCCATGAGGGTGATGATGAT
>NW_026652285.1:106483877-106502990 GCF_009828535.3 Hylobates moloch
TGGTGGTGATGATGGTGATAATGATGCTGATGGTGGTGATGATGGTGATGATGGTGGTAATGACGGTGGTGGTGATGGTGATGATGGTGGTGGTGATGATTGATGGTAGTGATGACGGTGATGGTGGTGGTAATGATGTTGATGGTGGTGGGGGTGATGATGATGGTGGTGATGATGTTGATGGTAGTGATGATGCTGATGATGGTGATAATGATGCTGATGGTGGTAATGATGTTGATGGTGGTGATCATGGTGATTGTTGGTAATGATGATGATGGTAAAGAAGCTGATGGTGGTGATGATGATGTTGATGGTGATGATGTTAATGGTGGTGGTGATGATGATGTTGATGGTGATGATGATGGTGGTAAGGATGTTGATGGCGGTGATGATGATAATGTTTATGGTGATGATAAAACCCCTTTCTCATGGGTTCACTGTACAGCCAGCCAAGGAAATAGACTTGCCAGAGAGCTCTTCCAGAGCAATCCCTCTCCTATTGAGAGGTGGGATCTAATTCCTCTCCCTGTGAATCTGGGCTGGCTCTGCAGCCTGCTTAACGAATAGGATACAGTGGAAATGATGTTACATGATTTTTAAGCCTGGCCAGAAGAAGCCCTGCAGCTCCCCCTCTGAGACTCTGGAACATTCTGGGCGCCCTGAACTGTGACATAGAAGGCTTACTCCGAGAACACCACGCTGGAGAGGCCATGTGCAGGAATTCTGGGTGACAGTCCCAGCTGAGCCCAGCCTTCCAGTCATGCTGCCAAGGAGCCAGACTTGTGCAGACAACCCTGTTAGAGCCTCCAGACCAGCTGGCTGCCAGCAAACACCACCCAGTGAGCCTCGTTTACACCTCATGAAGCAGAAGCAGCTGGGTGGACCCCATGGGATTCCTGACCTACGCAATTGTGAAATGTAATGAAATGGCTGCCAGGAGTTACTAAATTTGGGAGCAATGTGCTCCATGACAGTCGGCACCAGAACAGTGGGTCTGATGGTTCTGGCCTCAGCCACCTCCTGGACAAGTACCGTGGCCGCCTGGCTGAGAGTTACAGGCTTGAACTCCGACCTGGGCCTTGTCCTGCTATGGGGTCCGCTGGAAACTGCGGTTGTTTCTTTAAACAAAGAGCCATCCAGACGTCTGACTTCTCAGCATGGGGGAGGCAGGCGTGTTGTAAGGCTGGCACTATCAGAGCTGTACCAAGCCATAGAAGAAAGGCCGTGAAGGCCATGTGTGGCCCCAGTACAAAGTGAGCCAAGAGCTGCCCCAGGGCCCTGGTGGGGCATGGTCACTCCAGAGCAGGGCAGCCCCGGAAGATGAGGCAGGCTGGAGAGTGCCACCCAGCAGCCCCAGGGGTCCCCATGCTACCCACAGCTGGGGACTTTCTCCTGCCAGGCCTGCCAACGGGGAGTCACCACAGGGCCCTGGCTGCCCAGGGCTGCCCTGAGAGGAAAAGGGGCATAGGCAGTGGACAGGGGTCGGAGTGGGAACAGGGCAGCCTGCCTGCCCCAGACCTGGCCTGGGGGAGGAGGACTTCCTCTCCCACACATTTCATTTACAGATGAGAATTTGGGGGTTTGGAGCTTTGGGGACTGGACTGAAGTCACACTCCTGGGGCCGGAACTTGAACCTAGGTCTGCCTGATCCGCAAGCCTGTGCCCCCTGCCTCTTCCCAAGATCACCCCATAAGAAACGGAGGGGTTTATGGTTACAAGGCAGGGTGCTTTCTGAAGCTCTTGTCCTCCTCAGAGAGCTCAGTTTGGTTATGGCGTGGAGCACAGCCCGATGATCTTGAGCTGAATCCCGCTCCTTTCAGTGATTAACTCCCCCACCCACATCGGGTGAAGTTCAAAGTCTTCTCTGACCAGACACACCCAGTACAAATAACTAATTGTATTTTAGGTGTTGGGGTGGCAGGGGGAGTGGTCTTGGAAAGAAAATGCAGCCAAATGCAGGAAGGCTTAGATGCGGGGCCAGGGAGCCCAGTACAGCCCACTGCTTGCTGTTTCCTGGGGGATAGGAACATTTTTAAAAGACTTACAGGGGCTGCTTGTGGCCCGGATACAGAGCCAGACCTTGAGCAGGTGAGGACAGTGGAGGGTACGTCGATGCTGGGACCTGGGATCCCAGTGATTTTGATTTTTGACTGCCCCCAGTCCCCCAACTCACATACTATTAGGTATGGGTGCTCTTGCCTCTCACTCCAGCTGTACCTAGCACTGACAGCTCTAGCTTCTACCAGAATTCCCTCCAGGGTTCTGGTTCTGAGCCCTGGACAACACAGCCTCCCGGACCATAGACTCTCTTCTTAGGCACCCCAAAGCTGTCCAAGTCTGTATGGTTGCCCTGCTCCTTTGCTCTGCTAATGCACTCTCTTCCTGCCTTCACCCGGCACCTGCACCACAGGGACACATGCCACAGGAGCAGACACCACAAGAGCAGACACCACAGGAGCCCACACCATAGAACAGACACCATGGGAGCCCACACCACGGGAACAGACACCACGGGAGCCCACACCACAGGAGCAGACACCACGGGAGCCCACACCACAGGAGCAGACACCACGGGAGCCCACACCACAGGAGCAGACACAATGGGAGCAGAGACCATGAGCGCCCACACCAGTGGTGTCCAATGTGGCTCCCCACTCCCAGTCTTGGGAGCTGATGCTCACTGAGCCATTGATCTCCCTCTATGATACATCAAATCCGACCAGATGGGCTCTTATACCCTCCCCATTTTACAGCCAAGGAAGTTAAGAATTGGAGAGGGCAAGACACACAGCTAACAAGTAGCAAAACCAAAGCTGGAATCTCCAGGGCCCACAGAGCCTCCCGTCTTGCTTCCGTTGGTGACATATTGCAGGAATAGGGGAGGAAAGCTCCGCTCTGAGGGCACCTGCTGTGAACACTCACATGCAAGTCTTTCTGAGAACACGTGTCCTAGCAGTGGATGGTTGGGTCATATAGGAGATGGTATTTAACTTTAAAAAAATACCATTTTTTCCCCAGAGTGATGATACCATTGTCTAGTCTTATGACCAATGTAGAAGAGTTCCAGTTGCTCTATATCCTCCCCACCACGTGGAATAGTCAGCCTTTGATTTTAGCCATTTCAGTGGGTGGGTGGTGATATCTCATGGTGGTTTTAATTTGCATTTCCATAATGAGTAATAATGTTGAGTGTTTTCTGTGTGCTTATCGGCCGTTCATATATCTTCCTCTGTGAAATGTATGTTCAAATCTCCTGACTGTTTAAAAATTGGTTGGTCTTCCTACAGTTGTGCTTTAAAAGTTCTTTATATAGTCTAGATAAAAGTCTTTGGTGTGGGGCCGGATGCAGTGGCTCATGCCTGTAATCCCAGCACTTCGGGAGGCCAAGGCAGGTGGATCACTTGAGATAGGGAGTTCAAGACAGGACCTGGTCAACGTGGTGAAACCCTGTCTCTACTAAAAATACTGAAATCAGCTGGGTGTGGTGGCAGGCACCTGTAATTCCAGCTACTTGGGAGGCTGAGGCACAAGAATTGCTGGAACCCAGGAGGTGGAGGTTGCAGTGAGCTGAGATAGTGCCGCTGCACTCCAGCCTGGGTGACAGAGTGAGACTCTGTCTCAAAAAAAAAAAACCAAAAAAACAAAAACAACAACAACAACAAAAAAACAAAACTCCTCAGTGTGATATATGTCTGGCAAATATTTCCTCTCAATATGTGCCTTGTGTTTTTATTTTCACTGGTATATTTTGTAGAAAACAGTTTTTAAGGCTGGGTGCGGTGGCTCACGCCTGTAATCCCAGCACTTTGGGAGGCCGAGTCGGGCGGATCATGAGGTCAGGAGATCTAGACCATCCTGGCTAACACGGTGAAACCCTGTCTCTACTAAAACTACAAAAAATTAGCTGGGCACGGTGGCGGGTGCCTGTAGTCCCAGCTACTCGGGAGGCTGAGGCAGGAGAATGGCGTGAACCCAGGAGGCAGAGCTTGCAGTGAGCCAAGATAGTGCCACTGCAGTTTGGCCTGAGCGAAAGAGCGAGACTCTGTCTCAAACAAAAAAAAAAAAAAGAAAATAGTTTTTAATATTGATGAAGTATAATTTACCTTTTAAAAAAGTGTTATGATTTTTATATTCTAGCTTACAGTCCTTTACTAGAGATTACCAAGCTCTCCTTCTATATTTTCCTCTAGAGATTTTATAATTTTAGGTGTACATTTAGTTCTATGGTCCACTGCAAGTTAATTTCTGTGTTGCATGTAAGGGTGGATATTTAATTTTTATGTGGATATTTAGTTGACACAACGTCATTTGTTGAAAGCTTTGCTTTCAACAAATTTTCTATCAAATTGCCTTGGCACCTGTGTGAATAATTGATTGAATATATGTGGGTCTGTTTTTAAGCTCTAATATATTCTATATATTCTATACATACATATGTATATGTGTGTATGTAGACATATGTGTGTGTATATATATATATAGCCAATAGCAAACTGTCTTGATTAATGTGATTTTATAGAAAGTCTTAAAATCAGGCAGGATTAATCCTCCAAACTTTGTTCTCTTAAAAATTTTCTTTGACAATTCTAGATTATTTGCATTTTCATATAAATTTTTGAATTAGACTGTCAATTTCTATGAAAAATCCTGTTGGGGTTTTGATTGGGATTGTATTGAATCAAATTGGGGAAATTGTCATTTTATCCGATATTCAGCCCTTTACTCCATGAACATGGTATGTCTATGTTTACTTGTGCTTCTTGATTCTTTTCTCAGTACTGTCTTGTTCTTTTCAGTATAGCACTCCTGGACAAATTGGTTGGTCTTCCTACAATTGTGCTTTAAAAGTTCTTTATATATTCTATATAAATATATAAATTTATATAGTAGATATAAATATATAAATCTTTGTTAGATTTGCACCTAAGCATTTTACTTTTTTTGTGCTATTTCAGTGGAATTTTTAAGATTTTATTTTCCAATTGTTTACTCCTAACAGATAGAAATAAAATAGATTTTAAAAATATTAACCTTGTGTCTTGTGATCTTGCTAAATTCATTTACTGGTTTTGATTGTTGTTTTGTGCATTCCATGGGTTGTTCTACATAAATAACTAATTATATCATCTGCAAATAGAGACAGTTTTACTTCTCTTCTGGGCTCTATGTATTTTATTTCATTTTCTTGGCTTATAGCAATGTCTAGGATCCCTGGTACAATGTCAAATAGGAGTGGCAAGAGAACATCCTTGCTCGTTCCCAATCTCGGGGAAAAAACGGTCAGTTTTTTTACCGTTAAATATGATGTTTGCTGTAAGGTTGTTCTCCTTTTATTTTGTAGATTCTTTTTGTCAGTTTGAGGAAGTTTCCTACTATGTTTAGTTTTCTAAATGTGTTTAGTATAAGTGGATGTGGAATTTTGTCCGTGGTGTTTCTGAATCTTTTAAAATAATCGTATTTTCATATAATTTTTCTCCTTTCATCCGTCAATATGGCGAAGTCTATTGACTGTTTTTTGAATGTTAAATCAACATTGCATTCCATTGGTCATGAGGTATCACCTTTTTAACTTAACGTTGGATTTAATTTGTTAACATTTTGATAAAGATCTTATTACATTTTTAAAATTTATTTTTCTTAAATATTTAATAAAAGACTCAAATGCTGATAGAATTCACCAGTGAAACCATCTGGGCCTGGAATTTTCTTCTGGAAAGGTTTCTGATAACAAATTCAATTTCTTTAATCACTGTAGGGCTGATCATATCTTCTGTTCCCTTTTGTGTTGATTTTGGTAAGTTGTCTTTTTCAAGAAATAATACAATTTCCTCTATGTTGACATATTTTTGGCACAAGTTGTTTTTAGTATTCCCATATATCTTATTGATGTTTATAGGGTCTGTGATGACAATCACTTTCTCATTCCTGAAAATGATGATTTTTGTACTCTTTCTTTTTCCTTGACCATTCTAACTAAGGGTTAATCAATTTTGTTATTTCCAAAGAACCAGTTTTTGCCTTTGTCAACTTTTTCAATGGTCTACTTGACCATTGATTTTTTGCTCTTATCTTTATCATTCCCTTCTTCTACTTACTTCTGACTTAGTTTGCTCCTTTGTTTTTTGTTGTTGTTGTTGTTGTTTGAGACAGGGTTTCACTCTGTCACCCAGGCTGGAGTGCAGTGGCACGATGATGGCTCACTGCAAGCTTTAACTCCTGAGCTCAAATGATCCTCCCTCCTCAGCCTCCCAAGTAGCTGGGAGTTGAAGCGCTTACTACCATGCCTGGTTAACTTTTAAAAAGTTTCTTAGAGACAGGGTCTCACTATGTTACCCAGGCTGGTCTCGAAATCCTGGGCTCAAGTGATTTTCCTTCCTCTGCCTCCCAAAGTGTTAAGATTGTAGGAATGAGCCACTTTACCCAGCCTCTTTTTTTTTTTTTTTTTTTTTTAAGTCATCTTAAGGTGAAACCTTAGGTCATTGATTTTAGATCTTTCTTCTTTTCTAATTAAGCATTTAACGCTATAAAGTTCCCTCTAAACTCTGCTTTAGCTGCATCCCACACATGTTGACATGCAGGGTCATTTTTTCAATTGCAATTTTATTCCCTATTTTTGGAGAGGGCAGGCTGGATCCAGAGGCCACATACGTGATACCATTTCCAGGCACTAGGGCAGAAATAGACCCATGATTGGGTGAATTCTTGCAGTGCTGGCCTGCTATGGGAGCGCTGGGTAATACCACAGATTCCTGTACAAGCCCCATTTCCCTTGGGCTCCTTCCACCCCAACATCTCAGACCTCACCAGCCTCCTCTCAGCAGCCCTTCCCAGCCTCAGAAGCTTCCAACAGCTCCTGACTCCTCTTTGGAGCAGGGATTAGTGCCTGTAGGGGATCTACACTGCCTGCCCCAAGCCTGCTTGCAGCCTGACCCTCTCTGTCCATTCATTCTCTGCTGCTGTGGCATGACTAGCTAGCCTTTTCTTGTCACACCCATTGTGCCATTGCTCCAGGCCGCTGGTCCAACCCACATGGTGCCAGAGTCCATTCTTCTCTCTGGACCTCCGTCTCTTCCTGCGTGAACTAGCAGTCTTGGTCCTCATGGCTGACATGAGTCCTGTCCTTCTCCTCACTTGGGAATCTTTGTCCCCTCCTCCTCTAGGCTGGCACTTGGTAATCGCAGTGGTAGCACAACCCACAGTGCTTTGGTCTCCTCCTCACTCTGGTCCTTGCGGAGACTTTATTGCCCCATTATGCAGATGAGGAAAGGGGGTTTGAAGGTGCTGAGAGCCTTGCCCAGGCTCATGGGCACATGATTCATCTACGGAAGCATGGAAAGTGCAGGACAGGTCTCACTGCTGCCAAGAGCTGTGGCTTCCCGGTGGCCGGGGCAGCTCTTGGTAAACATCTAGAAAGCTGGCCCGAGGCTAACGTGGAAGTCGTGCTGGTGTCGGCTTGTTCTCGCTGGAGCTGCTGGCTGGGCGCAGGGCTGAGCCCTCTGCTGTCAGAAGAAGTGCCTTCTCCTAAAGAGGACCTGGCAAAGGCACAGGCCGGGGAGGCTGGCTCAGAGGTCCGGGACACATGCCTTGAAGGAGAACAGTCGGCCTCCTTCCTCTGCCACACAGATGAAATCTGGGGCATGTCTGGGAGTCCTCCTCCCCTCTTCCCACAGTCAAATTCTAATTTTCTTAAAGCAAAAGTACATGATTTGCCGTAGATGTGCACTGTGCCCTGCTTTTTGGCCCCACAACTCCCCAGGAGGTGCCATTACTGGTGCCCATTTTACAGGTGAAGAAGCTGAGGCTCAGGGCTGCGACTTGTCCCAGGACACAGCCAGGAGGTGGTGGAGCTCAGATCTGCCCACTCCCACGGGCCAAACCACAATTCCCTCATCAAATGGGGCTCCAACCCGTCTTGGCATACCCTGGAGAGTGCTGGTAACTGAGGCCTCCATGGGGCTCCAGCCCGTCTTGGCATACCCTAGAGAGTGCTGGTAACTGAGGCATGGAGGCCTTGCCCTCTGAGTTCCATTTCAGAGGGGAGAAGCCAAAAGTTACCTGAGGCCGGTGGGGACCAGTCTCAGTCCCCTTGGAGGTAGCCACAGCGTGGATCTCTCCCCAGGACACACTGGCAGCTCCAGACAAAGGCCTGAGAACACGCTGGGGGGCAGTCCCAGCGCTGTGGGCACCACCTGCCAGGACCCAGCAGACCCAGTGCATCAATGAAAGTGTCCACCTGAAAGGGATATCGGGCTTGTTCCAAGTCAGCAGCATCCTCTGAGGGCTTCGTTCACCCAACATAGCAAGGACGTTCGGCAGGTACACGGGACACCTGACCTGCCTCCCGACACCGACAGCAGCCTTCACGGAAGGCCCTGCTACCGGATCTGGAGTGGAAGGAAGGAGGGTGCCACCACAGTGCTCACTTTGGGCCTCATGGATGTGGATTTAACCCGAAGTGCTTAGCAGGCCCCACTGGTTCTGCACCTCAGCACAGCCCCCAGCAGTGTGGGGAGGGCTGCCTGGCCCCGAGAGCTGGCCGTCTGGCTGGGCTGTCTGTCCAGCACCTTTGCCTGCTGGACTGAAATCCAGCTTAGCTAGGAGCAAGGCTGACTGTAAAAGGAAAAGCCATTCAGAGCAGCTCAAGCTGGTGGTCCGGCCCGGGGAGGGGAAGCATGCTAATTCCTCTTCAGATGCTGAAGGGGGTAATCGCAGGCGTGGCAGGGCTGGGAAATCCTGTTAGTCCTTTGCTCCCCAGGGCTCCCGTCGAGTGGCTCCCTGACAAAGCAGCTCCAGGGCTTCCTGAGGACAGCAGGCTTGAGGCAAGCAGTGCGGACCCCCCACAGGCACTAATCCCTTCTCCAAAGCAGAGTCGAGGGCTGGGCGGCAGCCTCCCTGGGCTCCAGAGACTGCTGGAAGCTTCTGAGGCTTGGAAGGGCTGCGAGGCCCAGCACATGGGGTGGCATGGGCAAGCTCCTCCCTTCTTCTGGGGACTCAGAGTTCCCATGAGCAAAATTGGGGGGAGGGGCGGGATGGGGGAAGAGAAGACCTCCAAGGCAGTTAGGGTGGTCTTGGGCATCCGAGTCTTGCCCAGGGCAAGGGCTCTGCATTGCTCTCGGTCCTCTGGAAGGCAGTCGGACTGCCTGGCTCTTCTTGGGGTGCAGGGCACCATGGCCCCAGCAGCTGAACTGGCCTGGAGGGTGCTGGGGTGGGCGTGTGTGGCAGCTCCCCAGCTCCTCCCCTGAGGAGGTCAGGGCAGCTTTGCCCTCTCGGAGCCAGCCCCGGCGGCTTCCCAGGCCCCAGTGGCACAGCATCGGGAAGCCAGTCATCCCCCCCTCAGTAAAACAGAGCCAATAATTGCACCATCTCTGTTGGAGAATGAAGCGCCTGGGTGGCCACACTGGGATGTGCCACCCAAGTGTAGGTCCCTCTGGGCTCAGAACCCCCTTTCAGCAGCCCCTCAGCCTGGCGGTCAAGGCCCTTCCAAACCTGGGCCACCCCCACCTCGGAGAGGCTCCCCACTGAGCACCCAAAGCACCTGTGACCCCACGCCCTGCCGGTGTCCTCCCCCCGCCCACCCAGCCCCATGCCCGCCCTTCTCCCCGTGGACCTGCCGCCCTGACACCTGGACAGAAGGCGGCTCTGGTCCCTCATCTCCTTCTCTCCTTGGCCTTGTGCTTCAGGCCCTTGTGTCCTGTCCCCTCTCTGCTCTGTGAGTGTCTGGTCACTGTGGCAGCCATAGGTTGGCACCCAGAATCTGTGTTGGACACCGGTGCGTCACCTGGTGCTTCCCAGGCAGGGGAAGCACCTGGCCCGTGTTCCCCCGCTCTGCCCTCCACCCCTCGCCCACAGGAGGTGCTGCAAAGCCTGCGTGGCGTTGGCGGGGTGCTGGGGTCTGGAGGAGCCCAGCCAGTCGGCTGTGTTGGCAAGAGACGGGCCTGAACAAGAGCCAAGCGGCTTCTGTGTCAGCTTTTAAAACCACCGAAACGAGCTCACTTGTCATGCTGTGGTCCAAATATTTTGGCCATTTAGATGCAACCTTCTGTGCTTCTGAAATTAGGTGTATTATTAATCTCATCCAGCCCAGTGACAGAGTGGACAGATCAGACGAGGGTCCTTGCAGTGGGGTGGGGAAGGGCGAGCATCTTCTTATCGGTGCAGAGCTGACACGGGGTGTTTCCAGAATGACACTGATGGAGTGCAGCCTGCCTGGGGGAGGGGTGGCTGGGAACCCCCGGTGATGAGGAGGGCATGGGCACAGGGCTTGCTTAGGGAGGAGACGAAAGGGCTCCAGAGACACGGTTGCTGGCTTCCAGGATGTCACATGGGGTGACGTGGCAGGGGGTTTCTGCAGGGGGGCTTCTGAGATAGGGCGATAGGGCCAGCTGGGGTTGGCTGCAGGCTCCAGGAGTTAGGTTCCAGATGGATTTCAGATGGGACTTTCTTGCTAACTCTACTTTTTTTCTGATTATAAAAGTAATAAAGACTCCTTGTAGAGAAGGAGGCAAAATATAAAGGAGAGTGTGAAGCCCCCGTTGCTCCATTAATGTTCACCAGCGGGCGGCGGGGGTGGGGGGGGGGTGGGAGGTGTTTTCCTTCAGATTTCTGTGTATACATTTATAACTGGCACCCTTTTGTGTGCAATGTTAACTGCCTTTTGTTTTCACTAAGCAATGTATTATTTTGAGCACCCATTTTGGGGGAGTAGACAGCCTGCACCATGGTCAGCCCACAGACAGGCTGCACAGATCCAGGCACCTCGCTGGCTCGGAAGCCCATGAAGTGACCCCGCCCAGGGTGTCAGAGTAACAGCGTGCCTGCTTGGCTAGTGTTTCTCTGAACCCAGAGAGCAAAGAGGACCCGTGGCTGGGCTGCTGTGTGTTGGGGGGCTCTTGAGGCCAGCCTGGTGGCCAGCTCCTTGGCACTGCCAGTTGCAGGGGCTAACCACCTTGTGAAGGACAGCCCGCTTCCCCCGGGGTCTCTTGGCTCTTCCTCTCTGCCAAGTTGTGACAAGGTGTGGGCTTGGCAAAATGAGAGCTCCCCTCTCTTCCAGTGTCCATGTGGCCACTCCATGACAGCAGGAATCCATACCCCCCCAGCCAGCTCACAGCAGGAATCCAAACCCCCCCAGCCAGCTCACAGCAGGAATCCATACCCCCCCAGCCAGCTCACAGCAGGAATCCATACCCCCCCAGCCAGTTCACAGCAGGAATCCGTACCCCCCCTCCAGCCAGCTCACAGCAGGAATCCATACCCACCCCAGCCAGCTCACAGCAGGAATCCATACCCACCCCCCCAGCCAGCTCAGAACAGCCCTGGGGCCATGCTGGGTGGCACTTCTGTTCCCCTCCTGCCTTTCTGAGTGTAGAACTTCTTAATCCAGGGGGCCAACCCAGCCAGTGCAGCTCATGGGGAGGAACCCTTCAGGCAGCTCCATGCCCATGGGCTCAGGATAGCGACCCATCATCCCATCCATGGATGGACTTGGCTAAAACGGCCCTGGACCCACCCAGAAGATCAGGGACAAATCTATCAATACCAGGACAACCTGGAAGTTTTTGCCGTGCTTAAGTTAGTTAAGGCTGGGGCCTGGCCACGGGCAAGCTTGCCTTTCGCACAACTGCTGGACTCCCTGCCGAGCATGACCACAGGCCATGGGGCTGAGATGTTCCCTGATGGAACGTGTCTTGGAGAGCCTTGCCCTGGCCAGTCTGATGATCCCATTCACTAGGCTGTTTATTGAGTGCCCTCGCAGGGCTGGCCTGGGCTGGTGGCTGTATAGACATCTCATTCAAGTCACACGAGGGTGCTGCAGAGGGAGAAACTGAGGCCTGGGGTCTCGCCCAGGGAGGGACTCGGGATCAGATAGCTCCGACCCCTGTGCCCCTCAAAGTCCAGGATGCCCTCTCCCACCACCTGGCCAGGGTCTACCATGGATACACAGGTACGATTAACCTGGAAAACACCACATTTTTTTCCTCAAACACTAAATATCCCCCATGACAACAGCAGAACTTCAAACAGCAACCGTGCCACAGAAGCAAATGAAGTCAGCTGACCCCCGGGGTGTGGAAATCAGACAGAGTCCAGTCCCTCCCTTGTCTGCTGGCAGGGCAGGGGGAACCTGGGGGATGCTGGCTTCCTTTCCTGAGCGTGTACAGCCCTCAGCTGTTCCTACAGCCCTGAGCTTCAGCATGGCAGGGCAGACACATGGGGCTGGGGCCCTGGGGTTACTTCCAGGGTTGGGTGGTCTGTGACTCTGCGGAATCTAGTGGGTGCCTCAGGGCGGGGGCCCAGTGGGCAGGCTCTGGGGCCCCCAAGTGGCTTCAAGCAGGGCATGGCACCCCCATCTGATACCCCCTTTCCATGTTCAGGGGATTTTGGGAAAGGGCCTGGTAATTAAACCCTTTTAAAGCCCACTGGTCCTGGGCAGTTGTCTAGGGCGTGGGACCCGAGGCCTCCTGGTCCTATCTCCCTTTGCCTTTCCTAGGTCTCTGTCACTCCTGGGCAGGAGGAGACAGTGATGATGGGAAGGAGGTGAGGACAGGGTGAGGTCAGCCAGCCCACTCTGATAGCGCCTACTGCATGCAGGGGTCCGGCAGGCTCTGTGGGGTAAGCGGGGGAGCCTGAAACCCAGGGGTCTGCTGCCCAAGGGAGACCCCAGCAGGGGGACAGCAAGGCCCTGGAGTCTTGGGTAGGAGGCGGAGGGCCTGGTGAGAGCCCCACACATAGGTGCTCCAGTGGCCAGCCCTGCAAATGAAGCAGGAGGCTGGGAACAGGGCGGGCAGGGGCCCAGGAGGATGGGGCCAGGCCTGCAGCTTAGAAAGCAGGCACGGATGCTTCTCTTGGCTCCTCAGAGATGCTCTTTTGGTCCAGCCAACGACCTGCCTACGACGGTTGTGCCTCCGCCCCGAGGAGTGGCGCTGGGGCCAGGCTGCAGACCCCCGGCCTTGGAGGGCCGCAGGCAGCTGGCCCGGCCTCCTCCTGGGTGATCTCATTTCCAGGGCAGCCCCTCCCCTCCCTGCATCTCAGCTCAAGCGGCTCCTTCCTTGGGGACCCTCGTTAGTGGGAGAAACAAAGGCCAGTTGTCACCAGGAGCTGGCGATTCATCAGCCTCCGGCCTGGGCTCCCCCTCAGGGAGCGTGGTGGCTGTCTGCTGGGGGCTCGGAGCCGGGGGCTGGCAGGGCAGGATCTGGTGGGGTGGTGATATGGCTGGGGTGAAAAGCGTCCCCCCATTCTTCGGGGGAAAGAAAAAATGTTTTAAAAGTGCTGCCCCCCCACCCTCCGTCCAGCAGAGATTTTTCTGTGTTGTCTTTGGTGCTTCCCACAGCAAACCCTACCAGGCTCCCTTGTGGGTAGATGCCCCTGAGCCTTCAAGGGGCCTTCATCCCTGGGGCCGAGGATTCATTTACTGATAGGTAAATCGAGGCCCTGGGAGAGAAGATAATTTTTTCTAAGTATAGAAGGAATGAGATGTAAACAAGCATCCTGGTTGCCCACTAGGGCTTGGAGAGAAGCCGCTGACCCAGTGGCCGAGCTGGGGCCCTTGAAAACAGCGTCTGTGAGCATTCTGATCCCATGGCTGTGCCCAGTGGGGAAGGCGGAGACTGGAGCTCCCAGTTCCTGCCCTCAGCAAGCTCCAACCGTGGGAAGACACGGCCAGCCCAGGGCTAGAGGCACATGCAGGTTGCTGTGGGGTGCGGAGAAGCCAGCCCAGGCAGTGTGTGCATGCGTGCACGTGTGCGTGTATGTGTGTGTGTGTGTTGGGGACTGGGGTGGAGATGGGCGAACTGCTGAGGGCCACATTGGAGCTTAGGCAGCAAGGAATGCGGAGTGGCCAGGTGCGGATGGCCTGCAGCAGCAGTCTCTCCTGTGCTAGCCTGGGGGGCTCTTGTGGGAAGAGCTCCGTGCGGGCAGGAGGGAGATGACGAAGGGAAGGGAGGGAGGGAGGGCCTGGTGAGTTTCGCTCAGGAGTTTGGACTTTATCCCAAGGGCAGTGGGCAGCATGAAAGAGTTTTTGAGCTGAGAGTGTCAGGGTTGGGGGCAGGGGGTGCTGCCTGCTTAGGCCAGGCGAGGTTGGGAACAGGCTGACGGAGAGCGGGTGGGGCCCGGGCCTTCGGGGACCTAGCCACACGTGGCTGTCCTGAGGCCTCCTCGGGGAGGATGGCAGCCTCATCGGACCCTGAGCTGCAGCCTGGAGCCACGCCAGGCCCTCCACAAGCCAATGAGCAGAACAATGTGTGCCGGGCTGCGTCTGCACCCCCACTTGCTGGCAGTGTGGGGGTGGAGGCAGCCGCATTTTAAAGTACAGTTTCTTTTGATGCAAGCACCGAGGGGCGTTAGGCAAACTCCTGAGCTCGGTTCCCCATCCTTCAATGCAAAACGACTCTTCTTCACGGCCCGTCAATAACCGCTGCCATCTCCTCGCCGCCGCAGAGGCCACATAGATCATATTTAAACCACTTTGGTGGATGACAGAGACGTACGGATATTTTTAATCCCAACAGACTATTACGGTTCATATCATGTCTGTCAAATAAATATTATGAATCATTTCCTGTTATCTTTATGGGGGCCGCTTGACCACATCGGGGGACCAGGCTCGGGGCCTTCCCTTGCACATCCATCCGCCTCGTATGTACACATATGTGCAATGGGAGATGTGTGTAGAAAGTGTCGATAATAAATGCCCCCGATAAAACACATAATCTCCTCGCCTGATAGGCGTCTGGGGGTGCACGGTGGAGAAGCGTCAGGGAGGGGCGTGCCACCTTCAGAGCCAGGGAGGCTGGGCTTGGCCCCAGGCTGGGAGTTGGCCTCAGCGTGTCTCCTTAGCTCCTGTGAGACAGCCTGTCATTCTATTTCCCCATAGTCATATTCCTGTTTCTGTGATTAGCTGGTTCTTTTCTCTATTTTATAGAAGAAGAGACTGATGTCCAGAGAGCACCCTTGTCCAAGGACCATGTAAGAGTTGGTGGCAGAGCCAGGCTATGGCCTCCTCCTCCTAGTGTCTTCCCCAGCACCTTGTTTTCCAAGTCTGTTACCTATGTCCCTTCTCCCTGGACTTTGGTCTCACCTGGCACCGGCTGCTCTGGCCGGCCGACCTGTGCTGTGAGAAGCGGGGAGGTGGGGTGGCTCATTGGAGGCTGGGGGCGGAGGTCGGTGGTTGTCTGGGGGCTTTCCTGGGGGTTCGGACCACTGTCCTCAGCCCTGGGTCTGGGGACTGCGGTGCCGGAGTCACCACACGGTTTGGAGTCAGTCACTGCTGCTCTTGGCCTCAGTGTTTCCATCTGGGAAATGGGGAAACCGGAGTCTTGGTCAGCCGGGGTGGGGTTAGAGGGGACGGTGCCTGGCAGCGTGCAGCAGACTGGCACCTCGGAGGCAGCTCGGAAACCTCAGGTTCCTCCTCTCCGGACTCTCAGAACCGCTCCTGCCCTTCTTTGAGCATCTGTGACCCCTCGCAGCTGGCGCTGGGATTCGGTGGGGCTTTTTGGTGGCCTCTGGAGGGAACCCACTGTCTCTTGCCTGGAGCTTCCCTGAAATCCTGGTTCTTCTTTACAAATCAGCTCCTGTCCCCTTAAGCCTCACTCACCTGACCTCTTTGGCTCAAGCCACCATTCAGCTCCCCAGAGTTCTGGAAGCAAGACCCCAGCTGATGACGGAGGCAGCGGCAAGCCTTCGGAGGACCTCACCTTTCTCTTCCCCTGCGCTGGTTTGGGTTTGGGGTGTGCAGGGCCAGCCAGCTGACTGCTACCAGGGCAGACGCTGTCAATGGTGACTGCCCTACAGGCCTGCAAACATTTTACCTAAGGGCCAGACCCAGGAGCAGAGGAGTCCTCTTCTCTTCCTCCTCCACCCCTCCTGTCCTTTCCTGTCCCCTCCCTCCTATCCTTTCTCTTCCTCTCCACTCAGCAGAACAGACAGGAGCCCAGGTGTGGACAAGTGGCTTGTGTGTTTCCCTCTAGACTGATGGAGAGACAAGCTATGACTGAGAAAGGGGGTTCGGGCTGGGACCCCTGGGCCTAGTCCCAGTTCCATGCGGCCCTGCCGGGTGGCCCCTTGCCTCTCTGAGCTTTCGGCTCTACTGCCCAGCTCGAGTCATCATCGGTCACCACAGACAAAAGGTGTTGTCCCCAAAGGAGCCACAGCGGATGTGAGACAGAGCCCCCTTAGGCCGAGGTGCTTGGGGACAGATTGGGCCACCTTGCCCAGCAGTGCCCAAGCCTTTGGCCTCCCTTGTTGGAGGCCGAGCTCCCCAAACCCCTGTGAGGTCCTGCTAGTGACCAGCTCAGGACCACAGGGAGCCTCTGGAAGCAGCTTAGCGCCCCGTTGGTGTCCTGGGAACTTCTGGGAGCAGTCCACCCAGACGCCAGCTTCCTCATGCTCAGCCAGCACAGACACCGGCCTTTAAAAATATTATTCAACAAGCAATTCCCGGGACTGTTTACAAGACTGAGCCGAGACAGGCATATGAAATAGGCCAAAGTACCTTAAAAAGCATCCCTCAGGGAAATTAAAAAAAAAAAAAGACCCAAACAAAAACACAAAAAAACAAAACCTTCTTAGATCGCAGGTTGTGAATAAATGGATATTACTATAAAAATATTTTTGGCTGTAGCAGCACATGGTGGGAAGGCTGGGGTGTTTTTTTCCATGGCTGGCTCAGACCTGGCCATTTCATATGGGGCAGTCACTATCCTGGGAGGTTTCGTGTAGAATCATTTGCACCAAAAAGCTCCAAACTGAGGGGGAGGATAAAAAATAGCGGCCACAGAAATAACAAGCGGCACCGTCATTTTCCATCAAGGACCTGGTGTGTTTTCGGCAGCCGAGCACCCAGGCCCCTGCCCCATGGAAGAGAAAGGCGGGGCTGAGAGCCATTCACCGTCTGTGGGCACAGAGGCTGGATGTGAGCCCAGATCTGCAGGACTCCGGACTCCGTGCGCTCTCCACGTGGTCTCTAGAGCAGGGGATGACGCCTTCCGGTGTTTCTTAGGAACAGAGGGCCCTTCTGGAACCTTCAGCCTTCCCAAGAGGAACCCACATGGAAATCTGTCTGCATGTGCCTCCTCGACTCCAAGCATCAACAGCTCCTGAGTCTCGAGTTTTCAGGGACGAGGAGTGAGATGGGGGTGGGGTGGAGAGTCCAGCGTGCCACACCGCCCACTGTTGGGAGGTGACCTCAGACACTTCAGCCCAGCCTTCCCACCATTGCCTGGCGTGTCCTGACCTGCCGTCCGCAGCCTGCTGCTCCTTCTCTCTGCAGGCCGCTGCTCAGCCGGCCCTGCCGCCTGGGCGGCCACTGCCTGACGGAACCTCCCTGCTCCAAAACCTGACTTGAGAGCCAGTGATTCCAGAAGCTGCCTGAGCCCTTTGGCTGGACAGAGCCTTGCTCTCCCAGCACTGAGCATACGCGAAGGGCCTGCCTAATTCAGCGTCATTTCATCATCATCATCATCACAGTAACTGTCACACCGAGCTCCTCCCCCTGAGGGCCAACTCTCCATATTATCTCATTTAGTCATCTCAGTGACTCAGTGAGGTGGGAGTGGTTGTTCCCCACTTTACAGATGAGGAAACTGAGATACAAGGAGGGAAGTGACCCAGCCAGGCCACATGGTTGGTAGGAGGTGGACCTGCAATCTGGCCCAGGCCTTGTCCATCTGGGAACCCCCCCCCAACCCCCACACCTGAGTACAGTCAGGAGGGGCCCAAGCAGTGACAGAGACAGGCCTGGAACCGGGCGGGCACATGGCACTTGTGCAGTGTATGTTGGCGCTTACGGGGCTCTTTCTCAGTCCTATCCTGTGTTTGCCGTCCCCCTCCCTGGCAGGAGGAACTCAGTTTTAGAAGGGCAGTGGGTTGGGCCGGCATGCCATGTGCAGTGGGGAAGTGGGTCTGTTGTAGCTGTGACCACAGTGGGTGAGGACCAGGTGTCAACAGTGGCCCTCATCCCGGAGGGAGTGGGGCAGGCTGCCTGTTGGACAGGGTGTGTGAATAGGGGGACAGGGTGGCCTTTGGTAGGGGCCCAGGGGTCAGTGAAGAGGGGGAGGGGGAGAGGGCTGCCTTGGCCTCTGGCTGTGCTGGGGATGGGCTGCCCAACCAGGGCACTTCTGTCCCAAGTGGAACCAAGACCTCCCACCGGAACAGGCCACCAGAGCCCTCGTGGAACCCAGCTCCGGGTGGCCCGACTTGAGGGGCACCCCGGCAGCAGGACACCTCTCTGGTCTCGGGCTGTTATCTCTGGGCCGTGTCATGGCTGTCCACACGCGGTCATCACCTCCTCACCTCCCTCCTCATTAGGGTCCCCTGACCCGGGCCACCACGCGCAGCCTGCGTGACTGGTCAGCCCCTGTGCCTCGCAGCCCGGGCCCTTAGGTCTAGGCGGGCAGCAAGCTCGCGGTGGGGGTGCGTAGGGAGGGCGCGGCGGGGCGCCTCGGCGCCTGCTCAGGAAGGCTGGGCTTGGCGGCGCACAGGTAGCTCACACCCAAATCCGAATTCCAGCCGCCCGAGACGGCGGGCGGCGCGCGGCGCGGAGGAGGCCCGAGCTGTCCCGGGGCCCGAGTGCTTCCTTTCGTTTTCAAACAAATCGTGAATTTAAAAGTCAGGCAGAGAACTACCCAGGGTATAAAAATAGCCACCGGCCACAAAGTCTATGTCCAACTCCGGGCAGCGCCTGCCCAGCCTGGCGCCTTTGAAGAGGGGTCCCAGGAGTGCGGGTCGATGAGGAGGCGAAGCGCGCGCCCCTCCTCGTTCCCGGTGGGCTCGTGGGTCTCTCCGTGGGGGTAGGGCGTGAAAGTGTGGGGTGGACCGGGGGTAGCGTCCAGAAGACGAAACCTTCCCCGGACGAGGAGCTCGTCCTCTGGCGTTGGGGCTGATCGCCACTCCCGGGCCTCAGTTTCCCCACGTGTCCGCCGCGGCGGGGTGCGAGGTATGGGTGCCGCGGCCATCCCGCCCCGCTCTGCGCTTGCCGGGCCCGGGCCGGGGTCCCCTCGCGGCCACCGCCCGGCCGCTTTGTGTGGCCGCGCAGACAATGGCCCGGCCGCTGGGCTCCCGGCCCGGCTCTCCGCCTCCTCCGGGCCCTTGCGTGCGAGTGTGTGTGTGCGCGAGTGTGTG
>NW_026652285.1:106508126-106550273 GCF_009828535.3 Hylobates moloch
GGCCGGGCATGAGTTAGTCGCAGACATGGACACCAAACATTTCCTGCCACTCGGTGAGTGCTCGCCGGGCCGGGCGGGGACGGGGCCGGGGGCCGGCGGGCGGGAGGGGGCCGGGGGCGCGTTGGCGGCGCGCGCGGGGGTCGCCGGCCCGGGCCCCGCTCGGACCCCTCGCCGACCTTCGCGTGAGTTCGGGCTCCGGGCCAGGAGGGGGTCGACCCCGGGCAACTTTTCGCGGGGCCCGGGCGGGGCTGGGCAGCGGGCGGGCGGAGGGGCCGGGGGGCGGGTGGCAGGTTCGCCCGGGACGAGGAGGGGTCTCCCGGTCACCGGCGGCCGCCTGCACCCCGGCGCCTAGCTGCAGCCGCGCCGCACAGAAACCCGGCCGGAGCGGGAGGAGCAACTTCTGCGCTCCGCGGCTCCGGCCTCCCTGGCCTGGGGACCGGGACGGCGCGCTGGGCCCCGAGCGGCCTCTGCGCCGCCCGCCCGTCGGGCTGCGGCTTCCAGCAGGCCGCTGGCCCTTGAGTGTGTGTCCGCCCAGGAGACAGACTGGGACCCTGTTATCCCCAAAGCAGCCCACGCCCGGGTGGTCAGGGTCCCCCGGGGGCTGTATGAACAGAACGCCAGAGCTGGGAAGGCCCCATCCCAGAAATGGGGCCCCTCACTCTGGCACCCCCGGGTGTTCTCCCAGGCTAGCTCTCCATTTGTGAGCAGGACAGCGCAGAGGCGCGGAGGGTCAGTTTCCCTCCTCCTCCTGCCATCCCGCCCCATAGCTTCCTATCCCAGACTGCCCGCCAACTCCAGGCCCAGACCTACCGAGGACGGGGAGAGGGCATGGCTGGGGCACCCACCCATTGCCCTCCCAAGGGTTTGGAAGCTAGTGAGAAGGGGGAGACTTTATAAATGAGCTCCGGGAAGGATATTAATTTGGTGGTGGGACCGCAGCCAGGCTGTCAGGCCGGGTGAAGGATTTGTGCTGAATGGAAATTGAAACAGCTGATTACGAATGAAGCCCCCGCCATCCGTAGCCCCTCCTGCCCACCCTCCCTGCAGCCTGGGGTGCAGCTTGGCCACCCCAGGAGGTGCTCAGAAGCCAGTGTAGCTGCAGGGATGTTTAGTGAGATGGGGCATCAAGGGGAGCCAGCATGGACCTAGCCCCTCCTGGATGTGAGGGTGAGAGTCTGAGTACCTCTGCTACTCACAGGCAGGTGTGCTGCCCCATGACCAGGGAAGGCGGTGGGTTCCGGGTTTGTCAGACCTAACGCTTAGTCCCTGCCTCTGTCATGATGGAGTGGTGGGCTCGAGGCCTTGAATGAGCTCCAGGGCTCAGCCTCCAGGGGTGGGCGCTCATGCCCATTTTGCAGATGAGAAAAGTGGCTGGGAGAGGCTGAGCCCCCAGGATACAAAGTGGTGGACTTGGGATTAGCACCCCCAGCTCGCCTGGTACTGCTGAGTGTGAGGCAGGAGGGAATGCTGCGGTGTCTGTGACCGAGTGCAGCGTGGAGTGAGCTGGGGCTGCCTTTCTCTATTAAAGCTTTGCACTTACACATGTGCACACACATCCACACACACGGAGCTAGGCTCTCCCAGACGATTCCTCTGGAACAAGAATGCTCAGCTCAGTGTCTGGCCCCTGGACGTGGCAGGGGCCTGGCTGGTTGCACTTCAGCTGAGTACTGAGAACCAAACAGGTCCCTGTTTCTAATGCTCTGGGTGGGACAGGGATTGTCCACGGAGTTGGTATATGTAGGGCGAGGGAGCAAGGGTGCCCAGTCCCCATGGTGGCTTGCTGGAGTCCCTGTGAGGAGGAGAGGTCGTGCCTCTGAGCCACTGCCCCAGGGATCTCCCTGGGCACTCCCCTGCCACAAGGAAGCTGGGAGTCTTCCGTTCTCAAGCAGCAGCTCTCCCAACCGGCCCATGGCCTCCCAGGCAGCCCACGCCCCAGGGCTGAGCAGAGAGTCCTGGGCTCTGATTGCATTTTATTTTTTTCTAAGCTTGTGACCAGCTCTGAAGTCCAGAGCAGTCGAAGGTCCATTTAAGCGGCTACTTGTCTAAGCCCTTTTGTCAACACAGCCTAATCCCTCCTCGGGGTGAGTGGTGGAGGGCCTGGCTTGTCTTGGCCCGGCTGGCCGACCGGTCAGACCTGGAGCTGCTGAGGAGACTCGGCCACCCCTTACAGCTGCCCAGCCGCTTTTGGGGTCTGGGGTAGAGAGGGCTTCCTCCTCCCAGCATTCACTGCCGTTGGGCTTCGTGGGCCGGGGGAGGATCCCAGTTGGTGCCCACCGAGCCGCTCAGTGAGGGCAGGGATGAGTCTAGCGTCCAGATCTGGAAGGAAAGCAAGGCCGAGGGACTCGCCAGAGGCAGCCCCAGCTTCCTGGCCCTGCTGCCCGGGGCTGGCCACGCTCCCACGCCTGCCGGGGAGAAGGCCCTGGCTGGCCTTATCCTGAATGGTGGGACTCAGGCGGAGTCCACAGAGTCCAAAGGTCTCAGACCACACCAGACCCCATGCGCCTGTGGAGAGACCTGGTGGCAAAGCTGTAGGCCCACTGACCACTCTTGGAGTTGGGGCACTCAGGGGCCGGGGTGAGCTTGCAGCCTGGGTGAGGGGCTTCTGGTAACATCAGAGCCCTTGGGACCCAAAATAGAGCACATTGCGGGGCCTCCCGAAATAACAGGGTCATGTGACTCTCAGGAGGCTGGGCTTGGAGTCCCGCTCGGGCCTGACGAGGGCGTCTTTTAGCGCGGGCGCTGCCCGACGGCAGGATGTTTGTTTTGGTAAACTCTGGAGGGGCCCCGTTTGTTGACTGGGGAGGTGTCAGGGGGAGAAAAATGGCCCGGTCCAATGGTGGCCCTGGCTTGCTAGCCTCCAGCCTTGCCTAGGGCTGGCTGCTGGGCCTGGACCCGAGTTTGCAACTGTGACCCTCTGCCCAGATGTGGATGGGACGAGCTGGGCCCCTAGGAAGGGCTGGTGGGGGGCGGGTGCTCTGAGTCCCTTGGGGTGTGGGGTGCAGGTTGAGCCGGCAGCCCTGGTCACACAGGCAGCTGCTGTGACTGGCTCCCGGTTCTGCCAGCACCTGGTGGTTCTTCCAGCTGTGCCTGTCCTTCAGGGCCTGTGGGGGGCTCGCCTCCACCAGGAGGCCCCTCTGACTGCCCTCTCTTGGCCCCTGCCCCATCTCCCCCATGGCTGTGCGGGAGGTCACCATCAGTGGTCTTGTTTCCTCCCCTGGGAAAGGGTGCCTGCAGGGTTTGCTGTGGTGTTACTGTGGGAACAGGGGGTACTCAGGGGTGTGCCCCTCTGCCCCTGGGGGCTACTTGTGCATGTGGCAGGGGGCTCTGGCATCAGGAGAGGGTGGGACAGACCTCAGCTGCATGGAAGGTGGTGTGGGGGTGGGGTGAAAGCCTTACATGTCCACCCGGTGCCAGTGGAGGCTGCCTGGGGAGTTTCATTTCTTGGGTGACCGTTTGCTTTTGCCATGGGTCAAATGTTTCAGGGCTGGGACCTCGAGTGGTGAGCAATGCCTGTCCTCTGGAGAAGAGGGCACAGCTGTCCCAGCAGACACAGGGCAGAGGCCCTCCCCAACCCCCAGCTGGCTCAGGCCTGGGACACTGTCCCTGGGACCCGGGCTTTGCAAGCCAAGACCTGCCCCTCCTTCCCTTCTCTGCCAGGCTTGAGTTTGTATTTTTTAGCTGGCTTTGGTGGCCAGGGCCTTGGGTTGGCCCGTTAACTGGTGTGTTTTCATGGGAACTGGCCATTTGCTGGGCTAGGGATGAGGCTGGGGTCTAGGGCCACAGGGGCCTGGGGGGCTGGCCCGTGGCTATTGGGGGCTGGTGTCCATTTGGCGGTCACCTTCCAGACCTTTGTCCTGAGATTCTTAAGCTGATCAGTTTCAGGGTGCTATGGTGTGGGTAGAGGGGTCACCCTCCTCCCCCTGCACCTTGCCCACCTGCCTGTAGGTTTCCATTTTATAGGGTGCAGCTCCGTCTTTCATCCTTCCTTCCTCTTCTCTGCCCCCTCCCATTCAGGGCCTTTGTTACCTGCAGGATGGAGGTAGTGGTGGTTTTGCAGGGATCAGCACCTTCCCAGGAAGAGGTTCTGACAGGGGGCGTCCCATTGCTGGGCCGGTGGTCAGGCCACCTGGGGTTGGGCCTTCTGTCCTCGCTGCCTGCTTGATCTGCTCTTTGGCCTCTTGGGGCTTTGGCTGGCTGTCTGGAAAATGGACACACTCATTGGCTCTTCCAAATGCTGGAGAAGGCAGCCTGGCGTGCCGTAGGCTGGCTGGGAGTTCGGGGAGTCTGTGGGGTGTTTCCCCTAGCCTGTGGCTCGGTCCTTTCTGTGCCTCCTGCTTGGGTCAGGTGGGGCCAGGTTTCCAGCACTGGACCAGAACAGGCCATGATGGTTGCTGGGGGCTGTCAGGTGTGGAGGAACAGACTCAGGAATAGAGGACGTCGGGGACACTGAGGCAACCCTTATCTGTGGATATAGGCCTGCCATGGGAGAGCGCTCACTGCTGCTAGGTCCTTGGGACCAGCCCCTATGCCGCTCCGGGGACCCTCCTCAGAGTCCCAAGAAAGCAGGTGGGGTGAGGGACTGCGGTTTGCACACCCACCCGAGCCTGGTGTGAGATGTTCTGAGCAGTTGTGCCCCAGCGCCTCACAGACAGGGAAATTGCACCCTAGAGTTACAAAGCAATTGTCTAGCTCAGCAGCTGAATGAGCGTGAAATGGAGCAGAAAGCAGCTAAGGAAAATTGGCCCGGCCGCCGTGGGGAGAGCGGGTGCGGACCGCGTGCAGGACTTGGGTGTGTGCACGCTCACCGTTGCACACACACACGGAGTCACAGGCTCTCACCTGGCGCTGCTGGCCGCTGGCCTGTGTCCTGGCGTGCCCGCGAGTGAGCCAGGCCTCATGGGGTCCCCCAAGGAGCATGGTGCTCCCTGCTGTGTTTGTTGGCCTCCTTTTTTCTAAATCTCCCCAACTTGTGCAGGACTCACCCTGCCCCCACGAAGGTGCCGATGGCTGCAGCGGGCGCCTGCTGCGTGCCAGGGACTTTATTTTTGGGACCTTCTGGAGGTGTCACAGAGACAAGCCCACTTAGCGGATGGGGACACTGAACCCTGGGTGAGGTCTGTGGGCCAGCCTCTGTGTCCCGCTATGGGGCCTGCTTTTTCTTAGGCACTTGACTAGCAGGGGCCGCCTTGAGCTCCAGCTGGGAGGACCTGTCCCCAGGGTGGGGGCTGTGCTGCCCCAGGTCCTCCTGCCTCTCAGCATCCTCAGAGGCTGCTCACCGACCAGGCTGGGTCTGTGCCCCATGCTGGTTCCCGGGAGCCCCATTGCTGGTCTTGGCCCGAGTGAATGAGGTTTTTGTTCTGTGGGGACACTGGTGGAGGGCTGAGGTCTCACCATGCCAGCTCTGTGCCCTGGGACTGGGCATCTCGGCCTCTTGTGCTGGTTGAAGGCCCTATAAGGAGTGGCGACCCCTTGATCCTCACTCCAGGGTTGTCCTTGGCTTGGGGTGGTGGCTAGGAGAAGTCCCCACTCCCAGGTGGAAAGCTGTAGTTAGGTGAGCAGCAGAGGCCCAGCCTGGAACTGTGGCTTGCCCACCTCCTCACGCCACCAGGGCAGCACTGTCTGCAGCAAATGCCTGAGGTACCTGGGGGAGTGGACGGAGTGAGGTTGGACCCCCTGGGTCCCAGGGCAGGGCAGGGCAGGGCAGGGGCACAGTTCTTTCTGAGGTCCTAACCCAGCACACGCAGCCCACCCCATGCATGCAGGCGTCGGCCGCAGCCTTCCCAGGGTGACCTGGCAGAACCTTGACAACCCTGGCTGGGGAGGCGGGGATTGCTGGTGGGCTTGTCCACACGTGGCTTAGGGAGCGCCCGCTGGGTGCTGGCCCGGTCCTGCTACTTGTGGAGGAGGGGTGGGGGAGGGGTGCCCAGAGGTAGGGACAGCAAGGTCTGGCCTGGAGGGGATGAAAGGGGTGAGGATGCAAGGGTGGGCTTGCAGGGCTGGAACCAGGAGGGGGTTCGCGTGTGAGGTGAGGCTGGGTAGGGCCTGTGTGCTGGGTGCAGGTGCATGGCTACCCAGAGACTGGGGGATCCCAGCATGGTGCTCATGGCTGGAATGAGGCCACCAGTGCTGTACAGAGGGTGGCTTGGAGGCAGCCCGGCAAGGCCTGGAAGGCGGAAGTGACTCTCGCCAGGTGGCTCACGGGTTTCAGGTGGGCCTTGGGGCCCCTATGAATGGCTTTGCACCTTTGCCCTGGCTGGGCTCCTCAGCATGGCAGCCTGGGAAGGGGGTGGAGGATTCCTAGCGTCTTCCTGGGGGCTTAGGCCAGGTCCCTGGGCTGGCCTGGGGGTCGTCTTTCCCGGGCATGGGTATGGGTGAGGCACCTTTTCCCTGGCTCTGGCTCCTCCTGCACTCCCCGGGCACTGGATGAAGTGGGGGGCAGGCTGTCCAGGGGGAGCAGAGCAGCTGGGCCTCTTGGGGCTGGGTCAGGGATGCTGAGACCATGGAGGGGACCAGACTTCGGGGCTGGGGAGTGGGACATTGAGGGGTCCTTGAGGGGATCAGAGGCTCTCAGGGTCTCTGTGTGAGAAGTTGCCACGGGGTCTGCCCTGCACAGCCCACATCTGTCTTTGATGGTTGGCTTCAACCCTAGCACCTCTTCCAGGCACTGACTGCTGGCATGAGGGACGCCGGGAAGTCCCTGGTCACAGACCCATCTCTGGGGTGACCCAGAGGCCGTGCCTGGCCTCCCTGCACCTCTGTTGGCCATCTAAGCCACAGTAGTTTCCAGCTGGGCCTCAGTTTCCCCAGCTGTACCTGGGGCCAGGGCTGGGGGTGATGGGTGTCGGTGCAGACTGCTGCCGTGCGTGCGGGGTCTGGAGCCTCTGGCGCTGAGGGGAGGGGAGAGTGAGTTGGGCCTGGGCCAGGCCGTGTGTAAATCCTCCAGCCGCCATGGATAAACCCTCGGAGTTCAAAGACAACCCCGGGTGCGGCCGCCGGCTGTAATGAGGTTACTGATTCAACAGGCTTCCTGGTGCTGCAGCCCAGAATGCAGTGAGGCTGGGAAGCCCCGGGGAGGGATCTAAGTATCCTGTAATTGACCAATTTAGCTTAAGTGTCCACACTGGCCCTGGGCAGAGGTCAGGCAGTGACAGCACAGGTGGCTGGAGTCGCTGGGGTGGGCTCCCAACAGCTGCTGTGACCGAGCCCCTCTGAATCGGGCGCCCTCGGGCCTGGGCCGCCCTGTGCCTCTGCCGGGACTCCCTCTGCCTGCTCTGCCCTCTCCACCTGTGCAGGCTCAGCCTTCCTCCCCAGCCAGAGCCTACCTGCCGTCCTTGGTGCCCAGCAGTCCCCTTAGTGTGCACGGTACAGGGCTTGGGGTGGGGCTGCAGTTTTGGTCTTGGTGCCCAGAGCCTGCATTCAGCTCCCACTGGCAAGCCTGCTGGGTCCGTGCCTGACTGTTGCCCAGTTTCCTCCCGCCCGAGGGCCGTGGGGTGATCCCACGCCTGTGTTTGGCTTTGAGGCCGCTGCTGATGCAGGTGCCTGGTGGGTGGGAGCTCTCCACGTGCCAGCCACCCATCCAGCCTCTTTTTTCCCAGGCTTCCTGAGGGCAGCGCCCTTCTGAGGCGAGGGCATCCCTGCAGCACCCAGTACAGGTGTGCAGGAAGGGCTCGCTTGACTTAGAGAGTGGGATCGAAAGCATCTCTCCTGCCTGTCAGCAGTGGCTTCAGTGCCTGTGCTTGGGGAGGATGTACCTGGTGCCTTGGAGAGAGGCTGGCAGGCCGCCTCCAGCTCCTGGTTTCCTGTCAACTGAGGCCTGGTGTCCAGAGGACCACCTTGGTGACTGTTTGCTCCTCAGAAATAGGACTGGGCATTGGGCAGCAGTGTCATTGACTGCCGCAGTGATAGCATGGGCCGTGGCGGTGGCAGTGTGTGCTGAGCCGTCCCTCGAACTCAGCTCTCTACATGGTGGGGTTGCTCTCTGACCAGGCTGCTGTGTAGCCCTGGGCAGGTCCCTTCCCCTCTCTGGGCTTCAGTTTCCCTGGGGCCCTCTGGCTGTCAAAGCCTCTGCCTGGCCTTCCTGGCTCCCTGGCTTTGTTCTGATACGCTGTTGGCCATTGGTCAGGGTGGCACTCTGGGGACTAGCTCCCTGGGAAATGGCTCTATGCCCTCCCCAGCTGAGGGGACAGGACCTGGGCTGGGGTAGGGCCTGGATTGCTGGGGTCCAGGAAGCCATGGGCTCTGAGCTAGCCAGGGTGGGTCTGGATGTGGACTGGGCGTGTTGTGGTGAAGCACTTTTGGGATGTGCAGCTTATAATGGGGAAGTGGTGGCCTGGGGGCATGGCAGAGCAGAGGCAGTAGGGGCCGCAGATGAGTGGGGTCAGTCCCCGTGACGGTTATCACTCAAGGCCAGGCTAGTCCTTCTCTCTTTGGGTACTGACCTTCCTTGCCTGGAACCTTCTATGGCACCCCATCGTCCCCAGCGTGGAGGCCAGGCCTCCACCTAGTGTCACGTGGCTCTGTAGCCTCTCCCACCTCATTAGGCACCTCTCACTGATTTTCTCATATCTAAAACTAACTGGTGAGGTAGGCTGCCCCATGCGATGAGTGAGCGCCCCTCTGAGTCACAGGCTGTATGGCCCTGGGCTAGAAAATTCACCTCGCTAGGCCTCAGTTGTCTCACCCGTAAACTGCCTGGGGGAGGTCAGGGAAGCTTCACAGAGGAGGTGATGTAGTTGGGTTTTGAGGGATGAGTAGGAGTTTGTTGGGTGGGAAGTGGGGAAGGAATCAAGGCAGAGAGAATGGGTGGATTCTCTCCAGGGGTATCTGGTTCCAGCCAAGGGTATGGGGAAGGGATGCCCGTGCGGGCATAAGTGGGGGGCTTTCCTGGAGGGTTTCTGAAGGATCTGACTGTGTGACCAAGATCCTCTGGCCTGCCCCTTGCTGGCTGGCTTCCAGGTCTGTGCTGGTGGGGACCCCTGTGAACATGGGGCTATGGTCAGCTGGCCTGGGAATAATTAACCCTGTGAGGAGCCAGGCTGGGGGTGGGCCTCGTTGCAGCCTGGCCGCCCCCAGCTGGCCTGATGTCCCCTCTCCTTCCTGCCCAGGTCTGGAATGTGACTCCTGCTGGCGCCCATGTGTGGTACCCCACCTTGGGGCTCTGGCTCCCAGGGTGTATTCACTACTGGGAGGAGCAGCTGGGGCCCTTCTCCACCGCCTATTCCTATGTCCCTTGGTCTGTCCCTGTAGTGCCCTGTGGTCCTGCCTTGGTCCCTGCCTCTCCCTGTGGGCAGCTTAGGCGCCATTTACCCGGGAGCCCCCTGTGTGAGTGCCAGGCTATTGGATGGCTTCTCGCCCCTCTCCCGACCTGGAGGGAGGAAAACAGCTCTGACTGTGAGCAGAGTCCACGGGAGGCGGTGGAGCTGCCCCTACCCCACCCCTTCTCGGACTTTCTGCCCAGGATCAAGGTCGAGGTGTAGGGCAGGGAGGCGGGGCCTTCGTCAGGGGTGCCAGGTCACTCTGGGCACAGACAGTGGCGAGGCGGGCCTGGCAGGCAGCACCACCCGCACCGTCCCGGGCCCAGTGGAGGGGTGAGGACTGGAAGGGCAGCGGGGCCTTCCTCTTCCCTCCCCTCAGTCTCCTGGGCACAAGGTCGGAGCTATCCATCCCTCTGTCCTGTGTGACCCACCTTCTCCCGAGGCTGGGACCACAGGGGCCGTCACCCCTTAGCAGTAACGCAGAGGTGGCCTCCAGGCCCCTGCAGACAGTGGGCCCGGGCAATGGCATACTCACAGCCCGGGTCTTCTCTGCCACATGGACTTTGTGACTTGGTGCATGTCCCTTCCTCCCTCTTCGTCTTGATTTCCTCATTTGGAAAATAGAAGGAAGGATGCCAGGCAGAGTCCACGGCGGGAAGTGTGCTGCTGTGCGCCTGCGGCCGGCTGGAGCCTCGGTGGACGTCACTGAATGGGCCCTGCTCCTCTTCCCATGGGGCCCTCAGACCTCAGAGCCTTTTTCAACACAGGGCTGGCTCCAGGCACCCCCTCTCATGTCTCGGAGCTGGCTTTAGATCTTTGCGGCTGCTGAGCCCACAGTGCCAGGTGCCGTATAAGCCTCACGAAGTTTGTGGCACGAATTCATGTGGTCAGCCAACTGATCCCCTCCGCCCCTCAGGTTCAGAAATGTGACAGGTGAGCCCCTTCCTTGCAAAGTGGATTTCTCAAATCATGACCATGACTTGAATCCCCCTCCTTCTGGAGGCCGCTGGAGTTTCCAGGGAAGGGAAGTCCTGCTGTGTGTCTAGCTTGGCGTCGGTTTCTGGGAGTGGGAGTAGATGGGGGGGGTCTGGGACTGTCCTTGAGGACTCCTTGGGCCAGCTGCAATCCCTGGGGGCCCTGGGTGGAAGCTGAGGCTGAGGCTTAGGCTGGGGGTGCCCCTGCCTGTGGCGAGGCCCCACCAGTGCTCAGCGTGTTTGAGATGTGTCTGCTGCCGGCTGCTGGACAGAGCCTGAGAGTCCTTGAACTCAGATTCCCAGATTGAGAGAGGGAGGGGTGCTCAGTCCCAAATGCCTGCCCTTGTTGGGGACCTGGCTCCTTCCTCTGCTGGTAAGCACGTCTTGTTGAAACTTGTAGCAGCGTGGGGGTCAAGGCCAGCCACGAGGGAAGTAGCATGCCTCCCACCTGCCTGCTGTCTGTCCGTCCATTCATCTGTCCGTCCGTCCATCCACGTCCATCGGGCTTCTGCTGGCCACCAGGGAGGCCCAGTAGAGCCAGGCTCAGCCCTCAAGCGGGCGGTAGTGGTCCCTGGGGTCAGATGGCCTGGGATGGACCCCAGTGCTGCCACTTGATGGTGTATGACCTTGGACCAGAAGTTTTACCCTTCTTTGGGTTTTAGTTGTCTTATCTGTAAGGTATCCCTGACCCCAGTCTGGGGTGGAGATGGTGTGTGAGCGTGGTGGTGGGAGGAGGTACTGGAGACAGAAGGGACATGGAGGAGGCATTAGCGGCTCCCCCTGGCATGCAGAGAGTTGGGGCTTTTGAATTGGGTCATGAAGGATGCGTAGGAGTTGGCCTGGGAAAAGCCAGTGTCTCGTCCTCACACCTGTGTCTTTGCGTCATCGAAGGCTTCCAGGGCAGAGCTCATGATTCTGCCTTCCCTTGCATCAGACCGCAGTGCGCCTCCCCCCGGGGGGTCGCCCAGAGATTCTTGGACGTCCTTGGAACAGATGTAGAATGCAAAACTTGACCCTCTCCAAAAAGAAACGAGGCAGGCGGGTTTCGTTCGGTTCAGGTGGCCGCGTGCCAGCCCTGAGAGGTGGCGGGGGAGAGATGGGTCAGTGTGCCACCAGTGCTCACGGAGGGCCCCTCCGTCCAGAGCCGCTCTGAGGATGTGACAGGCAGGTCCTTGCCCTCGTGGGCTGCCAGGCCAGCGGGGGAGATGGACGGTCAGCAGCAGCCACAGATGACCTAGGGCTCAGCAAGGACATGGAGGGAAATGCTGGGCAGTGACCACAGGGAGGGACAGAGGTGTCAGGAGCCCTGACAGAAGACAGGTGCGTGGTCCTGCTGCACTGTCCCTGGGGCTCCCTCTGGCTGGCAGGACGGGCAGGTGTGTGGGGCATGGCCATCGCCAGGCATTCGACCCCTGCTGGCTCATTCCTGGCTCCCCGTGGCTGCTGTTGGACATGGTTTCTAAAGAACAAATGCCAGCTGTGGCACTGAAAGGGCCTCCTCATGTCAGGGTCCCCCTGGCTGCAGGACACAGGCCACTTCTGGTCCCAGATTGATGGGCCTCCAGCCCAAGTGGTGCCTGGGTCCCTCTGACCTGGGCTGGCATCCCCCAGGCCATGGGGTCACAGGGGAGGTCACTGCCACTCTTGCTGGCTGGGAAAGGCGTGTCCCCACGTGCATCGGGCCGCAGTCAGTGGCCAGGACCTGCCTGTGTGTGGATAGTTAGGCCTCCTGCCTAGGAAGCAGTGATGCTAGCCGGCTGCTGGTAGGGACAGGGGAGGGGCTGGCTGCCGGAGCCCACGCAGCCTGGACGTGGCTGATAAGCTGCGAACTCGTTATCGGAGGGGGCAGCTGGTGCCCCTCTCCCTGCAGCCGGCACCCCAGCCTTGCCCTGGGGCCAGACCCCTGTACTCTGCCCACCCCTGCGGGTGAGGCCGGGGGAGCGAGCAGGCCTCTGTTGGGACTTGGGAGTCTCCAGGGTCCCCCAGAGCCCAGAGATCCTCCCTCCAGGACTCTGGAGACAGCCCCCGTGCTGCCCTCCCTGCTGACCCCTCTGCCCTCCCTCAGGTCTGCCTGGCCGCCTTTCTGAGGACAAGGAGCTGATTGTTGTCACCACTGCTGTCTGCCTCCTGCTGTGGATGCCTTGCTTGGCGCTGGCCGTGCCCATACCAGCAGGGACCTGGGGACTCAGAGCCGGACCTAGGTCGCCACCCGTGTGCCTGGTGTCGGGGCAGGGCTGGTGGTCACTCCCCTGGGGTTGGACCCATGGGCTCAGGGCCCTGCCTCCCTGTGCCCTGTCTGTGGGGACCCTCTCATGCCCTCTGGCCAGCCTGGAGGGCTCTTGGCAGAAAGGCCAGGACTGAGGTGGCTGGCATGGCACCCTCTGTGCTGTTCCTCCCTGCCTGGCCTTCAGGGCCGTGTGGTCCTCCCCAGACCCTCCTCTGGGTGCCTGGAGCCAGAACAGCATGGAGCGAAGGGACAGACAGGCTTACATGTGTGGTTGGGGTTCCAGCCAGGGTTTGTGCGCGTGAGCCTCTGTCTGCGTGTGAGCCCGTGAGCCTGTGTGTGACAGTGTGTGGGTGCCATGCCTGTGTGAGTTTGTGCCTGTGTGTGAGCCTGTGTGTGGGTGTGCATGCCCATGCCCTTGTGTGTGTGTGAGTCTGTGTCTGTGTGAGTCTGTGTGTGTGAGCCCATGTGTGTGTGAGTCTCTGCACACCCATGGCCTTTTGTGAGCCTGTGTGTGTGTTTCTGTGTGAGTCTATGTGTGTGTGAGCCTGTGGGTCTCTGTGTGTGTGTGAGCCTGTGTGTGTGTGAGTCTGTGTGTGTGAGAGCCCGTGTGTGTGTCTGTGCACACCCATGCCCTTGTGTGAGCCTGTATGTGTGCCTGTGTGTGTATGAGTCTGTGTGTGAGCCTGTGTGTGTGTGAGCCTGTGTGTGTGTGAGTCTGTGTGTGTGAGCCTGTGTGTGTGTGTGAGTCTGTGTGTGTGTGAGCCCATGTGTGTGTGTCTGTGAACACCTGTGCCTTTGTGTGAGCCTGTGTGTGTCTGTGTGTGAACCTGTGTATGTATGTGAGTATGCACGCCTGTGCCCTTGTGTGAACCTGTCTGTGTGCACCCGTCCGTGTGTGTTCCTCTGTGCACATCTGTATCCATGTCTGAGCCTGTATCTGTGTGCACCCATGTCTGTGTCCCTCTGTCCCTGTCCCTGTGTGAGCACGTATCTGTGTGCACTTGTGTCCTCGTGTCTCCCTGTGCCCGTGCTGTGTCGGCATGTGTGCCTGTGTGTGCTTCTGTGTGTCTTGTGCCCCACACCTTGCGCCTGAGAGTCCAGGTTTGAGATTGGCCACTGCCCGTGCTGTCTGGCTCCCTCCTTAGCTAAGGGTCCTGAGTGCTGGGGGTCCAGGACAGGAGAATGAGAAGCTGTAGGGGGCTGTGGAGGGCTACAGGCAGATATATGTTCTAGAAAGACTTTGACCATCATGGGGATGGTGGTTTGGGGCAGACCAGTGATGTCACCCCCTGACCTTTTAGCCAGTTCCCAGGAAGTGGCACAGGGATGGTAATTGTTAAGCCAGGAGCGAGGGCCAAGGGGCTTTAGGAAGCGCCAGGGAGCACTCTGAAGCAGTTATGTTTTGGTCCAGTGGGGCTCACGTGGCACCGGCTCATTGCCTGCCCTCTGGCCTGCAGCGTGGCAGGTGTCACCTACCACCCGAAGCCCTCAGATCCCTTTCTGCAGGCACCTAAGCAGACAGTCTTGGTGCATGAGCCTCGATGCACGCCTTGGCCCACAGCTGCCTTACTGAGCGATGCCAGCAGTGCCTAAGCCGCATGCCGTCCAGGCTGGGCAGGTGGATTGGATGTGTGAGCTGTGGCCCAAGCGGTCCTCCCTGGCCCTCTAGCTGGGGTGTCTCAGTTCCAGGAGCAAGGAGCCTGTCTTCTGCGGAATTCTGTGCCCTGGGAGAATGAGCTGAGCCGATCCTGAAGCCAGGGTCAGTCAAGCACACTTTAGTGCGAATGAGCCTCATGTGAACCCTGGAAAGGCCTTGCAGGAAAGGAGAGGAAGGAAGGCTTCCTCTAATTGTGTGGATGAGGAAATTGAGGTCTGAGAGCGGCACGGCTGGCAAGCGGGGTGAGCTGACAGCCAGGCTGTCTCCTGACCCTGGCCTCGTGCCCTCACCTCTTGATGGCCCACCTTGGGGTGGAGTGAGGGCGCAGATGGGAGGGCCCTGGTGGGGACAGGGAGAGGTGGGTGGCCGGAGCTGTGACCGCAGGCCCTGCCGTGGGCGGTGGTACCTGGAGCGTGTGCCCAGCACAGCATGGCACCCTCCCTCCTTCCCTGCACCCCAGCGCTGATGAGGAGGCCGAGCTACAGAGAGGGGCTCAGCTCCTTGCCCGATACCATGTGGCCAGTTAACGGCAGAGTCGGGATTCGAACCCAGATTCTTGGGTCTCTTCTTTGAGCCACTTCCAGCCTGGGGTTCTGGCATGGGGTGCAGTCCTGGGGGCTGCTAGGGTCGGGGGACATTCCTCCTCTGGGAGGGACCTGGAGCCGAGCCCTCCCTGCTGGCTGGGGAGGGGCCTTGCTTCCTACACAAACAACCGGGCCTGGCTGGAGCCATTTTATTTTTATTTCCTATTTTTACTTCCCCGTTGGCTCTTTTTAGCAACTCTGGGTGAGATAGGCCCCCGCCCTCCAGTCTCCACCCGGCTTCCTGGCCCAGGCCAGGACCTTGGAGGAGGCATGGGCGTGGGTGGCCCAGGGTTGGGCCGGCTCACAGCTTGGCCGGCACACACCTGGTGGCAGAGCTCCTCTCTTTCTGGGAGCTCCAGGGCAGCTGGCCTCTTCCTGCCCTCGGGGAGCACCCTGGAGCATGCATGGTGGCAGGGGAACATCTTGGTGTGTGACTGTTTGTTGCCACCCCTCCTCTGGGTCTTGGCCGGAGGTTGGAGTTTGGGAGGTAGAGGCACTGGGCGGTGTGGTCTTGGAGCTGGGTGCATGACTGGCAGCGTCACTGCCTGGGGCCTGGCTGGGCAGGGCTGGGCTTGGGTTTGTTGAGGCTCTGCCCACTGCTGGCCTGGCCCCACCTGCTGAGGGTCCGCTGTGCTCCAGGGTCTGTGAAGCCCAACCCTGGGGGCAGGGGCTGTCAGAGCATCCGTCCAGCTGGAGCCTGCCTATGGTGGGTGTTGCTGGCTGGGGGACATGAAGACCCCGCATGGGGAGGCGTCTCCCTGAAGGCACTCTGCTGGGCCTGGGCTGGGGGCGCTCATGCTGGCATTTGGTGGGTAGTGGGTTCTGAACTGTGAGATCAGGCTGGAGAAAGCCCCGGACCCACTGTGGATCCTAGGCCAGAGTGACGGCAGGGGCAGGGGGCTGGGTCGAGGAGTAGCAAGCCACAGTGCACCAGGTGCCCTGGTACCAGCTTGTGCCAAGCCCATTGCCTTCCCAGAACCCTGGGGGAGGGAGTTGCCCTCATTTACAGAGGGGGCCTGGGCTCAGACAGGCTGAGCCGATCTTCAAGGCCACACAGCTTGTGGGCAGGGAGGGGCCGATCCTTGCCCTTTCCCTGCCAGGAAACTGAGGCACAGAGAGCAGGGGTCCCCCAGGTGGTCAGGCCCCAGAGGCCTGCACTTGGGACGGCGTGCTGTGCGGCCTCTTCCTGCTGTCAGCGGGGGGCAGTGGGTTGGTGCAGGCAGAGTGGTAACAGCAAGCTGGGGGCAAGGGACTGCTTTGAAGCTGCTGTGAGCCCAGGCAGGTGGTGGGGCTGCGGGGCTGCGGGAGGAGGCCCCTGTGGTTCCCACAGGGCCATGTGTGGTCTTCAGGGCTGAGATGGCTGGTGTGGGCCGCCCTGACCCGGTGGGTCTGGGGGAACCCGGCCCCATAGGAGAGTGGACAGCACAGCGGAGGAGGCTGCCTACCTGCCTTCCTGGCCCTTCCTGCTCTGGCTGGCTTAGCAGGTTGAGTGCAGGTAGTGGCTGTGGCCCTGCCACCGCTGCAGTGACCTTCCCTTTGTATGTGAGTGATGTGGGTGGCATGACTGTGGATGCAGGCAGGTGTGGGTGCCGGGGATTGTCGGGTAATCCTTTGATTAGAGGCCAGGAAACCCAATCCCGAGACCCAGGCGGTGGTGGGGGACCTCCTTCTAGAGATGCCCCAGCAGATGATGGGATTTCCACCTGCCCCGCCCTGGGAGGCATCTTGGGCCCAGAGCATTTGGCCTTGGGAGATCGGGAGGGGGTTCCTTCCCTGGAGCCAGGGAAGCTGTCTGCAGCCCCCAGTTCAGGGCTCCACGAAAACCTTTTACATGCCTATGACCTGGGGCAGCATGTCTCTGTCTCTGAGTCTCGATTTTCTCATCTGCAAAGTGGGGTGAGGGCACTTGCTGCCCAGGTGGTTGTGAGGGTTGACTGAAGTAAGGCCTGTCCTTCAGTTTTTGCCTGGGAGCAGGGAAGGCCCTGGCTGGGGTCCCCTCTGAACCTCAGTGTCTTTGTCTGAGGGCTGGGAAGAGGAGTTTCTTCTTCTGGGTTTTGGGGGCTCATGCAGGATTGCCCATCAGCATCCTGCAGCGCCTGGAATAGGGGCCGCTCAGTGTAGGGCAAAGGAACGTGAGGAGGGCATGGGTGTTGTATCTCATGGGGAGAAGCATTTTCTTGGGAGGAGTGGTTGCAGGGGCAGCTAGTTCTGGAACCATCCTAGGACCTAGAAATTGCTCAGGGCGAGGAAGCGAGACCAGTCATTGGGGGCAACCTTGACATAGGCTTGAGGGGTCACGTCCCCTGCCCTGTCCCCATCTTTCTCGGTGGCCAGATGAGAGACGGGTGTGCACTTGGCGGACTGTCACGGGCCTGGGGGCCTCGGGACCAACCCTCCATCTGCCCATCCCCAGCCGGGCGCGGCACTGAGCTGAGGGAGCCTGCGTTCTTCCTGCAAGCAGAGGGATCTTCTGCCACTGTGGGAAAGAGTGTTTCCTCCTGGGAGGCAGGGCCGGCTGGCTGGGTCAGCACATGGGCTCCTCTGGCGCCTTCTCACCTTCTGGCCGGTCGTTGGCCCTCATGGCCCTACCACAGTGGGGTGAGCATCTCCCCATAGGCCCTCCCCACAGGATGCAGCCCTTCCTCATGGGACCTGGTCCTGCTGAGGTCCCCGGGGGCTATGCCCCGTGTGGCTCCACCTCTGTGCCACCTCTCAAGCCATTCCCTCTGCCTGGCATGTGTGCCTGCTCTGCCCTTCTTTTTCCATCCTTGTAGGCCTGAGCCCAGTGTCCCCTGTGCTTGAAGCTGGCCCCAGGGACCCAGCAGGCCGGGGCCCTTGCAGTACAAACGTGGACAGGTCTGTCCCCACCCTGCCCTGGGCCTCCCTTTTCCCAGCCTCCTCTGGCACCGACGTGTGGAGGCTGTGGTGTGTCTCCTCCCTGGGTGGAGGAGTGGGTAGGGGGCTGGCTCTGCAGCTTGGGGTCTGTCTAGCCTGGTATCTGGAGAGACTTGTGGGGTGCAACTTCCTGCCTTTGCCGCCGGAAGGGGCTGAGATTGGGGTCCCGCCCCTTTGCTCCTGACTCAGCAGCTGCAGGGTGGGGGAAACTAAGTTTCTTGACAAAACCCCCAACCCTGGGCACCCGCCCAAGGCTTAGATTCCTCTTAGGAAGGTGGAAGCGGAGTCCTCGGTTCCTTTCTCTGGGGGCTCCCCACAGGAGGTTGGGACGGGGCTGGATCCCAGGCCCTGGGCCCTGGAGCCCTCTCCCCTCCATCTCCCAGGCCTCCGAGGACAGTGCTTCTCTGCTGTGTAGCGCCCTCTGTGGCTCCCCAGGGTGGAGTTCTCACTGCTGCCTGGCCACGGACGCCCCTCCATCCTCAGGAGCCAGGCAGGCCCCACCACCATACCCCTTAGCAACCAGCCTCCCACTCTGCCCGGTGTCTGTCTGTGTGCTGCCTTCCGTGGGAGACTTTCTGAGCTTAGGTTCCCTCAACGCTCTGTGGGCACTGGGCTTCCTGTCCCAACACACTGGTGGTAGTGATGGGACGCAGCTTCTGTGCGGGCCCCGTGCCTGGTGTGGACCCAGCAGAGTTGGGCAGCGGATGTGGAGCTGGGGAGGGGAGCAGTGACAACCATTCAGAGTGGGCTCTGCCTCCTGCACCCCTGGGCCGTGTGCCTGGGGACAGTCGGCCAGAATCACGAGGCCCAGTGCTCGAGCTGCAGTGTGGACGGGTGGCTTCTCTACCCCAGGCTCCAGCTCTCTCCAGCTCAGCGAGTGTGGCAGCCCCTGGTCTGCTGGGACCACTGCCAGTGGCCGAGAAAATGAAAGTGGACATGCCCTGGCGGTTATGGGCTTCAGTGTCCCCACCGGGTGAGTGAGGATAATGTATCCCCCTTTAGCTGGTATTTGCACAGCCCACGGCTGCGCCGGCTCTGTGGAGGGCCAGTTGTCAGGTGCTCATGAAGTGTAGCTGCTGGGAAGGAGATGGAAATTTGGGCCATAGCCTGATGGTTTTTTGTGTGCCCTTGGGTAGTCAGCAGTGGGGGCGCCTGGTTGGTTCATTGCACTTCAGGCCCCACCTTGGGACTGGCATGGATCCTCGTGGAGGGATCTGGAGTTTGGGGTTGGAGAAGCCTCAGCCCTGGCCTTGGTGGCCTCCATCAAGTAGAGACCAAGGCCACAGGCAGGACGGGGGCTCTGGCGGGAGCCGACATCGCATGTCTGGCCTGGCTGCACCCACTAGGTGTTCATCTAGGAGCTGCTGGCAGCCCCGGCAGGCTGTCCCACCAGCTGCCTGCCTCCATCCTCCATAGGAACTTGTGAAACCTGGAACCGAAAAAGAGCCATGGCAGGAGAGAGCAATTGAAGTTGAAATTAACTGCTGCCACATCTCCCCAGCCCCAGCCCTGCCACTGTCAGTGCAAAACGCATGACGGGGAAGGTGAAAATAATCAAAGTCTTGACTCTTTGGCCCGTTTCATTCATGACTAAATACGTGTCAGTTCCCGGCACAGATGAACATGGAATGGGTGCCCCCGGCTGGGACTGTGGCTGCTGCTGTGTCCAGATGTCCCCTCCTCCAGGAAGCCCTCCTTGATTTCCCCATTCAGAAGGTCCTCTCCTATACCCGTGTTTGCTGATACATGTGCGTCCTGTGGTGTCCATATAGGGACAGTTGAGAGTCGGGGCAGCAGCCTAGGCCACTTTTGGGGCTTGGGGTCCAGGGGGGTATGGCCAACAGCCCAGAGTGATGTGGTATTGGGGGCCATACAGGGTCCCTCGGCTCTACCTCTGCTGGCCCATTCTAAGCGCCTGATCAGGACCATGCCGCCCTCCTCTTTAGTTCCTTTTGTTCCGCTGTGGTCCTAGGGATGGAGTCCCAGCCCGGGACCTGGCGTTCATCCTTGTCCTGCCCTCTCTGCCCTCCCGCAGCTTGCTGGGGACCAGCTGTGCTGACTGATGTGATGTCTTCAAGCGTCACAGCTTTGCACTTGCTGTCCTCTCCCCCAAATACCCTTCTGCCGTTGTCCCTTCAGGTCTCCCTCGGCTGTCGGCTCATCCAGGGGCCTCCCCAGAACCCTGGCTGCTGTGGCCTCACCCCCACTGGTCCCTGCAGCCGGTTCTGCTTGTTCCTTCTGAGCACTCGGCAGGTCCTGCCAGTGGCTGGCCGTTCCTGGGCGTGTTGGGGGCTCTCGTTAATCTTCTTGACCAGGATCTGGGCTCTGGGGACTAGGGGTGCCCAGGGACTGCAGGCATGCGTCTGGGTGCCGTGGGTGGATGCCCCCAAGGGTGGAGCCCCCATTTTGGGGATGTGATGCACCTTCACCCCACTGTCTGCTTGCACTTGTGAGCTGCTGGAGTCTGAAGCCCAGGTTGGGACAAGGAGCTGCCTTTGAGGGAGGGTCCTTCTGGAGGCCCAGGGGCTTGAGGAGCCGGAGTCGGGACAGCGTGGGTTGGAGGAGTCACAGGTGGGACTGGCTGGGACCCCACCAGCGCTTCACTGCTCCCATCTTATGGAGGGGGAGGGCAAGGCTGGTGGGGGGCAGCTTGAGAGGCACTGCCTCCAGCACCACATCCTGGACCTGGCCCTTGCGGGGAGGGCCCAGCTGTCACTGTGGAGGTGGCAGGCAGGTGGGAGTAGGGTGGTGGCCTTTCCATCACTGTGGAGGTGACAGGCGGGTGGGAGTGGGGTGGTGGCCTCTCTGTCACTGTGGAGGTGACGGGTGAGGGTGGGATGGAGGCCTTGCCATCACTATGGGGGTGGCAGACAGGTGGGGTTGGGGTGGGGACCTCACGGTCATCTTCTGTGGGCAGGATGGGGCAGCCGTAAGGCGAGCAGGTAGAGAAAGGGTTAAAGGGCCGAGGGAAGTAATAATGTTTCTAATTTTCCTGTGTAATTTAATAAAAATGTAAATTGCTGGGCGGATGACGCGCCCTGCCGCGGTGTTGACCGAGATTAATTGCGGGTGCTCGTGGTCAGCCTGCCTTTGTCTCTGCGCCCCGAGCGCAGCCCAGCTCCTCCATCTGCCTGGGAGGCAGACACCGTGCCGTCCACCCTGATGGGGGCCGCAGTGTCCGGGCTTCTGCCGAGCAGGAGGGGGGCCTGGGCGGTCAGAGCCAGCCCCTGCTGTGACCCCACACTCCTCTCCGGAGGAGCACAGGGCTGGGGGAGGACGGCCAGGGGCCTGCGCTGATGGGCAGGTTCCAGGTATGCGGAGGGTCACTGGCCAGCGTGGTTAGGGAAAGGCCCAGGTGGATGCTGCGGGTGGGCTTGTGCATGGGAAGGAGCAGCCGGTGGGGAGGTGGAGGAAGACCTCTCAGGCCAGGGGAACAGTGTGTGCAAAGGCCCTGGCGTGGGGCTCACTGGCAGGGGGTGGGACGGTCAGTTCAGAGCTGGACGTTGAGGTCTGGTGGCCAGGAGGGGGCTGGTGGGTGACAGAGCCAGGCAGGACATGGCCAGAGGTGCTGGGCCTGTCCTGACAGTAGTGAGCATCCTTCAGAGGCCGTGAGTGCTGAGTGAGCGTCCTGGATGCCGGTGAGGACGGACCCCAGGGGCAGGAGGGGAGTCTGTGGCTGCTTAGGAGGCGGAAGCAGAGGCGGCCATGGCCATGGCTGTGGGGGTGGAGGAGCCGGTGGGTCTGGTTGCAGTTAGAGCCATGGCCAAAAGGCCTGGAGCGGGGGCTTGGGGTGACCATGTGGGTTGGGCCTGCACAGTGGTGCCGTTTCTAGGGACATGAGGCACCGAGGGGAATTGAGGGTGCCAGGCGCGGCAGTTGCGATTGAGGTCATGCAGGACCCCTCGCAGGTTACAAGCAGTGTGCATTGAATGCCAGAGCTCTGGGGGAGACCTGGAAGCCTCCCAGGAGGCGAAACCCCAGGGTCTGTGGTTGGAGCTTGGAACATTTTGGCGGCAGGGCCAGCCAGGGTTTTGAGAGGGAGGACAGAGCAGCATTTGCTGGTGCAGCGGGCATCGTGATGCAATGGTCTTCAGAATGCAGGGCAGCGAGAGCCAGGTGCAGCTCCCCTGAGCTCAGGCTGGCTGGGAGGGTCCCTGCAGCCCAGTTTTGTCCCAAGGTCCACCAGGGCCCATGTGGCTGCTTGTCCCCTGCTGCAGATGGAGGCCAGTCACGGGCAGAATGTTGATCTGATCCTGGGGGACGCAGGTGGCCGACACGTGGGTTGAGTCTTGGCTGAGTTCATCCAGGCTCGAACAGCCACCCTGCTGTGGGGCTGCGATGGAGGGCTGGCTCCTGCCCAGTGCTTCCCGGCCTACGTACGTCCTGTCCTCGGGGTCCTAGGCTGCATGGCACCTGCCCATCCACCCGCTGTCAAAGGCATCACGTGTCCGCCGTGTGCTGCCTCAGGCCCAATGCAGGATCCGGTGGTCAGAAGACTTCATGTGCCTCCCCCGGACGCTGGACGTCGAGGTGGGTGAAACTGGCCCTGGGGTTGCAGTCCCTGAGGTAGAGCCGAATTTGGGTGTGTGGCTTTGAAACACCCAGGACCCCCAGACCTTGGCAGGACCTTACTTTGGACACCAGCTCTGTACCACCTGGGTGCCAACCGTGGCATTGCGTCAGCTGGGCCTTGAGACTCGGGAGGGGCTGGCATATCCGAGACCCAGTTCTGTCACTTGCAGTGAAGGGCTGGTCCCCGCTGAGAAGGCTGGTGATGCGTGGTGGGTATGCCGCTTCCCAGGAGGGGACCTGTGCCGTCCCTGAACTCACTGAGGGCCAGGAGGGGTCCCGAACACTGCCCTGCCTCATGGGGGCCTGCACAGAGGGTCTTGTAGAAGAGGGGTCTGGCTGGGCCTGCAGACCCCAACTCCCTGCCCCAGCCTGGCCCTGAGCGCCCACTTCCTCATGCTGGGCACACAGGGAGCCCCGCTGACCCCTGCTGTGCACCTGGACAGCTGGGTGTCGTTGGTGGCCCTGTTGGGCAGGAGCGCCTTGGCCTGGTGGAGGGCGTGGCCGAGCTTGGTGGCAGGGAGGGAAGGCCTCTCCGTGGGGAGCAGGAGGGAGGAGAGGGACGGGCTGGTGGGTGGGGGAAGAGAAGAGGCTGGCTCATGTGGGCTGGGGTCTTCAGCTGCCACACCTGGCAGTGGTGCTGCGGGGGTGGCTCAGCCCTGAAGCTCGTGGCAGGCAGGAGTGTGCATGGACAGGGACCCCATGCGTGGGTGACATCGGGAGACCCCGCGTCGGGCGAGGTTACCTGTGTGCCTGCTGACTTGTCTCATGAGGTTTAGGGGACTTTAGTTCCATCTGAATGCCTGTCTCCCTAGAGGCGCAGGGCTGTGCACAGGATTCCCCAGGGCTGGGCCGGCCTGGCGGTGTCCACCCAGGAAGGCTGCTTGGAGGAGGGGCAGAGCTGGGCTGGCTCGGGTGGGCGGGTGGGTGCCGCAGGCTCTCCTGTGGTAGGAGTGTGTGGACAGTTTGCACGATCTCGTCCTGCCTGTGACACCTTCTTCTCCTCCTGTTTGGGTCAGCTCCTGGCTGCAGCTGGTGTCTGGAGGTCCCCAGGCACTGCTGGGACCCCTTCCCCAAGCCCAGGACCCCGATTCATGCCTCTTTCCAGAGCACTTGCTGGCCTATGGTCAGGAAGAGCAGACCCGCCAGATGGCTGTGTGTGTGTGTGGGGGGGTGGAAGGTGGGGGTGCAGCTGCCCAGAGATACCAGGAGATGTCATGCCGATCGCACGCTTTGATTAAACAGCCTGTCTGGGGCTGAGTGGGCAGCTGGTCAGTGTCAGGCTCCCAGGGCAGGATGTATGGAAACCACCGGGGGAGGGAGGAACTGGCCCCAGAGAGCCGGTGGCGCTGGGGCTGCAGAGTGGCCTGAACACAGTGCTGGCATCACTCTCTGGCCCCCGCCTCGCCAGCTGCAGCCTTGGAAGGCCCTTTGCCCCTCCAAGCCTCAGTTTCCTTTTCTGTAAGGGGGGATGGTTGTCCTCACCCCCTGGGTGGTGGCTCAGAGCTGGACATGCTGCGTGGTAGCCACATGGGTGGTGTGTTGGTGGCTGGGGTCCCCAGGGGCTGCCCGTGGGCGGTCAGCTCCATTCAGAGGCCTGTGGTTTCCGGCTAGTGTCTTCCTTCGGGCACAGCAGGCCCCAGACGATGCTACATGAGGACTGTGTGGGCCCCTGTGCTGTGCCCTGGCTGTGCTCACCCACATGGGGAGCCTGAGGCACCGCCCAATGGGGCCTCTCTGGCCCAATTCCACCCTGCCCTTCCCCACGGAGAAGCCAGCCTCGCCCCAGAAGCAGCTCCATCTGGGGCATTTTCATGCCTTCTGCCGAGGTGGGTGGGGGTGGGGGTTGGGCCAGTGGCTCCGCTCTCCTCCCCGCCTGTCCCCATGCTGAGCGGCTGAGCCTGGGGTCCAGCCTGGCCTGGGTGGTGCCTCCCCTGCCGCCTTGTCCTCATCTGTACCCAGGGCCAACATCAGCACCTCGGCCGTGTGATGGTGCGGAGGCCACCTGTCCTGCACCCACAGGAGGCCCTGTGACTCAGCGAGGGGGGACCGAGCGTCCCTCACCTGCCTAAGTGTCCCTTCCTATAACATGGAGCACCAGCCTCAGACTTCATGGGAAGTGCATGTGGCCTCGAGGTACAAACACCCCATTGTGAGGAAACGCTGGCCTCAGGGGGCTGAGCCCTCTGAATGCTTTGCTTAGGAAATCAGAACGTTGGGGCCCCCTCTCCTGCATAGGCCAGGCTTGGGGCCGGCAGAGTCTGAAGAGGTGGCAGGTCTGGGGCTAGGAGGCCCGGCGGGAAATCTCGGGAGGCCTTGGGCCAGTGCCTGGCCCTCTGGGCCGCAGCGTCCTCCTCAGAGAAGGAGCAGTTGGGAGGGTCACTCGCGAGGGGCCCTGTGCCAGCAGCGGGCAGAGGGGAGGGCAAAGTGGTGGTCCCGGGCCCGGCAGGCTGGTTGTGAGGCAGGCTGGTCTCGAGCCCCCGCCTGCATTGCTGTGTTCCTCCAGACGGCCCTGACCCCCGGTACCCCAAACTCTGCGACTTCCCATGTGGGGAGCCCCAACAGGGCAGGGATTCTTCACCTCAGGAAACACAATCCCTTCCCTGGCCTGTGAATATTTCATCAGCAGATTAAAAATTGAAGCTGAACCATCCCTGCTCCTCCGGGAGGGTGGAGGAGGGGGGCCGGCTCCGTTTCAGGCCGGTTTGAGTATTTTTCTTGATAATGGAGCTGCGTCAATTAGAAAATGACATTGCTGGTTAAAATGCCGTTCTGCGGCCCTCTTTAATTAAGGCCGAGATGTAATAACCAATCCGCTGCTGTGAACGCGTTTTTAACCATCAGAACGCGAGGTGAATGACATGGAGTTGGGTTGATCAGAGGGGGCGTGCGGGGCCTCGGAGAGATTTATGGAGGCCGAGCAGCAGCTGCGGCTCTGGCAGGGCGTGGGGTGTGCCAGTGTGTGTTGGGTCAGGTGGATGCCCTGTTCTGTGTGCACGTGTGTGTGCACGTGGCATGTGTGTGTTGGGACCAGAAGGGTCTGGGGGCTGAGGTTGAGAGTCCTACTGAGTTTGTCTGCACGGGTCATGGTGCTGGAGCCAGAGGGCCCTCTGGGCAGCCCGGGGAGGGAGCGAGGCTGCACAGGCTGCGGGAGTCAGAAGCTGTCGAAGGCGGAGTCGGGCTGGGGTGTAGCAAGGGGAGGGTTCTGGGCATGGGATGAGGATGACAGCGCGGCCCAGGAGCCCCTGTGGGTTTGATGGTGCCTGGTGAGATGAGGAAAGGGGCAGACTGACTCTGTGCCTCCCGGGGTGCCTGGAAAACCCTGAGGAGGTGCGTGGGGGGCGAGGGGAGGGGAGCAGGGAGGTGGTGTCTGGCCATCCCCTCAGGTGTCTGAAGGGTGAGTATGGGAAAGGGCTGCCTCGGGGACCCTGGATGAGTCCGGGGCATGAGGAAGTCTGAGGGGCCGTAGTCCTTCCCTGCTGCTGAGCAGGGGCCCTGCTCTGGGCCCCAGGTGGGCAGCACAGGGCCTGGTGGGGCTGTCCTGCCCTCCCTGCCTCGCCCGTGCCCAGCAGTGGGCAGCAGTGGTCACCCGGCAGTGTGCAGACTGTGCGGGAATCAGCGTCTGTCCGGACCACCCGGCCTCCTGCTGGCTCTGTTTTCCTTTGGTGGGGCTGAAGGTGCACCCTGGCTGAGCCCTGCAGCTCCCGGGGTGCTGGCTTGACACGGGGTCGGCCGCCCCAGGGAAACAAGGTCAGGGCTTGCCTGCGACTGTCTGGCTCGGGCAGTGTGGGGGCCAGCATGGGGCGGGCTCCACAGCCAACGGCTCCCGTGCCTGTCTGGGCCGTGTCGGGTCTCGCTTGAGGTTGGAGCAGTCTCCCTTTGGGGACATCCAGGGCTCTTGGGTCTCTCTCTGGCAGGGAGTCAGGAGCCCTGGAGACATGGGAGTTCTCTCCTGCTTCCTTGGTGTGAGGAAGTACGTCCTCAGCCTGCTCTTCTCTCCTTGGGGACGCTTGGCCCTGCCTTCTGGTGCCCACATGGAAAGCCAGCTGGGGGCTGTGACGTTTGTTGACACCCTCCCACCACCTGTGCTCTCTGGGCTGGCCTCTGGGGGTGCAGGCTGTGGGGATGAGCCGCCCCAGGTACAGGTTCCCCTTCTGGAAGGGGTAGGAGGGGCTGGGGCTGCTGGCGTGGCTGGGAGGGGCAGGCCCATAACTGGGAGGTTCTGGGGCTTGAGGAAGGATCCCAACTTTTACTTTTGAAGCAAGAGCAAACGGCAAACTGAGCTCTCCCGGCTGTGGAGGAGGTGGGCTTGTTTTCTTCAGTGGATTTCCTGGAGTCCTTCTCAGGGGTATCCCTGGTGCCCAGAGGTGGGATCTCTGATGGCCCATGGTCGTAGGAGGCCTCGGGCCAGCGTACTGGAGAGCGGGAATGCAGGTGGGTCTGGGCTGTGAGTGCACATGTGTGCATGTGTGTGCACGGCCCCATGCATGTACACCGCATGTATGTGCACATTAGGCCGGTGTCCCTTCATGTGGCCCGGCCACAGGCATCCTTCACTTTGAGCAAACCCTCACTTACTTTGGAAGGCATGTTCATTGCCCAGTGGTGCCCCAGCAGCTTCCAGGGCCCCACGAGTCCACGAGCCCCTGTACATCCAACACCGCTTCTCCCCACAGCTAGGGGGGAGGACGTTGGCAGCTTTTCCGCCTCCTCCCGCTTTCTCTAGGGTGGCAGGGCAGAGGTGCCCTCGATGTGGGGGTGCCAGGCCCTGGCAGGCAGGAGAGGGAACTGCTGTCTCCTCATGCTGCCCATGGGCCTGGTTGGCCTCCAGGCCCGGGATGCCCCGTTGGGGCCGTGCCTGTGGGGTGTGTACCTGACCTCAGGCTGAGAATCTGGTGGGACTCCAGCAGCTGTACTCATCCACTAGCCCTGCTGGCGATGAGCTCGGACAGCGTGGCTGCATTTGGGGAATGTGTCCCCAAGGCTGGTGGGGATGGGGCTGTGGGTGGATGAGAGCTCGGCTAAGGGTGCCTGGTGGCTGTTCATTGGGGATGGAGGGGGCCACAAGCTCCTGGGGAAAGGGGGCAGAGGCAAAGACAGAGCCTAGACTTCACTGTTGCCACCATAAAATAACACTTGGGTCCATGCCTGGGAAAGCCTAGAGGTGCATTCCAGCCTGTGTGTCTCTTCTGACGGATCGGATGGGGTGCCTGGGGCCCAGCAGGGAAGGTGGGTTGGTAGATTGGTGATGTCTGCAGGGAGGGCTGTGGGGCACTGCTGCGTGCCGAGTGCTCCCATCCTGGCCTGCGGTCTCTGCGGCTAATCTAATGTCACCCATCTACCAGGAGCTTAGTACCGCAGCTGCGTGTGTTTTCACTGTGACTTCTGCAGAATTTTCTGCCCATACTGCTGGCTCTTCTGAGTCCCCCTCCTTGGACAGTGTTGGCGTGAGGAGGTGGTTGGTGCGTGTGTGGTGGTGGAATGAATGAACTCACCTGGGTTGGAGCCAGCCTCACGCTGCCATGGCTCAGAGTCTCACCTGGGCTGCCCATCAGGAACTTTTGAAGATGAGGAGCTTTTAAGATTCCTGGTACCCAGGCCACACCCCAGACCAATCACATTGGCAGCCATGGGGGTGGTGCCTGGGCACCAGGGCCCCCTGGTGATTCTGTTGTGCCCCAGGGTGAGCCCCGCTGGTGGAGATGGCCTGGGCCGGGCTTTCCAAGGTTTCCTCCTGCAGCTCTGCTGGCATCTGTTGTGCACTGGCCTTCGCTGTAAGACTGAAATCTTCAGAGGCCCTGTTGTTGCTCGAAGTCTCAGATCTGGGCCAAACCTGCCTCCGCTGTCTTGGGCCCTCCAGGCTCCCGAGGCTGCAATGGTCCTCGGCCTGGATTCGCCTCTCCCCTTCCCATAGGCCTGTGCACTCCCAGTCCCCTAAGAGCGAGTGGAGCTGGCTGAGGGATGGAGAGGCTGAGAGGCCACTGGGAAGCTGTGGTTGGGAGTCAGGGAGCCTGTCCTGGAGTTCTGGGGCGTCTGGAACAGAGGGGCTCCAGGAGACTGCATGAGCAGGGCCTCTGGTCTAGAAGTGGTCAGGACTGTGACCCCAGGAGGCGTATTCATCCCATCTCCTGCGGGGATGGGGTGGCTCAGCTCCAACTCTGCCCACGTTGGCTTTTGGGGTTCAAGGCGGGGCTGGGGCTGGGCCACCCCATCTCTGCAGGCAGGAACCTGGCATCCCTGAGCGTTTTCCTGTGTCCAGCTCTCTTCTGCCTCACCCCTTGTGGGCACCACCCCTGGGCGTGCTAGGGGAGGACCTTGGCTGTGGGTGCTTGTGTATCTGCATCCCTCTCTCTCCCCTGGCATTTGTCGTCACCTGTGGGAAACGCAGGCCCAGTTGTCAGAAGCTGTGCTGTGGGTCCCAGGTGTATGAGCAGTGCCTAGTGTGCCTGGGCCCGGCATGGGTATCTCTGCGTCTCTTTGAGCTCCCCAGCTGGGCCAGGCACTGTTAACTGAACAGCAAACAGTAAAAAGCAGCCTGACACTTGGACAGGTCCCCCGACTCCTTCCTAGCTTCAGTTTCCTGATATGCTGGTCTCTGAAAAGCTGGGAGGGTGAACAGAGATGAAGCCGACAGAGCTCACCTGCAGCTCAGTCAGCACCAGAAACTGCTAGTTGTTATTTCTGGTTAATTTTTCCTTGCCTGAACTTCACTTCTCAGGGTGGGTTGGGAGGGAGAGGCAGTGGCCCAGAATTACGGTGGAGGGGTGGGGCAGTAGAGTCCGGCAGGGAGGGGCACCACTGTCCACAGACAGGTTTTCAAAGCTGCCCTCTGCAGCCAGGCTGAGGACCCAGAGGCTGGGGAGCTGTATGCACCCCCGCTGGGTGGGGGACGTCCTGGGCCTGCTCCACTGGAGTGTTCAGCTTGGAACGCAGCCTTGCCACACGTTGGAGGCAGGTAGGGACCTGGCCCGTTGTGCAACCTGCAGCTGTGCAGAATTCCTCCCAGGGCCCTGGGCTCACCCTGCCCTGGAGTCCGCATTTTTTGGAAAGCTCCGCAGGTGCCCTCTCAGTGGGTCAGAGGCTTTGAGGAGGCCAGGGTCTGCACCCAGGTGTCAGACAAGCCCTGGGGGGGAGGGCAGCTGAGGGGGTGGGGGGCAGCTCCGTGCCCTCGGGATGGCCGCTGGGCCCAGACTGCCACAGAGTAGCGGCAGGGAGGTGCTTCCACGGTGCCCTCACTGTGGGATCTGGCTCGGGCCTGTCTCAGGCCAGGCCTCCTTTCCCTGGTGACCTGGAAAAGCATGGACCCTGCTGGCATGTCCTTCCCTTCTGCCCCTGCCAGGTGGAGCAGGGTAGGGCCTTCTGGGGAAGCTACCCCACCCTCACCTGGCTTCCTTGCCCCAGCCCTGCGAGGGAGGGGAACTGTGTCAGGCTCTCGTAGGTGACTCTCCCTGGGGGAGCTCTGGGGCCTTGGGTAGGTCACCTCACCAACCTCAGCCTTGCTCTGCTCATTGGTAAAAAGCGGGGAAGAGTTTCTACCTTGGATTTTGGTAAGGGGGAGCCATTGTTTAGCTCCCACCGGGAACACACCTGGGATGGCCTTGGGCTGGGGATTGCATGCTGGCCGGGCTGGGGAGCCAGCAGTTGCCGCCTGTGCTTCTGCAGTGCCCACCAGGGCTTTCGGGTATATAGGGCAGCACGGTCTGCGAGATGGAGGCCCTTCCTGCTGACACAGGAGGCTGGGGAAGGTCCGTGGCTGGAGAAGGTCCGTGCCTTGCCCAAAAATGTGTCTTATCACCGAGAGATGGCCCGGTGCACTGAGCACCTACCGTATGCTAGCACTGCGGTGGCCGTCCTGCTTAGTTAAGGCTCTTCGATTAGCCATCCTTGGCCGCCTGCAGGGAAGGACGAGTGTTCTTACCATTGTCCTGCTATGGAGGGGAAGGTGACAAGCTTCTCTGGTGGCACCTGTGCCCTCAAAGTGTTGGGAAAGGGTGGTTTTCCCAGGTGGGGGCCCCTGACCCGCCCAGCCTCACCCTGCCTGAGGCCTTGTTCAGCCACCACCCTCGATGGCCCTGATAGAAAGTGTCTCCCGACACCTCCGCACCCTGCCTTTCTCCCAGCCTCAGCCGCCCCGGAGGTGGCCCAAGGCCCGTGCCCATGCCCCATGCTGGGCACCCCCAGAAAGCTCAGAGGCCCCCAAGCAGAGCCGGGGAGGCGTGAAGGCATAGCCAGGGCGGAAGCAGAAAAAAAGAAAAAAATCCACCCCCAAACCCACCCAGCCCACACCCTGAATCTCCTTATCTGTGTCTCCGCAGCCTGTTGCAATTGCCTGCTCTGAGTAGGTTGAGAAATTCGATGGAACAGATAGTTGCCCGGCACTGAGGCGTCTAGGGCGGTCGGACAGGTTTGGTTCCTGCCCCGGGTGGAGGGCGCTTCTCCAGAACCCGGAGCAGAAACCTGGCCAGAGTTCGCTGCTGAGTGGGCTGCAGCCTCCCGCATCCTCGCCTGGGCTCCCTGCAGGCTCCTGGGAAAAGGGGACTTTCAGGGCCAGGGGCAGGGGATTGCACGGAGCTGATTCGCGCCTCGGCCCCTCTGCTGTAGCCCGTGAAGTCAGGCGCTTTGTGGGCCTCAGATTTCTCATCTGTGCAGGGGGTTGGGGGACGTGGAGTTGGTGAGGTCCGTATGTCCACGAGGACTGTCCACACCACGAGCACAGTGGGGGAATCGTGGGTGGAGGGTGGGAGACCCCCCCAGACCTGAGTCAGCCCCTCAGAGAGCCGTGGCCCTGGGTTCGAGGCCAAGGGTTCGGCTGTGGTTTGTGCAGTCCCAAGCAGAAAGGTGAGGTCTTTGCTAGGGAATGCCCTGCTTAACCAGTCAGATATGTTACCCAGAACCTTCCAGAACACAAACATGCACCAGAGGTAAGCAGAATTGGCCACCCTCGGGGCAGAGCACCCGGGAAATTACGTGTTCTTAGAAAATTATGTGTAAATCACGGTTTCTTCGTAAGTTTGTTTATTGGTTTTTCCCTGGCAACCTTCACACTGTCTGATCCTAGAGTGAGACCATGGGGGCAGTTTACAGCGGACCCCGTGGGCAGGGGGAGGAGCCACAGCAGAGGAGGAGGAGGAAGAGGAGGAGGAGGAGGAGGAGGGCAGTGTCCCCCTGGGGCCTGGGGTGCCCCCACAGAACACGGGGACATGGGTCAGGGATGGGATGAGAGGCGTACCCACTGTGTTCCCCAACATCGCCCGAGGGCTGGCTCCTGCAGCACCATCTCCACAGGAGGCCGTGGGCCGCTTCCAAGAGGGCTGCTGCCCGGTGCGCCTCCCAGGCCTTGGCCACCTGCCGAGGATGGAGCCAGGCGTGAGCCCGTGCAGGACAGAGCGGAAACACCGAGTTCGCCTGCATGGTCCTTGGGCCGTCGCTGGAGGGCTCTGGCTCACAAGCCAGGAGATGGGCACCAGGCCTGTTGGGCCGCCACCAGCCGCTTTCCTCCGGCAGCAGGCAGGCAGGCAGGAACCACAGCGCAGGGCCAACAGGCCTCCCTCAGCCTGGGTGGGGTGGAGCTGGAGGGAGGGCTTCCTGGGGGAGGTGACAGGGAACATATGGGGAACAGCGTATGCAAAGGCCCAGAGCTGGGAGAGTTCCGGGGCCTGTATGGGGAGGTCAGTAGCTGAGCCTGTGCAGTCCTCAGAGGCCTTGTGCGGGGTCTGGACTTGGCCCTGTGGGTGCCACCCAGGAACTGACAAGGTCTTGTTCCAGAGACTTCCCCAGAGGTCTGGGACCTGCTTTCCAGGCTCCTGTTTGGATGCTGTTCCAGCACAGCAGCACTGCCCTAGGCCCTGCCCTCCCCTCCCTGCCCCTCCCTGGTCGTCTGCAGGACTGGGCAGAGCCCCTGGACCCTGCCCGAGACAAGCAGTTTCCAGGGCAGGCCTGGGCCCCGGCTGGGGTCTCTATGGGGTGTGCTGGCTTTGGGAAGGTTGGCAGGTCTGAGCCTGGCCTATGTGTGTGCTGCTTGCTCACATGGGTGGTGAGGGCTGCGGGCAGAGGGCCAGGAGCCCCCGGGGCCTGCTGCTGGGCTCAGGGGAAGGGCAGGCGGAGCCTTGGGGCCAACAGCCCCACGTGGCAGGGGATTTTCATTAAGCCTTGTGCCCCACTCCTACCCCATGCCCAGTTCTGGAAGGCTCAACAGGGTCCAGGGAGCATTCATGGAACAGTTGCTGGGGGCTGCCGTGTGGGAGAGGCCGAGAGGAAGGCCAGGGTGTAGCCAGGGGTGGAGGAAGCTTCCAGACCCGCTGTCTATAAAATTGAGGAAGGCAGAGGTGTTCTTCCTGCTTCCAGGGTCCCCTGCTCACATCTGAGGGCATGGAGAGTGACATGTAAAGAACACTCATTCCACTGAATAGCTGGGGAAGCTGAGGCAGAGCCAGGGCCACCTGCCTTTGGGGTCCTCAGGCGTTGGCTGTGAGATGGGTGTGCTGCTGCCGCTGGTGGCTCTGAAGTGGGCTTCAAAAGCTTTGAAGGCCCCAGAGATCATTATCTGGCAATAACGAGCTAATTAATGGCTGCAGGTGTGCCCCAGCCCACCTCCCCTCATTTCCCAGGCTCCATTCTGCCTTGTGCCTCCCACCCTTCCTCATCCTCTCCACCGGGCGCACCCTCACCTCGGTGTGAACATCAATTCCATAAGTCATCGCATTATTCCTGGGGCACTGTGGCTTTGCCTGCTTGGAGGGTGAGGGTACCCGCCTGGGGAGGGCTGGAGGGGCTACCTTGACCTCCGGGGAGGGGTGTGACCCACCCCCTATGGATCAGCCACCTGTATTGTTTTCCCTCCCCCTCTCCCTCTGCTGGATAAATAGCACACACGGGCTGAGGGCAGGGGAAGCGTGGCCCTGGAGTCCGGACGAGCCACGTATGGCCCCGGTGGGGTGGGGAGGTGACACCCAACCCCACCCCTCCCAGCAAGGATGTGGCCTGTCTGTCCTGGAAGGTCCTGGGTAGGCTCTGGGCCCTGGTCCCAGCCCGTCTCCCCCAGGGGCTTTGCTCCCGAGATTGTCCTGCCATGCTGGGCAGCCTGTTGGCTCTGGGTGGGCCTGGCCTGTGAGGGGTTGGGGCCCTGGCAGCAGAGGCCTTTCCTTGCCCCACCTAGGAACAGGGAAGCTTCTGGAGCTGCGGGGATCCCTGGGCTAGGGGTATGTGGGACCGGGTAGGGAATGGAGCAGTAACCGGAGGGTGGAGGTGTGGTGCGCCCAGTGGGCCCACCTGGCACAGATGCCACCATGCTTTCAAGGCCGCTGAGGGGCCCCAGGGCTTTATTTAAGGCCCCCACGATTGCTCTGTCCTGCCTGGGGTGGGCCAGGATCCCTGGGCAGGGCCTGGAAGCTGCCAGCTGTCCTCAGTAGCCTCGGTGGGGGGCACTGGGCTGGGTGTCTGCCTTCACTGGAGGCTGCACTGCCTGAGCTGGTGACAGGCTGCGGACTGGCCTGTCAGGCGGCAGGGCAGAGCGAGCAGGAAGCGCTGGTTCCTTCTCCGTTTCCACCCTGCTGGACACGGGAGCCTGCTGTGCACAGGCCCGGGCTTGCCGATGCCTGGAGTTCTGGGTTCGAGCTCTGGCTCCGTTGTGGCTGCAGGCGAGGCCCATCCTTCCCCTGGTCCCACCGCCTGCAGCCTCAGTTTCCCTTTCTGAAGGACTGGTATCAGGAGACTGTGGGCAGCCAGTGCCCGCCATGCCAGCGCCTCTTCCGGCGCACTTGTGTACAGGTCACTCACGGTTACCCGCGGCTCGCTGGTCTGCGGGAGGCTGTTTTGAAAGTGGCGCCCTTTGGCTGCTCGGCCTGGCGTTGCCTGAGGGACACGGTGGCCACAGGGCCTTCGTGTGTTGGGGGTAAATCCAGGACCTGGGACCACGGAGAGAGGAGTTCTGGCTAGAATCTCCTGGAATAAAGAGCCCCCTTCCAATTCCCGGGGCTCTTTGGATTGCGGGGCTGCCCCCAGGCAGGCCGAAGCTGGGGACCCCGAGGCCTGCCAGTGGGTAGTGGGGAAGCCTGCTGGGGGGAGGCTAGAGCCCTGGGCTCCCTGCAGGGGCCCTGCGCCCGATGCAAGGCGAGGGTTCCGGTGGCCCTCAGAACCCCGGGAGACTCCCGTCTTTTCCCCTGGCCTGGGGTTCAGTAACCCAGGAGGCCCGGAGAGCTTGTGGTGTGCTGCCCACCTCAGAGCCTGGATGTGGTGAGTGCTGCCTCACCCCGGCCCTGCCAGGGATCTTATCTGACAGGCAGGAGCTGGCCCTTCGCTGTCAGGCTGGACTGGCCCACGTGCCCTGCCATCTGACTCATCCAATTAATGCCGTGATCATTTTGCTAATTCCTTCAGCTGACTGATTGTGGAACCTTTTCCGGTTGGACACTGGGTCTCGGAGCTGGGAGGGAACCTGGAGATCCTTTTCAATGTCGTCATTTCACCGAGGGGTAAACTGAGGCCTCCCGGGAAGCACAGCCTTGCCCGCCCTGCCTCCTCCCGGGCCCTCCCCTGAGCCCCCGAGGTGTTCCATACTGAGGGCCTGCTGTGTGCCCGGCTCCCTGGGCATCTCCTGTGGGGAGGCCCCTTCCAAGGGTCCGCCTTGCCTGCCTGGTGCCGACTCAGTCGTTTCTCTTTGTCTCCCGGCTGGATGGCTGGGACAGGGATGGTGGTGGTGGGAAGGTGCGGGTGACAAATGAGGCCATGGGCACTGAGGTGTTGCATCTCCCGAGACTAAATGCCTCCAACGTGCGTGATTCATCAGGGCCTTCCGCACCGTCAGTGGCCGTCGCCCGTCATTTGCTGGTAATGAGCTTTTTCATACTGTAATTTGTGTCTCCTAATTGCCGAACAAGCACCTAATGGCTCTGATTAACATCGGAGGGACTCTGAGCTTCCGTGTTTGGGAGCAGGCCTGTGGCTTCCAGGACTGCCTGCCACCTGCCCGTGTGACTGGGGGAGGCAGAATGTTCCGGAACAGGGGCTCAGGGCCTGAGCACTGTGGGCCTCCTTCTGGTCTGACCCAGGTAGGGGTTTCAGTGCCTGTCCTCAGGGTCCCCGTCTGTAGAATGGGGACAGCAGTGTGTTCATGCCCTGGGGGGCCAGGGTGTGCGCACAGCTCCTGCCGTGCTGGGTTTCTGATGCCGCCGGGCTCCGGTCCTCCTCTCCTGCTGGGCTTGGCAGGGCTGCCACTGGTGGGAGGAGCCCCAGTCTGACTGTCTCCCAGCCTGGAGCTGCCCCCTGGCTTGGCACTGCCCTCTGTGCCTCTGTGCTCTCCCTGGACTGCCTGCTGGCTCTGCCTGCCCTGGGCCTTCTGTGCGGGTTGGGAGGGGACAGGCTCAGAGGAGTGAGCGGCACTTGTCTAGGGCCCAGTGCGTGGCCGCTGCTCATGGCAGCCTCTGCCTAGAGCCCTCGGTGGCTCCCCTGTGCCCCTGGGGTAGCTCCCACCAAGCCTTGACCCTGGGCCCCCTCCCTGCCTGGTCGCCCCTCCTTCGAAGACCCTTGCTCATCTGCCAAGTCCCATCTCTCCCTGGGGTGGCAGGGGCATCTCTTAGGCCCGTCTGGCTGGGTGCCCCTGCAGACACTCCGCAGCCCGCGTTTCTCTGTTCATGCCACAAACTGTGTTTCCAGCGGCTTGTCCAAGGTTTGGCTTCCCCAGCCCTCGCCGGACCGTGAGCTTCAAGGAGGCAGGAGCCGAGTCTGCCTCGTGGTCACAGCACGGTGCTGGCATGGCACAGGCCTTCATGGGTTTCATGGAGTGAATAAATGATGGTGTTCCAGGGAGCAGAGCCTCCTCCTGGGAGCTGGGCATGGGCTGGGCACGGGGCTGACAGTTAAGTCGTGGATTCCTTCACACCTGCAGACACACGCTGCTGCCTTAGCAAGGCCCCCATGAGTGTACCCAGCTCTGCCTGCCCCACTTTCTGCTGGCCCCTCATGTGGTCCTGGTCCGCTCCTGGCTGGAGTGAACACTTGGCTGGTGGCGCTCAGAGGAGGGGGACCCGCTTGGATGGGGATCCTGCCTGTGTGTGCCCCCATGCCCGGGTCTGCATGAGCCTCACTCCCACAGCATTATTCCCAGCCTGATGTGCCCGCTGTCAGCAGCCACCTCAGCTACATTTGGAGACCTGCGCTCTGGGTCTGGGCAAATCCTTGCTCTTTGTTGATTTGGGGAGAGTGTGGACGGTTGCAAAACAGGACCCCTTTCTCTTGCCCCTTCTCCTAGACAGAAGCTAGGAAGTGAGCTGAGGGCGCCAAGTTCAGTGAGTTCACCTTCCCTGGGGGCTGTTGGGTGCCATGTTCTCCCTGTGCCGTGTGCCCTGTGCCTGTTGGATGCCATGTTCACCCCATGGGGACCTTTTGGGAGTTGTTGTCATTAGTGATGGAGGTAACCCAAGTCATGGCCACGGGTAAGGGGGTGGGGGCCTCCTTACTCTTTCCCCTCCCAGCCCAGCATGTGGCAGGGCTGTCGGGCCTCAGAGGTGTCCCCTCAGGGAGCCTGGCGGTGGGCCCTGTCCACCCACCCTGTTTTCCTGAGCAGCGGGAGGTGGGAAGGCATCCATTTAGGGAGTCAGCTAATTTCATACCTCTCTGGTTTCTCATCTAAGGCCCAGGCTTCATTGGCCTGGTGGGGTACCCCGAGCCCAGGCTGCTGGGCATCGTGCCCCTCCTCTGCAGGGCAGCGTGTCTGTGGGGCAGTTTGCTTCTGTCCTGTTTCTGGGATGGGCCTACACTGCCCTCCAGGGAGGCCCCAAGGGGTGCAGGTGGGCAGGGTTGGCGACGGCAGCTTTGGGCAGGACGGGCACTGTGCCACACCTGTGCTGCGCCGGGTGTAGCTGGCACGGTTCAGCTGCTGTCTGCCTGAGCACTGCCTGTGCTGGCCAGTGCATCTCCCAGTCCTTGGGACAGCCTTGTGGGAGGCCCAGGCCGCCCTGAGCATGGGGACCCCAGGGCTGGAGGTGCGACCTGAGCACGGGGATCCCGGGGCCGGAGGTGTGACGTGGGGCCTCCTCATCCTGACCTCAGCTCCAGACATGTCACCATCTCCCCCGGGTTTAGCATTTTTTTTGGGAAAAGCCTCCCCTAAGAACTATACAGCCAGAAAAAAGAAGAAGAGAAAGGGTTGTGCCAAGAGTCTCGTGGTGGGCATACCGGGTCCGCGCCGAGTTTCTCCTCTGCCAGCTGACCCTCCTTCAGCCCATGTTTCCAGACTCCTCCACAACCGTGATGTTGCCCATCTCTTTCCCCCCAAATCTCCAGCCGAATGAAAACACTTCCCACTCAGTGGGGTGAGGTCCACAGCATCACGTGTCAGGTCCAGGCATCAGGGACAAGGTGCGAAAGCCGTGCGGTGGGAGCTTGTGCTGGGGCGGGAGGGAGGTCTGGCAAACGCCCACTGTGTGGGCACCAGGGTGCTGGTGGCTTCAGGGGGCTCCAAGCCCTGGCATATTAAATGGCCTCCACTCCAGCATCGATGGGCAGCTGACCCTCAGACACAGACCCCAGGAAGGGCCTGGGGTCGGTGTCTTTGGGAACAATGTCAGCAGCCTCTGTGTGGGGGGTCCGGCTGTCGTGGGCTCTGTGTTTGGATGCTCCCAGCAGCCACCAGCGGGCAGCTTGCATCTGTGGGAAACTGAGGCCCAGACAGGCCAGGGGCACGGTTCTGGTGGGGCCTCACCTGCCCTTCTGGCCTTGGCCCCTGCAGACCCTCTGGGCCACTTCCTGCCAGTGGTGTGGATACGGCGGAGCAGCCCTGGGTGCTCTGTGGCTCCCAGCTCCCCACACCCCCTAAGCTGGGCTGTTTCGGGCAGGGCTGGGGCGGTAACCTTGGGGTGTTCTGGGAGATTGGAGATGCCCTGGGGGCCACGCTTTGCTTAGCCTGCCCCTGCTGATGTTAGGGCTGCCTGGGACTCAGCTGGGTCCCTAGTGTCGGTGGCTGGGAGAGAGGAGCCAGGAGCGTGGACTCTGGCATCCCAGGCTGGGGTTGGCCTCTGGGCCCCTAGCTCGTGGCCCTGGCTTTGAATGTTACATAGATGAGGCCTCACGTGGGTCCCTCCCCTTCTGCGTACCTGCCCTCTTACCTATGAGAAGGCTGACGCCGGAGAGGGGTGTGCCCTGTCCAGGTTGCCCAGCTGAGGGGCGGGGCAGGCCCACAGCTTCTGGGGAGAGCGTTTCCCAAGGTGGGGTCTGGTGCTGGCAGGAGGGGGCAGGGTGAGCCAGTGGCTCCAGGGTCGCCACAGAGGCAGCTGTTGCTGGAGGGCTGATGGCACGCTGGGCCTGGGAAAGCCCCTCGTGGGCCATCTCCCAGAGTTCTCTTGAGGGCCTCTGTCTTACGGATGAGGAGATAGAGGTTGAGGGTCACAGCCCCAGCCTGCAGGTGCTCGAGCTAAAAGCCCTCGCCCATCATGGTGGGGCAGCGTGTCCCTGGGTGAGTGACAAGGTGGCCTTGGGTCTCGGGTGAGCTCAGGGAGCGGGGCCCACCTTGCCTGGCCCAGGTGGGATTTGGTGGGTAACGCTTGTGGTGTGTCCTGGTGTGAGACTCAGTGTTCTTGGCTGATGTGTGGGTTTGCTCATGGGGTGGACCAGGCCGCTGCCCCTGCCTCCTCTCACCGGCCATGGCTGTGGCTGTGTGGACCAGGCTGGGGCTGCACTGGGGCCTGGGTGGCAGGGGCACTGGATCTGCCTGTTCAGTGACTTCTGTGGCTTCTCTGGGGTCCTGGGCTGTCCCTCAGCAGGCCTGGGACTGGGCGGGGACAGTGGGGATGAGTTTCAGGTCTGTTCTTGGTGGCTGTTAACTCTAGGCCGGATGTAGCCCTGAGGGGCCCGGCAGAGTCTCGGTGGGGCCACCTGTCGGTGGGTGAGGTGCCCCAGGGGAAGGGAGGGCCAGCCCAGAAGGACCCTCCCATTACCCTCTGGTGGCCCACCCCACCATTCCTGCTGCCAGGCTCAGGCCTGTCTTGGGGAGGGGTCCTGGGCTGGGATTGGCCGTGGGGGAGGTGCACACAGACGCTCAGCACAGTTGTGGCTGCCTCCAGTCAGGCATCCGGCTAAGCGACCCCTAGGAGCCGCTTGTCTTTGCAGGAGCCGTGGGGATCATCTGGCGGCTGCCTCCACCCCTGCCTCCACCCCTCCCTTTTTGGGAGGTGGGGCTTGGCATCTTCAGCATCTCTCATGCCTCAGTAACAACCTGGGAGAGGTGCTGTCCCTGGGTACAGATGAGAAGCTAAGACTCAGAGGCACCAGGGCCCCACTGCTGCCTCCGTGTAGCATGTTCTGGGCTGTGTGTGGGGCCAGGGAGGGTGTCTTCAGCACAAGTTCCTGCTGGGTGGTCTCCCATGTGTGCCCGGGGGAGCGGCACGGCCTCTCCCTCTGCCCACCCCTCCATGTCTGCCCCGCCACCAGGTCCAGCAGGCCTTGGCACAGGCTCCACAATTGCACGTGATCTCGGTTCCCAGCTTCCTCCGCAGGGCGGGGCTGCTCCAGTCTCTTACACCAGCGCATCTGCAACTCATTACACTGCAGTGTCGGTGGCAGTGGCCTGGCCACGGCGAGCTCCCGGCGGGAGTGGAATGGGCCCCCTCCCCAGCAGCCACCCCGTGCCATGGGCCTCCAGGTCCCCTGGGAGCAGGACTAGGCTGGCCTAGGGACAGCACCACAGGGCCCAGCCAGGGCTAGGGCAGGGAGGAAGGGCCCCTCCACCAGTGGGCTTTGGCCTCCTCGTGAGGAGCTGGGTGGGGCCGGAGAAATGAGCTCCTGCCAGCCTGGTCTTCCTGCCTCAGAAGCTGAACCCGGGAGACGGTGTCGGTCAGAAAGGCTGTAGACTGTCCACGGAAAAGGAAGCTTGGCACCCCCAGTGCTCCACATAGGCCACCCTAAGGCCCACAGATGCGTGGGGGCAAGGGTTAGTGTGAGCAGAGACACAGGAGTTGGGGACACGTCCCAGTCGGAACGTGATGGAAAGGCGCCAGGCAGGCTGAGTCGGAGATGCCCCTCAGGCTCCTGCTGGGAGAAGGGGCTGGTAGTTCCCGGGCCTGCGTGTCCCCACCCCTGCCCTCCATGCCACTTTCAGCCTTTGCCCAGCACCAGGCTTATTATCCGATTGGCTAATTGGTTGAGATACGGGTCACCTCCCTTAACAGTCATCTTTTTAAGGTGTGCAGTTTGGTGGATTTTCATCCACACACTTGCACAGCTACCACCACAGCCAGCTTTAGAATTTCGAAGCATTTCCACCCACCCCCTGGAAAGAAGCCCCGTGCCTGCTGGAGCTGCCGCAGTGCCCCGCCTGACCCCCGCCCAGTCACTCCTCTGCCTGCCTCCTCTGTGGATCTGCCTGGTCCCGCGTTTGTGATCTCCCTTGATCTTCAGAGCAGTCTAGGTGCTGTGCTGGGCAGGGACTGAGTCGGCAGTCGGGGGAGGGCGGTGACCCTGTCCAGGGAGACCCAGCCTTGCTCCCCGGAGCCCACCCTTCCACTCTCTGTGGGAAGAGAAGGACACTGAGTCTGCTTGGGTTTCTCCTGCGTCCCCACGTGCAGGGATGACGTGCCAGGGCCCGCTGTGTGCCCTTACCCTGGTGATCCCACTTTACAGATGGGAAACAGGTTCGTGGTCGAGGAGCCAGCCCTTGGAGACAGGATATGAAACCCCCGGCTCCTGGCCCATTGGCCAAGCTGTCGGTGCAGTGTGGTGACCCTGGCCGGCTGGGGAGGGTGGGGTGGGCTTCCCTTTGTGGGGGCCTCAACTTGCCTGCCTGTGCAGGGGGTGTGTGGGGCACCAGGGGCCCCCAAGGGGCACAGAGCCTCCTTAGCACCTGCAGCTGCCCCTCGGGTGGGGGGTGCCGGGCTGTCTTGTGGCCCCTTCTGGGTCCTTGGGGTTCCTCTCCCACACCTGAGGGCCTGCCCAGCCTGTCTCTGGCAGCCGAAACTGGTTCCTGGGCCCCAGCTCAGCCAGCAGTTTTGTGCTGACCCTGCAGGAACTGCTAATTAAGCTAATAGTTCCCAGAGCTGCCTGACAGCAGCTGATGGTATCGGCCTTGCCGGAGATGCTCGGCCGATAAGCCGCTCTCTGCCTGCTCGGAGTAATTTGTTATTAAACACCACAGCTCACGCATGCTGTCCGCTCCGGAGGTGCCAGCTTGCAGGGCCAGGAGCCTGCGGCAGCGGGCCTGGGGCTAGGTCTCCTCAACCCCCCTTGGGACTCTCTGCCATGCACCTGTGTCCCTGGAGAGCCCTCTGTGGGGGAGGGAGGCCAGGCTGCTTCCCGATGGATGGTCAGTGCCTGGCTCTGGCTCCCACAGTGCCCCGTGTCCCCAGGGCTCTGCTGATGGTCAGCTGGCCTTGACAGGCGCAGCCAGGTGCCTGCGAGGTGCTGTTCCGTCCAGTGGGCTTGAGGCCCCCTTGGGAAGTAGGGCAGCTCCTGACTCTGCCCTTGCCGCCTACTCCCCTGGGGCTGGATAGCCTCTGCCATGGTGGCCACCGGGGCCTTCCCATAGTGTGGCATTCTGGAGATGCGCCCTGCAGGATGAGAGGCTCAGGCAGCAGAAGGCTGCAGAGAGCTGGCTGGCTTTGAGTAAAAAGTCAGATGTGCCGTTCTGTTAGGGTGCGTGTGTATGAGTGTGTATGTGTGACTGTGTATGTATTTTGTGTGTATAGGTATGTGTGACTGTAGGTGACTGTGAGTGTGCATGCATGTGGATGTATATGTGTGTGGCTGTGTGTGTGTGTGAGGGTGTGTGTGTGACTGAGGATGTATGTGTGAGTATATGTGAATGTGTGTGGACGTATGTGTGACTTCATGCTATGTGTGGATGTGACTGGGTGAGTGTGGATGTGTGTGTGACTATGTGAATGTGTTTGGATGTGTGCGTGTGACTGCATGTGAGTAGATGTGTGTGTGCTGTGCATGTGTGACTGCATGTGTGCGTGAAAGTGTGTGAGTGCAGGGGTTGTGTGTGTGTGTGTGTGTG